>NW_026020254.1:0-600000 GCF_900185275.1 Solanum verrucosum
AACATATATAAATGAACAACCATAAGGCCTAAAGTTGTTATAGATTCTTAACATTTTGTGGATTAAAGAGTTAATTATTTTCTTTCTGATAAGAATTCAAAATTTTCGCTTTCATGTTCCCATAGTTAGTGTATCTTTGTTTCTTGCTTAAACCCCCAAAACTCTTTTTCTCTTTGGTCCTCTTTGCTGGAACTAGGGGTGGCAAAAATGGCCCAAGCCCATCTAACCCGCCCAATGACTTGCAGTTTGGGCAACGATACAATTTTCTGATGGGCTGATTTGGGCATAGCCTATTTCTACCCGTGAAAGTGCCCAAATCCAACCCATGAAAGCACCTATTTTACATCAATGTTTGTTTTTCCCACTTTTGTATTTTGTCATTTATGAGGAAATTGAGATTATGCTTATCTTCAGTTATTATTCAATGCTACTTATTATTGTGACTTAATGCTTCTTATTTTTTCCTTTTGAAGATTCCTGGACAACTTTAAGTCTAGATTTCAATTCTTTTAAAGGCTTAATATGATTGGTTATTATTTTCTCTAATGTTTTGAAGTAATGATTACTTTGACTGTTAAATTCTAAAATTAATAAAGACATATATTAATTTAACAATGTCACAAAAATTATCATTCAAATTTTTTTCCAAGTTATTGAATTTGATGTACGTACGAATTATCATTAAAATTTTTCCAAGGTATTGAGTTTTTCCTTTTGAGTGTAAGTATGCATTATTATGTGGTGTGATTATATGGTTATACGTAATTACTAGCTTACATGTAATAATCGTTCTATGTAAAGTATTTGTTTATACAAGCATCTCTATGTTCGAATATTTGAACTGATAAGATTGAATTATTGTTGTTGATTTAATTAATAGGTTTTGTTGAGAACGTTTGTTGATGTCTATATTGGTATATCTAGTGAATTGATTTTTGCTACTAGATATAATAATTGAGTAGTTGATGTTATCTTGGTGGGGTTTCCGGAAAAGAGTTTGTGAGTTGATGGTGACTGAATTCGGTCTCAATTAAACCTTAGTTATTTTGCTGGTTTACTACTTACACTTGGGGTTTTGCTAAAAATTTACCTGTAGTTCCATGTCTCTGCTCTGCTGTGCCTAATTCTTGGCTATTCATGGTGTATTTGTTTGAAATCTATAGTTGCTGCTATTAATTTGAGGAACAATTTTTATACTAAAGTTTTGGTTTTTCAATATGATGTATTATTGTGGTTTTGTTGACTGATTATCAACATGACTGTTTGAGATAATTAATCATGTGCTTAATCTGATGAGTAAAATTTTATTTGTGGTAACATATTAACTAGTTCTCCTGAATATAAAAGAAATGTAGCAAATGTCCAGCAACAATGAGTAATGGAAGCCAAATAGTAGCCAAGGGGATCATGAAAAGAACCATAGGCGAATAAAATCAGTATCTCGACATCCATCCGATATGGGAATGCAGAGCTTTTAGATCTGATTTTGTTGACTACAAATGAACTCTATACCAACAGTTGATTTGTTAGAGAATGACATTTCTCAATAAATAAGTTGAAATTGCAGCAATCTGATAGATGAACTGATAGAAACTTCATGATTCTACCATACCAACTAGACCTCCTTTCACCATTTTAACCTTCAAGTCTAGGCCTAAAACTAAAACCCTAGACCCTATGTAACAAATTTTTAAAAAAGGAAGAAGAAAAGGAAATCCTTCTCATTGATCCAAATGAGTTTCTCATAAACACAGCTCATAACTGGGAAACTGAAAACCATAGAATACAGCATCCATATCAGAAAACAGCAAATATAAAGTTTTCTAGATTCTGAACATTGTTGGATGAAAGAGTTAATTCATTTTCTTTCTGGTAAGAAATTTATGTTCTTACTATCACATTGTCCAGTCTTGCAGGTGTTTAGCGTGTCTTTCTTGCTGAAACTCCAAAACACTCTTTCTTGTAGTCCTCATCTCTTGAATAAATAGTTGATGTTATCATGGTGATGTTTGTGAAAATGCTAAAAGTTGGTGAGCTGAGGTCTGACTTGGTTTTGACTTAGACCTTAGTTCTAGTGCTGGTTTGCTGTTGACACTTGGGATTTTGCTGCAGTGCCTTAAATTCCACGTTTCTCCTTTTGTTATTCCCAATTCTTGGCCATTGAGAGCATATTTGTTTCAATCTCTAACTGTAGTGTTGATTTTAGCTGCAACTTGTGAGTTTCCAAGGTCTCTTAGCATTTTAAATTATTGTTATTTGTGGCTTTTCCAATTGTTGATGGGTTAATCAGGTATGATGCGTCACAATTATTATTTATCATATACTAACTCTAATGAGTAAATTTGATTTGTAGGGAAAGAAGCCCTTACCTTTAGGGAACAATGTCTATTGCTACTGTTGCGCTTAGTCCAGTCCATGAAGATCATTTGAACTTAGCAAGCTGTTTGGCAGGCCAATACGGTTCCTGGTCCAATGATTCAATCTTGATTTTTTTGACCGTAGGTGGGTCTGTAATTCCCTTGCGTGTTAAGGAGTCCGATTCTATTGCTTCTGTGAAATCTAAAATCCAGACATTCAAAGGTTTCTTTGTGAAGAAGCAGAAGCTTGTCTTTGATGGAAAGGAGTTGGCTCGGAACAATTCCCGTGTGGGGGACTATGGGGTTGCTGATGGTAACATTTTGCATTTGGTTCTTCGTCTGTCTGATTTACAAGCTATTACTGTTAGGACAGTGTGTGGTCAGGAGTTTGAGTTCCATGTCGATAGAAAGAGAAATGTTGGTTATGTCAAACAGCAGATTGCAAAGAAGGGGAGAGATTTTCGTGATCTCAGGGAACAGGAACTAATACTTGATGGTGTGGAACTAGAAGATAAGAGGCTGATAAATGATATTTGTAAAAGCAACGATGCAGTGATTCACTTGTTGGTGCGTAAATCAGCTAAAGTACAGGCTCAAGCCGTGAAAACAGATTTTGAAGTTTCAGTTGTAGCATCAGCATCAAATGAGAAAGGGTCTGATGCAGTAGAGAAGCTCCAAGAGAGTTTTCATGCTGTTGGACTCAATACTGTGCCAAGTTTTCTTTTGGAACCATTGATTGTCAATCCTAAGATCACACCATCGCCAGTGGTTAAGCAGCTGATTGGTAGCACTTTTGATGGGATAGCAAGGGGTCACCAACCAATTAGGTCTTCTGAGGGATCAGGGGGTGCTTATTTCATGCTAGATTCATGTGCTCAGAATTATGTATCTGTTTTTAAACCAACAGATGAGGAGCCTATGGCTGTGAATAATCCCCGGGGGCTTCCATTGTCTGTAGATGGTGAGGGGTTGAAGAAGGGCACACGTGTAGGAGAGGGGGCATTTAGGGAGGTTGCTGCATATATTTTGGATCATCCCAAGTCGGGACCTCGCTCAACTTGTTGTGATGAGAAGGGATTTGCTGGGGTTCCTCCCACAGTTATGGTCAAGTGTTTCCATACTGGTTTCAATCATGCTGAAGGCTGTGAATATTCATCCAAGAGTCTTAAGATTGGGTCGCTGCAGATGTTCAGGAAGAACTGTGGAAGTTGTGAGGATTTTGGTCCTCGTGCTTTTCCTGTTGATGATGTACACAGGATTTCGGTGCTGGACATAAGGTTGGCTAATGCAGATAGGCATGCTGGAAACATTTTGGTTCAGAAAGATGATAAGGATGGTCAGCTTGTGCTTATACCAATTGATCATGGCTACTGCTTGCCTGAAAATGTAAGTGTCTCAACTCAGCATCCAATATTCACCAAATAGAACTATAGAAGCACGTAGTAATCTTAGATGGCATATCCTAAGATGATATGAGTATTAATTAACTTCTCTTCTGATTCCCTTTACTGGGTCTATTTCAGGCCTTTTTATGACTTCTATGGTGATGCATATATTTTCTATGATCAGTTTTAGAAGAATATATGTTTTATGAGGAGTATGATATAGGTTAAGAGAGTATTCCCTGGTATGCATCATTTTTTGCTCATTCACTCTAGATCATGGTACACTAGATGTTGATTCAGTCTTTCATCGTATGCTTCATGTATTATCTGTCAATTTGTGGAATGTGATTGCATTAATCAAGACTACTTCTCCGTGCCCTGATTTTTCTTTTCCAGTTACGGTTCCCCACTCATTTTTTACCCCATCCCATCCTCTAATTTCCCCTTTTTCTAATACAGTTTGAAGATTGTACTTTTGATTGGCTCTACTGGCCTCAAGCACAACAACCTTACTCTGCTGAGACAATTGCATACATAAACGCTCTTGATGCCGAGAAAGACATTGAGCTTCTGAAGTTTCATGGTTGGACCATGTCCCTTGCTTGTGCACGTGTACTTCGCATCTCTACTATGCTTCTGAAGAAAGGTGCAGAGAGAGGTCTCACCCCTTCTGCAATTGGAGGAATCATGTGCAGGGAAACACTGAAGAAGGAGTCTATCATTGAGCAGATTGTTGAAGAAGCTGAAGAGAGTGTGCTCCCAGGAACAAGTGAGGCAGCATTCTTGCAGTCTGTTTCGGTCATCATGGATCGACGCCTTGGTGACCTGATTAAGTAAATGTGTATGAAGATGTAAATTTTGTGCATATATAAATAGTTACCTGGTTGAAACTAAATCTGGGGAAGGTAGGATGTGAATGTGGTGTTTGTAGGGCCTCTTAACTTGAAATATTTAGTTTTTGTTATTGTGGAAATATGACTTGATAAATATATCCTACCTGTTATAGCTTTGTTGGCCTCATGACTATCCACATAGGGAATTGAACTTGGTGGCCCCTCCACCACTCATGATATGATGAATAAATTTTGACATCATGGGTTGGAAGTTATTTGTAACGCACCAATTCTTCTCCTTCTCCTAATTGCCGTGCCAGACGACTGGTCCATTTCAGCTTTGAAGCTAATTTAAGGAGCAGAAAACTAGAGAAGGGCTTCAACTAGTATTGAGCATTTACTTCAGAGACTACAGCTGTCATTTGACCAATTTATTCACATACGGGGGGATAAGGTATGTGTATATCTTAATCTCTCCAGATTTCATTTGTGGGATTACGTAAGAATGTTTTTGTTGGTCTGAATTCAACGGATTTCAAATCATCCATTTCTGATCCTTAGTTGCCTAAGTTACCAAACGAATCAATCTCCACAACTCTACCTTTATTCTATGCCTTGGGACCCTTGACATTCTTACGTGTTTACTTTAAATTTCAGTAAAGCTAGAGAGCACTAACACCATAAGTTGGTTTTGTTCTTCTGTCAGCATCACATTGATAGGAGACCTTTTTACTAAGTTTCTAGCTAGCTACTAACTTCTGCACAAGTCCAAGTGCATATGATTGTTCAGGTTTTCCACCCTTTTTCGGTGCTTGCTTTGGGGTCCGACTATCGAAAAGTCTCACTTTGGGTAAAACATCTCAGTACCAAAGAGGATTCCATACCTGAGAGGAGAGGGGCATGAATGGGAGCCTTGCATTTATTAAAGGGGATACACATCTACAAAAGTCACCATCAATTTGAAACTCAATCAATTGAATGTAATGTAAAACTGACACTTTTTCAATTGAACCAATAGTTTTTTGCTAGTATGTTCTAATTACAACAAAAAGGAAATTACAACATTTATCATTTAATGAAGAGGTATCTCTAGAATGTTGCAGACTTGCTCTTTAGTCAGTTCACCAATAAAGCAAAATTGCAACTTAACGGCTTATAAATTATTGCACTTTGGAATTAAATAATAATGGTACATACTTATTTATATACCAACTGCAAAAACCATAAATCTGATATTTATACCTTCCTTTTAAGTACTTAGCCCTGCCAAGAAAGACACCCCAGTTGAAGGCAACCAAGATGATCCATAAATAAACTTTGATACAGTGAACTTGCTGGCCTCTTCGACAGACTTAATCACCCGATACCCTGGCCAAGTAACGCGTTGCCCTACTGCTGCTCCTGGCCCAAAGTTCATGTATTCACCATAATATAATGTGTTAAGCGCGAAATCACCATTCCACTCAAGCCAACCATGTGGGTGTATATGATCACCCATGTTAGATAACATGTAAACTGTTCGCGAATACATCTTCCATGGTCGGCCTAGATATGTAGAGAAGCTTCCTTTGGATGCCGCGAGATCAGGTGTTGCCATGATTTGGCAAGCATGGATTGAAATGCCAGTGTTTTGGTTAGGGTCTTTCCTGTTTTGGGCTGTGATGGTGTTCTTTTGATTAGCCATCGGCTTTCGAGCATAGATGTTACAGTTTTGGAGGACCACTGCTGCATTTCCAAAAATGAAATCTACTGTCCCATAGATATCACACTCGCGATAGAATTGACGCTGTGAATGCACGTAGAGGGTGTCTTGGTATCCAATAACATTGCAGCGGAAGACCACGGCGTGATCACCTCCGATACGGAGGGCTACTGCTTGATGATTGTTTGGTCCAGCATAGTTCTCAAATGTCATATCCCTTGCAATAAAACCAGCTCCAGTTGCAGCTGCATGTTCATTAATAAATTTCTAAGAAATTACTACAACAACATACCCACTGAAATCACACAAGTGGGGTCTGGAGAGGGTAATGTGTACGCAGGTTTTACCACTATCTAGTGGAGGTAGAGAGATTGTTTCCGAAAGACCCATAGTTCAAGTGCAACAAATCCAAGTACAAAGAAGAAGAAAACAATATAGAAAACATAGCAACTAACACAGTGAACCAACAAAATAGTGCGGTAACCGAAACACAGTATAATAAGTATTTGTTCCATTTTCTACGTCTTTTTCCGGTATAGGATAGTCCCAAGGGGCCCTCACAACCCAAGCAGAACGACACAATTATCAAGGGTGTGTTGTATCACTAAGCTAATATCCTGTTGTGCGAGCCTCTAACCATGGGCCCACTATACCAAAAGCAAGAGAAACTCCATCCCTCTCTTTCCTTTTTTTCGACCCCATGTTCGTCACCAAACATATATTCTATCTCTATGGGAGATGTTAGAAGTGTACAAAATAACTAAGTTAAACACAAAGGTGAGCATAAGAGATGAATCAAAGGACATGGACAATAGTCATGACTCCACTTGCTCCTACTACAATAGCAATATTCCCTCTTTAAATTGTGGCCACCAAATTTAGTTAGGTCATAATCGCTATCCTTGATAGGCTTTGAAAATTTGAATGCAATAAATTAGATGGAACATGTAAAATTTCAACTCATGAGGTGCAAATCCTCAATACTTTTTGGGTGAGGTGGACCACATCAAAAGGACGAAAGAAGTGCAAAGGGCTAAGCTATAGAGGACTTCATTAGGATTAGGATTTAGTAGTTATAAGAAATTCATTGACATCATATCCACGGGCGTTTTCTACCACATGCTCTGCATAGCCGCCACTATAGCCCATAACTACCGTTTCCAAATTAGAATACTCTTTATTAAGATAATTTTTTGAAATGTTCAATTGAAACAAGATTTTAGTTGATATATCTAAGATGAAATATTCTGACTATTTAAGAAGTTAGGTTGACTATGTATTAAGCCATAAATATAAGATGTACTATCGGGTCCATTTTACCTGCCTTGCGTATTAAAAGTGATTGATCCAAATATTCTCTCCATCAACTATAGGAAAAATTACAAAAATTTCACCTTTTAGTTTACTTAATACCATTATCCCTTGTAAGTTTTACAAATTTCCAAAATCCCTCATTTTCGCGCATCAGATTAATGTATCAGCACTTGTATTATTGTATCTCGCGCATCAGATTAGTGTATCATGTATAAAATGTACATCAGATTAGTATATCATGTATAAAATGTAATGTATCTTACTTAACGATTAATACGATCACCCAATATAACCCTCCTTAACTGCCCTAGCTTCTTGCCCATCGGGCATGGTGGCACATCCTAATGTATCTCGTGCATCAAATTAATGTATCAGCGCTTATATTATTATATCCGTTTAAGGGATTTCTGTAATTATAAACTTTTAAGGGATAAATTATAATTTTGCCTTAAAAGTATGTGATTTCTGTAATTTGCCCTAAATTAAAATATGTGCATAAAAATATGACTAATAAAATAGACGAAACATGGAGGAGTGAAAATTTTACCAAAGGAGGCAGTATGGAATGTTGTTATGTGCTGAGATACACTTTTTCCTCCCGTAATCACCGTCTTCCCCTTCCCGTCCCCTATGAACATCACGTTCATTTTCTTCCTCCCTACTTTCAAATTATTTTCTTCATACCTGTCATTTATTTATTATATAATTAATAATAATAAAATGATTAAAAACAATATGAAGTCAAATGCTTAATGACTACGACAAAAAAAAATGAAGAAAAAGTTTACTCTGCCACGTAAGTGAAAATAAATTTTTAAAAAAAGATTGGAAAGGGGATCAGATACGTTACCAAAAAGTGAATCAAAAAGTTTTTTACTTTTCCAACTACTTGTCCCAAAAAGGATACAATTTGCATTTTACCTTCCCGCCTTCACGTAAATTATGGTCCGGTGATTACTCTTTTCCGGCACCTTTTTTATCGCCTCAGCTATCGTCTTCACCGTTCCGCTACCGTCCTTAGCCACAATTATGTCTGCTTGAATTGCCGACACTGATTTATTCATCAATTTTCTATCCCTCCGAGACATCCATTTTGGAAATTCATCATGATGTGTTTCAAATTCCATCAATCTACGCCGGCGATTCTGTATCGGAATCACGGAGAAATCATCGTCGCCATTCGCGGCGGCGTAAATAGCGAGAGCATTACTCACCAATTCAGATAAGTCCTTGAGGTTCTCCGATATATGATCCTTCACATTCCCGGTGACGTTGGCGAATCCGTCTGTACACGTGTCGTGATTCGTGAGAGCTGCGCTGAGCCACGTCATCACGTCATGTGTAGATCCCGTCGGCGAATCTCCGTCGCCGGAGAAAACAGAGTTTAACGAGTGTGAGAGAAGATCGACTGATTCTTCCAACAATTCAAGGCAATCGTCGTATGCCGATCTAATTTGAGTGTTCATTTGGAGGTTGTTGATATCGGAAGCTTTGTAAAGTCCTTTACCAAATCGCTGCAGAGTTAAATTGACGGAAATGTGAACGAGGTCACTGTCAGAAGCAGAGTTAGCTCCAGGATAATTAATCAGCGAATTGAGACAGAGAGATGGATACAGAGTACGACTACAGGTACGCGCCATTGCTTGACTTGGTTTATCAATTCTATTTCCGGCCTTATGCCGAACTCCGATCAAAACTGCAACGGAAATTGCGGAAGCAATTAAAAGTACAGTGGCAGAAATTAACATGATTTTAATCTTAGAGCTCCGGGGATTAGGATTGGGAATTATCACCCTGCCGGAGGTTTCTCCGGGATCCGGTTTACCTAATCGGCCATAGCCCATTTTTATGAATTACAAAATATGTGAACAAAATGAAAGTTAGTGAGTGAAAGAGTGTGAGGAAGAGTGGTGGAATTTTGTGAGTATATATTGGGCGGTGAGTATTGCTAATTAAGAAGAAGAATTTAGTGGTTGGTGTGAAGTCGATGTCTTAAAGGAGAAGAGAATTAGCTGGCTTCGACTATATGTAGTGATTAATTAGTGAAAGGAGCAAACTCACACTTGAACAGTAGAATTTCGTATGTGATTTCTTCGTTCTTAATTTAAAATTTCGAGCAAGCTTTAAACATTTATTTTCTTTGTCCATTCATAGATTACGTTAGTGCTAAGAATGACGAATACCAAATTGTAGTATACTTTATTGCTTTTTCTTTGGAAGAATATTTCTAGTGGCGTTCAGTTACTTCATTTGATATAGTTGGGGCGTAGGTGGAGGTAGCATATGCTTCAGGGACCTTCGGTGAAAAATATTACTATTTATACATGGTTAAAATTATTTTTTAGATATGTATAATAGATGTCGAACCCCCTTCCACTAGTTCGTGTGTTTACTTCTCAGATTTTGAACCCCTTATTAAAAATCCTGGCTCCGCCACGGAGGCGTTCATCCAAATCTCCTTGATAAATATATTTGGCAACTTCTAAATTTTTGGCCAATTTTTTTTATGTATATGCATAAATTTTAAATCTTCAGAATATAAGATTAGGTTGGTTTAGTGGTTTATGGAGTTTAAAATTCACATTAAAGTTTAAATAACAGAGGAAAAATGGCATTGGTTGATTTAGAAAGTATAATTATTGGTAATGAACTTTTAGCGACTAGATTATTATGACTTTTGAGGATGGAGAAGTGGGATCAAATACAGTTAAGATTGCATTACCTTTTTTTTTTTTTAAATAATACTATAATTATGTAATACCCATGCCTACTTATCTCAAGAATGATTTTTTTAAAAAGGCCTTTAAAAGTAAGAGCAACAAGTAATAATTTATAATGTGATCCACATAACTGATGCTAGTTGTTTAACAAAAAAAGATGGATTTGAAATTTCTAAATCCAAAATATATGATTTAAAATTTATATTTTAATACAGTAGAAGAAGTCTCGCACTACTAACATCAATTGTTGATGTCCAGTGCAAATTACAAGGAGTAACAAAAATAGAATGTACTTGACAAAGTACAATGAGTAATTGATTGAATTCCTCCAACGATATACAACATTTTTTGTTTTTTTCTCTATAGAAGGGCAAGTTCAGTATTCAAGCCTTCAAGGAGTTGACATTCTTATTGCTCTTTACTACTCTTATGACATAGTAATAATTGTTTGAGTAAGCAAAAAGTAAAAAATTAAATTGTTTACCTGCAATTTCCATAATGTTGTTATAGTTTTATAGCAATGTCACTTTAGTGCTATTTCCGATGTATTAAAAAAACATACTCCTACTATACTTTTATTGTAGTACATTTTATTTCTAAAAGAAATATTTGAATCATACTAAAATTTAAACACTTTGAAAATTCGTGACTCGTTAGGGAAAAGGGAGAATACTTTCGTCATGGTTCATTTTACTTTTCATATTTTTCTCTTGAGGTTGTTAAAAGAATAATTTCATTACATTTTATTCTTTTTTTGTTTTTAATTTAATACTACCTTTTTAAAATTATTATATTAATTTGTCTTCATATTTATTAAGATTAAAAGAAAAATTAATAGAGTACTAATTAATTATATTATAAAATATTAAAATAATATTTGTATTTTTATTAAGCAACACAGATAAGACCGGATGAAGTACTTTAGTTGGTATTCTTTTTTCGAAGTTGTTACCTTTTAGATTCCTTTTTAGCCTCTCTTTTTTGAGATTCTGATACCGTTCATTTTTCTGATTATATGTGATATATCTCTTGTGAAATTACACCACACCATTTAATTAATGCCAATAAATGATTTACTGTTAAATATGGTTCTTAGAGGCTACTAATTTTTATTTTTTTTATATAAAATGTCCAAGTCTGACAGATCCAATAAGACAGCACTCGTTATAAATATGCATGCTTATTAATTACTGTTAAAAATGATTTTTATCGTAGTGTGTATATCTTAATATAATATAATGACTAAACATTCAATTATATCCATACAACAACTACCAGCTAAAAAAAATAATCCCAACCTCATTCTGTATATCTATTCTGTATAGTCTTTTAGTAATTATTTTTATTTTAAAGGGCTAATTAATAGTAGAAAGAATCTAGTATGACATTGACTAATTTTGACTGCCTAATTAAATATCCTTTTTGCAATGTAAATACTACACAACTTATTATAGAGACAAAAACACTTGTTTATTAGGACAATGCATTAATTTTCTTGTGGCACTTAAACTGTTTGTTTGTCCTCCTTCATGAGCTTTATATATATGCTTCATTTCATGGTTGAAGGGGAAGTGGGTGGGGTAGGAGGCATTTAATTCTTTATAATCTTTTGATCCCAAACTTTAATCAAGCATATGATTTCTCATACTTTACCCAATCTCTTGCATAATTCAGATGTTGTTGCGTAGATAGCTAGGTGCCTTTTTGTGGTTACTTCACTTTAATTTGCCAGTGATGGAGTCAAAATTATTACCAACAGATTCAAAATATGAACAAACAAACACACAAAAAAGTTAACATTAATATATACATAAAAAATAATTTTAGTCATGTATAAATAATATCGAAGGGATTCCGATGAACCTGCCGAAAGTAGACCTCCTTGCTGTTTGTGGCAATTGTGTGTATATATGTTTGTGTGTGTGTAACCGTGTTGTATTTTAAAGTTTTCAAAAGTTCATTCTCTCTTCTTTTTTTTTTTTTCTTTTTTTTGGATAGAAAAGAAAGAACCCACTAATCAGTGAAATGCTTTTCTTAGAGCAAAATTAAAAGTTAAAACCGAGATAGGAAAAAGATGCAAAAGTGAAAAAAGGTTCAACAGGTCGGTGGCCGCTAGCCAGCTACGTACGTTATGCCCATTTAACATTTGGAATATTATGGGCGTCTGTTAAGACTTTATTAATGACGTGAGTTGATCTGGAGGGACAAATAAACGTATTTTCAAATTCAAAATAGCTCTAACATGGAAAATTAATAAAGGAGCATGACCGGTACAGCTGATCTGAGGCTTAGCTAAGATTGCGTAACATAAATAATTAATGCACTGAAAATATTAGTGTTAGTTACAAATCAAAATAGGGAATGTCACACAATTGTATATAGTGGTAGGGACATTATAAAAGCCAATCACATGAATGGTTGGTTAGTTTACTTTATCACAATTTCATCAAATTCATTCGTCACTTTCGAAATGTTTGATTATTTGATGCATCCTATTATTTTATTCAACAGAGAGAATTATGATCTCAATTCCATGTTTAAGTTAGTTAATCAACGGAAAAGTGCTGTTTGGTGGAGTATAATATTTATTTACATCATTAGTCATTACCAACCTTACTGACTTATAGAATTCGATGATTGTTTTTTTCTCTTCATTTTTCCACAATAACTTGGTAGTTAAATAACTATCATTTCATACATTTACAATCAGAGATATAAAAGTTAATTATCTCATATGTTTCAATTTATATGAGCTTTGATTCAGACTACTACGAGGATCATATTCATTTATTGTGGTGTGAATTCAGTCATTTTTGAAATAAAGTTTATAAAACTAAAAATCATATAAAAAATTCTATAAGTTGCTATAGTTAATTAATAATTCAGAATACAAGAAAAATATTTGAAAAAATTATGATAAAAAGTATTCTTCGATTGTCCAAATAGTAACTAAACAAACAAATTAAAACAGGAGTAAAGTTTCAAGGTGAGGGCTGATAGTTGATAAGCTAAATTTTTTATCTGCTTAGTTGAATAGTTGTAGTTGTTGCCGGTGTATATTCAATATATAATAAATAAAATATATTACAAGAGTAGAATCAATATATATATATAAAGTATTCTTTGATTATCGTACTTACGTGCATTATTAACCATTTGAATTGAAGTGTTATGTAAAGTAAAAAAATCCCTTTAAAATCTACTTATTTTGAAAAGAGAGAAATTATTAAAAACATCCCTAAATTTGATATAAATTATTAATTTGATTGGATAACAATTTTAACTAACTGAACTTAAATATATCTCTAATAATGCAATATGAGTGAAATACACCCTATTTTTGTTTTACATACCTAAGTTTTTGAGAAAATTCCTTTGTTAATGATGAGTTCACTCTCTTACTCCCCCTCCCCCTCCCCCTATTGGGTTGGGTAATGGGAATGTGAATTTTTTACTCATTAATCATTACAATATTAAATTGTCTATTAAGTAAGTTACATTTAGGGGTGTTCACGGGTTGATTTGAGTCGGTTATTGGTCAAAATCAAAACCAAACCAACTTAATCGGTTTTAAAATTATCAAAACCAAACCAAATCAAATATAATATACATTTATCGGTTTGGTTGTTTTCGGTTTTGGTTTGGTTTGGTTTGGTTCGGTTATTCGGTTATTAACCATACATAAAAATAAAAGAAACAATTCATTCAAAACATGAAAAAATGACAACAATCCATTCAAACGAAAAAATAGTTAGACTGACTGACATTACATAACTTTGGATCATTGAATTTACTGAATAAAACTTCAAAATTCACTATTTTGGCATAAAAGGAAAAGACAATGACATTTTCAGTCCCACAATGAATTTCCATAGACACTCATATACATGAAACCAATAAGAAAAATGTTCTCACCTTGGACATTTTTTCTTTCATAAGTAAATTATAAATAAATTTTGATGAAACATATATAAAATGTTTAAAATTGTTTATGAATATAATATATTATGTATGTATAATAATAAAATTCATGTATATAACTTGTTGGTTCGGTTCGATTATTTCTTCGATTTTTTTCAAACGAAATCATAACCAAACCAATGACTATCGGTTCTTAACAATCTAAAACCAAACCAAAACCCAAATTAAATCGGTTCATTTAATCGATTTGATTTGATCTTTTTGTTTGGATCAATTTTTATCCAAACCATGAACACCCCTAGTTACAATTAAGGGAAATTTCATTAAGTTAAAATTGACTTTCCTAGCTCTTTAGCTTTGCCTTTACCATACGATAAATTAAGCACATTATTCTGAATTGAATATATTCTGATTCTCTTGTTTGATCAAAATGGAATAATCACTTGTTGGTCTTTCTATATACTTATTATTATTTCTTACCTACTATATATATTTTTTTCTATATATTATAAGAGAGAGTTTGAGACAGTTTCAACATGTCAGCTTGGTGACAATAGATGAAAGTTTAAGGGTATAATAGTATTTTCTTAGATCAATTTGCTTTAAAGGAATTGTGTTTACTGCTTTATTCTTTAGACCACATCAACAGGTCCATAAAAGATCCATCAGTTTCAGTTAAATTACAATGGATGCCATCCACTCAAATATCTTAAATGTGATTGGAACCATTGACCTACACTAGTAGAGTTGTGTCAGTCAGTGTTCCCTCAACTTTTGCCTTATTTATTTTTCTAATAAAACACTAGCCATTTTATTTATGAAAATGTCCATTGATGAGTTTGGAATATTTTTCTGAAGTATTATATTACATTAAAAAAGTTACGAATACTAAAAATTTAATAAATGGTCTTATATGATTTATGATGTGTTAATTATAAATATTGTATGATAAAAATAATAATAAAATAATAAAAAAATAAAATAGAGAGTGTGAATAGTAATTCTCCAATCATCTCTACAAATAATGAATACAGAATTAATTAAGAAAGCATTATTTATTTTTACTCTCCAAATATAGAGAATATAGAGTAAAATAAAGGTGGATCGGAGATAGTTTTATAGGTTTTTTGTTTCCAAGATATTCATAATTGATAAATATGATCTTTAAAATCAATTATGATTTAATATAAATAATAAATTTTAGAAAAAATAAAAAAATATCATATAAAATAAAATGAAAAAGTCGATAGACTCCTTACGCTTCGGAAATAGTTTGTTATGATTGAAAAACATCCTCTTCTACTATATTATAATTTTAGATAATTGAGATTTATTGATTAGAATATCAATAGTATATAGAATTTATAAAAATAAATTATGTATAATTTTATCATAATATTTTGTATATAAATATAATGTTGGGCCCGTACTGCCACGGGCCATTTTTACTAATATATATATATATATATAAAATACAGCTTTTTTTTTTATTTATTTCTCTTTTGTTACTAGATATTATGATAATGTTGCAAGTTGCAGCATGGATAAGTTAAAAGAATAAAAATTGATGGAAGGAATATTTTCCACGTATGTTGAAAAAGATAATCTTTTTTTAAAAAGAAAAACTTGCCAAAGGTCTTTGATATAATTTCGGAAAAAACCATAGATATATATTTCAATGCCTAATGATTAAGCTTATTCTATATTAACACCAAAGATGTGGTGCAGTAGCCGAGTGAATGAGATTATTCGTCTTTTAATTATAGATTTTGATTTTGATCCTTATTTATTAATTATTATTTTTGATAGATATTTCTCGAAATATATTATATGTTGTGCATAAATTTAAATTAATCAGATTATAACACAAATTTTAAATGCCAAATAAGAAAACAAAAACGGCAATTGTATATTGCAATCATTTGTAGTTGACATAGTGTGCTGTCCATCTCTTATTTGAAGCAATCGTTTTCCTAAACATGTTCATGTTTTAATTGATTGAGAATGACTTACGTTGATTTCCTAAACATGCAGTCATGTCTAACTTTAAATTTTAGAAATGTTTAGTTGGATTCAAGAATTAGGAAACTATCTCCAATTTATACTACTTTTCTTTGCTTCAATATATTTGTCGTCCTTTCTAAAAATATTTGTCATTCTAAAAGAACTAAGATAATATTAAGTAGCTTTCTTCCATGTATTTTACCCTTAGTTTGTAGTATTAATTACATGATGCAATTTTTAAAAAGGATAAAATAGTCAAAAGTCTTCCCTTATTAATACTTTCCTAAGAAATATATAAATAAAGGATACAATAACTATTTTGAGACGAATTGAATAACAATTATATATACGTTATCAGTTGCATCAAAGACAATGCGAGTGAGAAACAAAAATATTCATTTCTTAATTAGAGGGCTTATTTTTATCTTCTCTACCAAAATTTATTCAACTTTTATCTCTAAAGCTATAAAAGCAAGTTTTATTTCGTAACAAAATACTCGACTTATCATGAAAATCACGAAATTTTGATAGCTATGAATAGTATACATCATCAATTTAAATTAATTGAATCAATAAAATATAATAAAATTGTGGACTGGTACATGTATGTATGCTCCAAGAGTCGATAAAAATACTCCACCGTCCTAAAAAAATGAAAGGCCAAGAGTCAAATTACATAATTTGGTTTAAAATTTGGATATTCATATTTCTTCAACTCTTCCTGAAATAAAATTTAACAAAGTAACATAAACTACATAAAAAGTATAATAATAATAACTTTAAGTATAATAATAATAACTTTATAATTGGAAGGCTTTAAAAATAAGTTGTACTGTTATAAAATAATATAGTGTGGATGTCTATCACACCAAGAAGTTACTACATTACTTTCCTCCATTATGAAAATAACGATAACCTCCACCATTATAACCATTATTCTTGTAACATTTCACTTCCATAACCTCTCCCATTATATTCATGTTAATGTCATGTTTATGACTAACCTTTTGTATGTCTCTATGTTACACTATAAATAGAGACATAAGTGTTCATATTGTACACACTTGAATACTTTGAAGAATAAGAAAAGCTCTCATCTCTTGCCTCCCTATTTCTATTGCTTTCATCTTCTATATTTCTTGTCTTATTTTGCTTTAGTTTTACAACATGTACTGTATTATTGTTTCATAAGACCTTATTAAATCAACATTATAATTAACAGAGGATAAAATTAAGCTATTTCAAATAATTCATCCGGTATTTTTGGTGTTGGTGGTAGCCAAAAAAAAGTTTTTAGAGGGATTTGCTTATAAAATCGGAACACCTGTCCAATAATGTTTCTTCTACGTTAAATTTGATACATACTTCAATAATTTGAGCTGTCTAGGAGTGGCAACAAATTATTACAATATAACTTTGACACTTTAAGAGTCTCGTCAAACGAAAATTATACGAGTGGAGGAATAAAAACATATCTAAATTATCTCGATTTTTAACACAATAGAACTGTCGGAATACATTTTACTCAAAATTTTAAGTGAATGGATTAATTTTGAAGGTATTCTAATTATGGTATACTTAGAATCGTTTGACTAAATCACCTTGAAATAATAAATTTTAGATTATTTTATTTCATAAAAAAGATGAAATAGAATAATCCCTAGATTGATGATAACGTAAAAATTAAAATAGATCAAGATTAAGTCTGAGATAAGATGTGCGTTGTTATTTGTAGGTTTGTAACGCCTATTGATCGACAAAAAGGATATGTCTATTACAGTAATTGGAAAACAAAAATTGCGATCTTTCCTTGAAATTTCAGTTGTTACGTGTAGTTATAATTTATTAATTTCAGTTTCAATAAAAAACATTTTGTAAAATAACATCTTGAAATAATTTATATTATAAGAAGTCATATGATATAATAAGTTATATTATATTTGCTTAAAATATATATACTCTCCGTCCACTTTTATTTGTTTTACTATATTAAAAATAAATATCCAATTTTATTTATAAAAGTTAAGAAAATAGGAATAATTTGCCGCGGGGTGGGCTGACAACTGCGGAAGAAAAAAAACTAAGAGAAGACGCTCGTATGAAGGAAAGATTGGTTGCATGTTTTTGGGAAGTAATCGCTTCCTTTCTCTCTCCTTTTAAGGACTTAGTCTCTCGCAAATCTATCAACATATAGAGATCTTGAGATCTTGTCTCTGTTGCTGCATAAAGTGATGTTTCAATCTCCTAATTTGAAGAGTAGAACAAGAAAATTAAAGATCAAGACTTTCCTTTCATTACTCTTTACACGACAAAGTTAACATCTTAGCCCCAAAAAGTAAGAATTTTTTCCTATGTGTTTGTTGATATTGATGTGTAATTTATACCTATTATACCTTTTCTATTGTCATTAAAAGTGTCAAGTCAAAATGTATAAACAAGTAAAATAGACGATCAACCTAAGTTATGATACGATAGTAAAACTGCTACAATATTCTTAATCAGAAGCCTTGAATTCGTACAATAGACAGGAGGATTGTTGTACCCCGGCCCCCTCCCTCCAAGAAGGCAATGACTAGGAGTTATGTTTTTGAATGTGAAAGCAATGTTTTGCTAAATTTCCAAATCAAGTTTGTCTACAGCAACATGCTGTGCTTGTGGGTTGAACTTAAGTGGGGGATAATGGGTCTTGTGTTGGGTTATGAAGGGTGATTAGGGCGTCATGCGGAAGCTTACATTTGCAAATAATATGATTGATAAATTAGATGACAAAAATTTATACTAAAAACTAATATAAAGAAAAATATTATAAACTTTAAAGAGAATAAATCTCCCCATAAACAAAACTCACTAAACAACTACATTGTGGATTCTATTGTTATTGTGTTAGAAGAAACAAACCTATATTTATAGAGTCCAAAAACATTTTCTTACTAGAAAAGGAGTCCTAAAAGGAGAGAATAAACCAAATATGAAATAATATTATATTTTCCTTTCAAGAAAGTAAAAACATTTATGATAATGTTTTGTCTTTTCTTTAAGGAAAAATAAATCTTAAATTATGGTAAGAAAATCAGGGTAAAACCCTAACAAATCTCCCCTTTTGGTTGGATTTTCTTGACAAAGCTTGATATGTCTTCTTCATTACATGATAATCTTGTTCTTCACAAAATCTTCATCACCGTTGCTTGCCATGGTTAAAAATATTTTATTTTTATTTTTAAAAATTGCAGCAACAGAAATGTTGAAAATATGGTTGAAACTTCTTCTCCACATGTAACTTGACAAAAATCTTCATTATCATCAAAGTTGTTGCAAATTGATTTGAAACCACTTGAACCTTTCTTCAATCTTGTTGAACCATAGGATCATCGGACCATGGGATCGTTGGACCATGTGCTCTGATACCACTTGTTGGGCTATGAAGGGTGATTAGGGCGTCATGCGGAAGCTTACAATTGCAAATAATATGATTGATAAATTAGATGACAAAAACTTATACTAAAAACTAATATTATTATATGGAAACTAATATAAAGAAAAATATTATAAACTTTAGAGAGAATAATCTCCCCATAAACAAAACTCACTAAACGGCTACATTGTGGATTCTATTGTTATTGTGTTAGAAGAAACAAATCTATATTTATAGAGTCCAAAAACCTTTTCTTACTAGAAAAGGAGTCCTAAAAGGAGAGAATAAACCAAATATGAAATAATATTATATTTTCCTTTCAAGAAAGTAAAAACATTTATGGTAATGTTTTGTCTTTTCTTCAAGGAAAAATAAATCTTAAATTATGGTAAGAAAATCAGGGCAAAACCCTAACAGCCTGCTCTTAAAATTCAATGAAGTTTAAATTTTTAAAATCATAATAGATAATTTGAGACAGAGAAAGTACCTTATTATTTGAATGATAAATGCCGGTAACCTAACTTTCTATTTTTTGAAAATGACCGCATATAATTAAGTGCAAGAATATTTGGTATATTCATTGATTAATGAGTCACATGCCATGGTTGATATAGAGGTATACCCTTTAATAGAAGACCTTAAAGACAAAAAATGGGACCTAAAAAAGAAGCAATGTCAATTTTCACCATTAAAGAAGTGTTCCAATTGACGTAAACTCTATGTATTTCTTTTTGTCCATGTTTAGTCTATTAATATAATTTATCCCCATGTTCTAATTCAAAAATTTGCAAGTCGTCATAATACTTTCATATTTGGTTAATACATATATGTATTTGCGTGAGGCTTCAGTTTACTCCAACATGTGATTTTCAATTTTCATGCCAACTTGCCCTATTAAGTATTAACGGAGGTGGAATCAAGATATGAAGTTTATGAGTTTGAAAAATCTTATTTTTCAAGTTATTTATTTTAATAAATCTTAATATTCATGTCGTTTATGGTCTGCTATTAAAAGGTGAAACACTCTCTTACACCAGAGTCTTTTTCATTTTAGAATTTAAATTCAAAATCTCTAATTAAAGATTAAATAAGTCTTATTTCTCTACCATAACCCAAAATTATAGATAAAATAATTTACATAAATATGTTATAATATGCCCATGGGAAATATGGGATGGACTCACATTTATTCCCATCCTTTTCATATGATATGGAAAGGGCAAGTGTTAGCTGGGGAATTGAAGAGTGATGTTAACACAATAATAATGTTACCTTCTTTTTTTTTATCTGATATATTATTTCCTTCATTTTATATTATTTGATCCAACATACTTTTTTTAAAAAAATTTAATTAAGAATGTATTTAACTAAATTAACTTTATTAATAATGTTCTAAAACTCTAGATTTGATTAGTATTATTTTAGGTAGCTATTTAATAATTAATACTTAGAGTAGTATGATAAGAAAAGTAATACAACACTCTTGATCGTATAAAATGAACAAATAAGATGTAACTTTTATTTATGATATAAGAGCTAAGTAAAATGAAACGGAGAGAGTATTGACTTAAAGTATCTAAGAACTCTCATCTTTTTGCTCTATTGATGATTTGAACTCACAATTTTAATGATAAATCGGATTAAAATCTTTTTTTTTTGTCACGACCCAGACCATCGTGATTGGCACCCACACTAACCCTCCAGTGGAAGAACCATTAATACTAATTAGCTAACCAACTTTAATCAAAATACTAAGGCATTTAAGTTATGGAAGCAAGTTAAATGCTAAGAAAGAAATAGGGAGTTCCCATAAACTCCAACAAAAGTCTAACGACTAAACAAATGCGGAAATACTACCTAGAACCTGAAAATCTATGTACCAAAACATCTATTAATGAACCAAAGTCTAAACAAGAAGGGTTACAACCCCAAACTAATGAACTAATTATAACTAACTAGAAAAGTCTAAGTCCGAAATGTGGACATAGATGAAAGCAGAACTCATGGCAGCCTGGAAGAATTGGCTCACCCTTGAATTCGAACGAGATCACTGATCTTCTAGACGAGGTCTATCAATAACCGACTGAAGATGCCATGTACTCAACAAAAATAAGAGCAAGTGCAGTATCAGTACACAACCACAATGTACTGGTAGGATCACGCGGCTATCCCGCTAAGTGTAACATAAGTAAGTCAATACAACATTATAAACACATGCATATATCGAACATATACAATATTATCAACATTTATTAACAACGAACAACTTCACCCCCTCCACTTTCTTAACATAGTTTGTTACTCCATTAAAGCTCCTCCCTGCAAAAGTTATATGAACAGATAATACTTGCAACTCAGAATTTAATCCCCTAATAAATAACTGGATTCTCTCTTCCTCAGTAGTCACCAATTGAGTAGCATATCTAGAGACAAAGCATGAAACTTGGCCTTATAAGCAGCCACAATCATACCATCTTGCTCCAAAGCCATGAGCTCATCATTCTTGCGGTCCCTCAAAGTCCTAGGCACATATTTCTCTAGAAACAAAGCATGAAATTGGGTCCAAGTAAGTGGAGGTAAAATTGAAGATCTACATTTCATATAAGCTCTCTACCACTGCTTAGCCTCACCTTGAAGTTGAAAGGACACAAACTCAACCCCATGCTGATGGACAATTCCCAACTTATAAAGCCTCTCATAGCAGTCTAAGGTAAACTCATAAGCGTCCTCATTCTCAAAACCAAGAAACACAGGAGGCTTTAGCTTCAAAAACTTAGTTAACATTTCATGCTCATTACCAGTCATAACAGAACCCAACAAAGGACGGAAGAAAGCATCATTACCTCCAGTTCCACCCGTCTTGGGGGCAGTGTTAGCAATAGGAGGACAGGCGGGAGCCTAAGCCGCTTGAACAGAGGGGAGCGCTCCAGGACCAACCAATCTCTTCAAGAAAGACATATTATGTTGAGCTAACACTGGGTCTAAGAGAGGAACAACTGTAGTTCCAGCCTGTACCTCTTTCTCTTGTCCAACCTCTTCAATATTCTCAACATCCTCAACATCAAAATTCTCTTCTATCTCTTCATGTTGCACAGGAGGGTTCTCATTCATGGGAGCATTCTCAACATGAGCTCTATTTCCAGCATGAGCTACTCTTTTACGATCTCCACCCCTAGTTCTTCATCTACCCCTGCTTCGACCGCGACCTCTCGCTGCAGATTCCTCAGCTGGAGCATTGACGGGAGCTACGGCCTGACGACGTTGAATCTAGTGTTAACTATCTGCGGACAGAAGAGTTAAGGAGGTTAGATACCAATTTGAATCGAAAGATACCAATTGGAATCAGGTTATAGCACGAAAAAAGACAAAAGAAAACAGAAAGATTTCCTAAAGTCCTATAGCCTCTCGAAGAAAAGTACAGGTGTGCCCGTACCGTTTCGCGAGACTCTACTAGACTGGTTTTGGTACATCGAGATCAATGAACCTAGGCTCTGATACAAACTTTGTCACGACCCAGACCATCGTGATTGGCACCCACACTAACCCTCCGGTGGAAGAACCATTAATATTAATTAGCTAACCAACTTTAATCAAAATACTAAGACATTTAAGTTACGGAAGCAAGTTAAATGCTAAGAAAGAAATAGGGAGTTCCCATAAACTCCAACAAAAATCTAACGACTAAACAAATGCGGAAATACTACCTAGAACCTGAAAGTCAATGTACCAAAACATCTATTAATGAACCAAAGTCTAAACAAGAAGGGTTACAACCCCAAACTAATGAACTAATTATAACTAACTAGAAAAGTCTAAGTCCGAAATGTGGGCATAGACGAAAGGAGAACTCATGGCAGCCTGGAAGAATTGGTTCACCCTTGAATTCGAACGAGATCATTGATCTTCTAGACGAGGTCTATCAATAACCGACTGAAGATGCCATGTACTCAACAATAATAAGAGCAAGTGCAGTATCAGTACACAACCACAATGTACTGGTAGGATCACGTGGCTATCCCGCTAAGTGTAACATAAGTAAGTTAATACAACATTATAAACACATGCATATATCGAACATATACAATATTATCAACATTTATGAATAACAAACAACTTCACATTTCTCAAGATACACAATTATGACAAGTCATTGGTCCTCTCATGGAACCCAAACCCAAGCAATTAGCATACCGGAACGTGGTACCTGATCCAATATTTATGCCGGAACATGGCAACCGATCCCATAATTATGTCAAAACGTGGCAACCGATCCCAATTAGTTATGTCGGAACGTGGCAACCGATCCATTCAACACACCACAATCACAATCACAAGTACATTCTCAATAATCATACAATTAAGAAGTGATTCATGGCATATAGTTATTCATCTATCTCATTTACAACAAGTGTGATCAATAATGCAACATTCATATACATACAAGTTTCATAATGAAGCAAGAACAAACATATATCATACAATCATAAAATCACAACCATCACCTAACTCGAAACAACCTTGAAACCCTAAGAAACTTGATCCTTTCCTTTTCGGATTCGTTCCGCTTGTTCTTGGTCTACAAACAATCAATACAATACGGGAATCAATAAGCAATCACTAATTACCCAAATTGCTAACAATTCTATGAACCCCATATCAAAACCATGATCCCAAGTATTCAAAATAGGTTTGTTTCCACCATAGAATCTAGATCAAAACCCTCCCCCATCGATATTTACCCATTAGATTACGTTTTACGGATCGAAAAACGAATTCGGGGAGTTAAAATCTTACCTTTAGCCTCAAGAATGGTGAAAATGGTCAAGAAGTCGTACGGGGTCGTTCCTTAGCTCTCAGAGTCGAAAAGTGCAGAATAAAATATTTTTGGGGTTTATTTAAGACTTTAAGTCGCATCTGGCCCGCCACAGCGGCACCCACCCCGCTTCAACGGCACCGCCAGAGTGACAAAACCCAGCGCCAAAGCGGTTTGCACGAAACAGTGAGCTATTTTAATAATTCCAAAACTCCCTATTTCACAACACACCTCTAACCAACGACACCCAGAAATACCCGTTCACGCCAAAGTCAGTTTCGGGAGTTCTGCTCACCCGAATTCAATTCCGTAAAGCCATACGGATTTCTTAACGCATTATCTAACTACTCATGTAATCAAAATCATACGATTGTTACCAGATTTCCCTACACCTCAATGACTCCGATTTCGTTCAAATATGGACTAGGTTGAGAAATCCAAGTTACTACGAAAAAGTTTTCCGACCCAAAAAAATTTTCCGTTGGCTTTTCTATAACAACAGAACCCGATCGTTACATTTTCAAGTATAATAGAACCCCAATAATAGCCCAAATATAATTAGGGAGAGAATATTTTACTAGCATTTGGTCATATATTTAAATCTTTTTTTATACAAATATGTGTTTGACCGTGAAATTTAATTAGATTTTAAAAATTCGTTTTAAAAATATTTTCATTGAGCCAATTTTTGTGAAAAATTTCATCTTTTACTCAAAATTTGATTTTTTTCAAGTAAAATACATATTCATACACAACTCAACTTCTAAAAATCAAACTTTATAAACTAAAATTTTCAAATTTAACGTAACGTGACTATAGATGAATTTTATATATCCATCCGTACGTTTGTATACTTTATATTAGTGATCACACGAAAAGACAACTACGTAAGCAGCTTATCTAGAGTTTACTTCGTTTAGAATTTAGATAAATGATTTTTCTAGTACTGCTTTATGGTCCAACAATCAGGGCGGCTCTACAGCTTTGAAAAAAAAGCAATTGCCTTGGGCCCAAAATTTGAGGGCCTCATTTTAAAAAAATAATAATAGGTTATACGTATTTTTTTTTAAAAAATATTGAGTATTATTTATAGAAAATAAAAACTTTTCATAAAAGAGCAAAGAAGTAATAGAAGTTCGACAAATTATGAATACTATGTCTCAAGAAAGATTAATTAATTGGCAATAATAATCTTCATAAAAAATATATATGTGAATTTAAGGCCTTCATTCAAAATTGACATTAGGCCACCGATTTATTAGAGCCGCCCCTGCGGCAACAATAATAAGTAGTAGTAATATATTTGCATAAAATTTGTACACTTCTTTTAGATAGAATATACTATATCTAGTTTATACAATATAGTTTGGTAAGCCAAATTACTGACGAAAGTGCTTATGTTTTGCCCTAAATTACACTTATCCTTATTCACTAAACTATAAATAAAAATAGTGTTATGAGTCATCCATGATTGTGTCAAGTTCAAAATCAATATTCCAATTCAGAAACTTCCTACAAACTTTAATTTGCCTATAGAGTAACTATAAATACGTATAGTCGTTGTCACTTCAATAAATATAAAGGGAAGTCGTTATAATAATTAATTTATGTCTCACTTTTTTATCCTCCATAAACATAACCCATTTAATGTATTATTTTTTCTGTCTCAATTTACATTGAATTATTAATATTGTTAAAAATGATAAAAAGTCTCACATTGGCGGTTAATGATATGAGTGGACTCCTTATAAGGCTTAGACAATCCTTCTCCCTTTGAGCTAGCTTTTGTGGTGTGAGTTAGGCTCAAAACCTAATTTAACAGATACTTGAAATAAAATTTAAGTAAAAAAAGAAGATTTTTAAAAATTGTGCACTAAAACAAATTTTAGATATTTATGTGTTTATAAATTTTCTGATTAAGGGTAACAAGAAATTTTAAAGTTAAGTTGTTTTAAATTATGAAAAGATAATGTTTTTTTTCATTAGCTTAAAAAAAGGCCTAACCCATCGGTGGCCCCGTAAAGTTGACATCAATCTTTACTTAGACACTTCAACTAAGCTTTGTTCATTTTAGACACCTTATGTTAGGTTGTATTGTGTTATTTTGACATTTTTTTCACAATCAGCAAAAAATTTAAAGGGAGTGTAACTCACTCGCCAATGACGTGTCAAAGTACCAAATTAAATGAAGACATTTGTCATTTGACACAAAAAACAATTCTTTAACAATGAATTTGGAATAAAACTAAAAATTAGCCAATGAATCAATGACACCTGGCATTTTTGCCCAAATAATTATTAAAGAGGATTAAATTATTTTTTTTAAAAATATTACTTTGCAGAATCCCCCCCACCCCACCCACACACCCTCGACCCTAGTCGTCTTCTCCAACAAATTAAACCCAACCCCCTTCGTCTTCTCCGCCGACCGTCATATTTTAATGTTTTTTAGTTTTATTAGTAGGAGGATTCCATTATACACTAACAAAGTGGTCATTTTCTCAACTTCTAAACTAAGGATTGTCATTTTAATAAAGAATAGAGACAATAATTAAGGCCAAATATCACACAATCAATGATCAAATCTACAAATGTACTTTTTAGAAGCTATGAGGAGTGGTAAGTTGAAAAGGATTAGTGAAGTCGTAATGACGACTTTCAACTAGACAATTTGAACAGCCATGATTTAACAATAAAATTCTTCACCAATTTGACCATCAAATCTAATCCACATAGAGATGTGTATTCAACTCTAAAATCACTCTCAACATTTTTCACCATTGAAGGACCTTAAGGTAGGGAAAATGGTGGCCCAAAAATAGGAAAGAAGGAAAAAATTAAATAAAAATTGGCTAAAATGCCTTTCACGCGCTTTTTATAAGTGTATTACACTCACTATATCATGTCAGCAAAAAGTGTCAAAATGACACAACAGGACCTGACATAAGGTGTCTAAAATGAACAAAGTCTAGTTAAGTCTAAGTGAAAGTTTATGCCAACTTTAAGGGGTCACCAATGGATTAGCCAGCTATGTAAAACGAAGGAGTATTTAAACTATTTTCGGTCGGGTTAAATTTAATTAATATTGTGTTTTAACCCCCCAAAAAAAAGGAAAAAGGAGAAAAGAATGAGGAGCCTTTTATATGATTAAACTTGCATTTTCTGCAATAATAGTGGTCAGAAAAAGAATATAATAATTCATATATTGGTGTGATTTGATTAATGGATATGTTGATAATTGATAAATCATCCTCCACGTGAAGAGTTTCTCATAGAAGACATATTATTGGTCAATGGTCATATAATAACGCCTTTTGATTTGTGTCTAGATTGCACATGTCCCTTCACTTTTGTGCTTTTTATCCTCAATAGAGGGAGACTTTATTGGAAAACAATTCTTACTTGTATGCATATTGGATCCTAAATATTTTTTTTGAAAAATAGGTGAGTTTTTATTTATTTGTGTTTTATATGTAGGTAAAATGTGTTATTATATTAAATGTATTTATATATAATTTGGATAAATACTATGAAACGTGTCAATGTTGGATAGATATGTTGAATGATGCATATGGGGACTATGGAAATGGAGACAAAGATAATGTGTGTTGAAGGATGGAAAAGACACGGTTACCTCTCACATTATATTTGTTCCCCCTACTTTTAGTTTTTTTTTCTCTTTTTTAAGAAATTTATTTTTTATATTTTACAAAAATATTGACCAATCATACATATGAAAAAATTGAACACGCACCCCCCCCCCCCCCAGCTAATGTTGACCCGTGTATATAGTCATGACTAGAAAATTTTTGGGTGGTAAAACTAATGCAACATAAGACAAGAAAAATAGAAGACGAGAGCAATAAGGTTAGGGACAAGAGATGGGAGTTTTTCTTATTCTTCCAAGTATTCAAGTGTTTTCCAAATCTTCAAGTGTCATCAATGTGAACCTTTAAGCCTTTATTTATAGTGTTACATAGAAACATACAAAAGGTTTATCATAAACATGATATTAATCATGAATATAAAGGAGGAAGGTAATTAGTGAGAGTAACTTCTTGGTGTAGTGGACATCCACGAACCAACAACTCTAACGTGAAAAGCATTTCCACGATCTCTTCCTTACCACTGAACCATCAATCAATTTTGTTCGAGGTTCACAAATTAATATATATATAATTTCCTAATACAAATGCAGAGTCTATGGAAAAGCTATTAGGTTCGTCTGAACCCACAAACCCCCACCTAGCTCTGCCTCCGTATATAATCTAGATAGGGATATCTAGATACCATGATATTAATTGCATATAAACATCCAGAATAATTGACATGCTCTTTTGATTGAGGAGTCACATGCCATGCTATGCAAACACATAGTAGAATTAAGACAAAAAAATGGAACCTAAAAAAATAGCAAGTTAGCAACGTACGGTAATTTTCATGATTCAACAGGTATTCCAATTGACGCAACTTCCATGTACTTTTGTGCCTATCCAATCTAGTAGTATTAGTTTTGGGTGGAACACACTCATAAAATATAATGTCTATTTAAATTTATCAGAATATTTTATTTGCCTATTTAAATTTGTCAGAATATTTCATTTAATTATTGAAACTAAGTCATATTCTAATTTCTAATTATGAAGTGTTTCAATTGAATATTTTTTATTCATTTTTTTTTAAAGAAAGTATATATTTTCATTCGTTTATTAGATAATCCTCGATGGATGTTGATAAGCCATCCTCCACTTGAAGAAATACAATTTGTCATATAACACTCTTTTTGATTTGTGTCTTGATTGCACATGTCCCTTGACTTTTTTTTGTGTTTTATTCATAATATATATATATATATATAGATATAGCATTTATTTTACTCCACATAACTTTGTTCATCATCACGACCCTACTAGCTAGGGAAACAAAGAAGAAGCCACCAAAATTGTCTTTATTGTATGAATGAACAACATTAATAGTCGTAACAATTAATTAACGTACGATTGGATTTTAGTTTTAAGTCTTGTTAATTTACAATGTCGATCGACAAGCAAACATGCAGCTGTTTAATAACGTTTGATACTAATCATATTCTTGTTAAGAAAATTCGAGTACTTTGAGAAAAATATAATGTTGAATAGAACTAAAGTTTCATTTCTTAACTGATAAAATATCAAAATATATATTGATTTAATTAATTAAATGATATACGGGTTATGTGATTCTTTAGCTTGGAAGGTTAAGGGTCATTGTCGATGAAGACGTTTCATTATTTATATCTTCATATAATTCAACGTGGAATAGTGATGTATTTATTATAGTAATTGGTGTTACAGCTAATTACAAACTTGCTGAATGATTACATAGAAATTATTCATGAAATGATATTTAATTTAATTTAATTTAATTGTGGATAGACAAGATGTGAGAAATTAATGTGTATATATAGAATTTGTCAATTATAGATGTAGATAAGAATCAATAATTGAAAGCTTGATGGTATGATAAATTTAAATTTCAATTAGTCGAACTTTAAAAACAAATTGAAAGCTTGATGGTATGATAAATTTAAATTTCAATTAGTCGAACTTCAAAAGCATTGGACATTAGACGTAAAATAAAAAGGAAGTAGCATTTGTAGAAGTGATAAATAATTAAATATGATGTTCTCTTTAGTAATAATAATAATTTAGTTTGAAACAAAATTATCATAAATAAAAATTGTTTCCACTTTTATTTAATTTTAAAGAAATAATAGTTCAATAAATTGATGTGCATGTGAATTTTTTTTGGTGGGTGAGGCATTACGGGACATATGATATTTCAGATAACTGTATCAAATGATTAATAAAAATATCAGAATTTTAATTTCCTATCCTGAGCCTCCCTATCCCAGAAATAAATTTAAAACAATAAAAACGTGAAATGCATTTCAGTTTTCTTTGGCTAAGTTTTGAGCAATCCCACTTTAGCTACCATTTAATTATATATTTTCAAAGATATTTGGAAAAGCATCAGTCTTTTAAATCAAGTAAGAGATCAAAAGATTGTCCACAAAAGAAGGAAGTATAGACTATAGACTTGCAGAATAAAGTTCAGATGAAATTAATATGGATTGAAGTTACAACATATAATTTATCATAATTTTTTAGAAACATATTTTATCTTCTTAAATAAATAAATATGAAACATGATTTTTTATATAGTAAATGCTAAAAACTATTAAAAATATCCATAAGTTTTACACAAAATTATCATTTTGTAATGAACTACATAATACATTATCCAAAAATTATAACACACTATTTCAATAAAAACTAATAATGATACAATTACCAGGTATTACAAATAGTAATGAAACAGATCCATTGATGCAAAAGAATAAATAGTCATGATGGTAGTAATTAGTTATATATATATATATTCTTTAATATAATTTTTTCACATTTTACGAACAATCATTTTATAGCGAGCATACATTTTTAAATCAGTTAATTAAGAAGACGAAACAACATTGTTATTCAAAGGGGTTAGGTAGATGTAGTTATAGACTTATAGTTAGAATCATAATTAATGAGTTTTTTTAAATAAAATATAAAAAATTGGATAATTTTTAAAAAAAACTTGACTAGTATATTTTGACTCCAACATCATCTTTATATTTATAAATTTTGGATCTTTTTGCCAAAACTTACAAATTTTATGACCAAAGAAAATTTCCCAAACTTCATTGATGATATATCTGTGAGAGATTGGGGCAGCCTCTACTCGTTGGGCTTTCGTGGTGTCCAGATGATTGTCCCATTTGTGTTGATAACTATTTACTAAATGACCTTTTCTTTCTTTTAATTTATGGACTTTTTAAATTACTATCTAAAGAATTTATTCGAGAAAATCAAAAATCTTTTGAGAAAATATTATATGAAATTTTAATTAAATATATGGTATTTTTTTTTGTTTAAATATGGGGAAGGCCCATTTATTGAGTAAAAAGAGAGTTCAAACATAAATAGCTTGGGTCCAGAAGTGACCCAATTCCAAAACAAAAGTCATCAGCAACAAACTGAAACGACCAAAGAAACAAAAAGGAAAGGACTTGTTGGAGGCAATCAATGCTCCTATCAGCTCAACAATGGTCGTCCATGGAGCTACCTGAGGTCCTTCTCTCTTCAATCAAACATGATAGAACTGCATTAAACTTGAGTGGTATCCATTTGGGTGTTCACAAATCTTACGAACACCATGAATCCGACTCGATGAAGACTTCTTCAGTTCAACATTGTTGCCATTGTTATGTCGTAATTTTACTAACCTTTAGAAAAATCACTTTTTGAAATATTCTAAGTATAAAACAAAAAATACTTAGAAAAGAATCGCCACTTAATTTTTTAAAGAAATTAAGAAAACTTATAATTTTCAAAGATTTAAACAGAAAAAATCATTTGAAAATACCAAAGAGGGTTTCGGGTTCAATTTACACTTCGAGAAGGGTTTAAGCATTCGAAGTGTCCGCTAACATACGGTTGACCTGCGACTTGACTAAAATAATTTTTTGACTAATTCTTTGGGAAAATGATTTAACATAAAAATAATAATTTATAATATTTGATTAACTTTAAGAAAAATAATTAAATAAATGACACATTTTATATTATTTTAGAGAAAGGGATCCAAAATGGAACATTTGAATTAGAGACAAGTAATTGGAATTTTAATTGACTGGGAAAGTGGGCTGCTGGAATTTACATAGGGAAGAAGAAGAAGAAGAAGCAGCGAAGTGGGGTCGTTTGGTGTATTGTACACGTTTGGGTATTTGGTGTTGTTGCTGTATTGTTTTGTTGTATTTGGACAAGGCTGAGGTGGGCTTGGTCTTTGTAATTGACTGGAAAAGTGGGCTGCTGGAATTTGGGCCTTGAAATTGGCCCAGATTCGGTTCAAGATCGGAGGCAAAATGGGTTAGATTTATAATGAAGGTTTTGGCCAAATGGATTGAAATTATAGCCAATTACATTTAAGAAGTCAACCGAATCGAGTAAATTTGCAAATTCGGCTAAAATTTAAATAGAATGGATTAATATAATTAATTTACGAGCTTCTTAATCTTTACAAAAATAAAATAATTAACTTAATTATAAACTAAATAATTTAAAAATATAACCACAATTAAAGGTAAACTAGTTTAATCAAATATTTACTATAAAAAAAAATTGAGATGATTTTTGAATATTAATAAAATATACTAATTATATAGAATATATATATTAGGTTAAAAATCATAAAATGAAGGAATTACTTAAAATGACTTGGAAAATAATTTGAATTTTATAAAGTCAATATTTCACATCGTTGAGAATTTAAGAAGCTCGATGATTAATTTATATTGTGGAGGGCCAAAATTGGGTGTCAACAGCCATCTTCATCTATCAAGGTAAGGACCAAACCCCCTTGTACATCACTTGAATCGACCTTGATAGAAAAAGTAACTTATTTCGTCCTTAACTCGTGCAGATTGAGCTTAAAAGAACTGATACCATTGCATCTTAGTTAAGGATATCATAGATATTTTCCCAATCTTGATCTATATCAACCTGAATAACAGCATACTACACTATGTGGAGGTGATTGTTTCCTTTTTCTGCCATGTAACCCTTCCTATAGTATTGATTTATTGATCCACATGATATAAGATATGATCCCTAAATAACTGGACCCAACCAATAAATTTATTTGAACCTAAAACACGGATGGATTGCAACTTAAAACAAAGAAGACATTACTATCATTTGAATCCATTTTGTCACAAAACATGAAACATAAAATAAAATAAATGGGATGAACAAATGGTTTTCTAGTTTTTTTGGATTAAATAGGTAGATGGTGTTATTTATATAATTAAAGCATCATATATGCCATCTCATAAATCTATTTAAAAGAAAGACAATTTTTATCTAAAACTAATATTATGTACAATTATGATCCAATAATTTATTTTAGAAAGTAAATATATATCTTTTACACTACAATCTTATTTCCATTGCAAAAAAAAGTAGAGTGAACACATAATTAACTGCTATTGCCTGGATTAGCACGGCTATCCACCATTGACTTAGCTTATTCTGTTCATATGTAGCTTTCAAACAAGCATTACATTATTATCTTCTCTAATATCAGAGGCAGCTCAATCATTTATCGAAAAATTTAGAGTACATGTGTGTTTAGTTTATAAGTACAAGAGCACTGATATTGAATGTTCTAATTCAATATGAATATTCAGCCAATATCAATATTAGCAACCTTTATCTTAAATTTGCCAAATTTTTAGTTCATCTTTTTTTTTTTTAATGACCGTGATGTCCTGGCCAGCAATGTTATTCCCAATAGCTAGTTCAGTACAATTTTTTAATTTCATTAGCATGATTTGGTTGCATCTAGACTTAGAAATAGTGACCAAGACGTTGACAAAAGGGAATACAAACTACCTCAAATTAAAGCAGATTATAAACTTCACAAATAAGATTCTGGACCAAGTTTAAGTACAAATAAATGATTGCTTCAGAGAAGAGTATTGACAACAATAGCGATGATTTTAAAGTAAAAAATAACAGCAATATCAATTGTATTCGAAGACAATAGTAAGAATTTCACATATCTTTTCAATTGAGATTCTACATTACACTAAGGACATTTTATAATTTAGATCTTCAAAATCCCAACACTCAAGTTGTGATATTTTAAGCAATGTTTTTCTTACAAAACAATTGGTTAATGAGAGTAAAGATTTAACAATATTGCAATTATCATATTAACAAGTTTACTAGATAATAATCATTATTGCACCTCCTTTATTGTCAATGAAGGCTTGTACGGTTGTATGCGATTACTTATAAACATAATTAAAGTAAATGCACACTAATAAACTACTGAATCATAAAGCATAAATTCAAAATTGGGGAAAAATTGAATCTTCTACCGAACAATTCACATTCAAAATAACATAAACTTATTTTGAAGAGTAGGAAACTTCAAGAATATGTCCAGATATTATCACTCCCACCAAAAACCAATAAAAATCAAATAAGATTTGAAGTAAGAAGAGATAGTTGAGTAAGAGATGTTGATTTCCTTTTTAAAAGCGTTAAATAGAGGTCAACATCTTAATTTTTGCTAACAACTTGGATATCAAGACTCAATTTTTCTAGTTAGTGTCTCCATCAAATAACCAATTAAAAAAAAAAGTATGTCTGAGAATTTGTTTGATATAAATTTTGAGTTAATTACTCTCTGAGGTTTCCTTCAAAAGTTTAATTTAAAAAATATAATGCTTTTTTTTAGACCAGAACGATTGAATTTCATTTTTTTAATGTCCAAAAATTATTCCATCGCTAATATTAAATAAAAGTTACCTTTTACCGATTGGAAAAAAATTGTGATGTAATAAATACATATTTAATGAACAAATTTATATCCTTTCGTTAAGAATGGATCGTTAATAATAAATTTTCTTATAGTTTCTTGTAATGCATCTAAGAGGCTTGCTTTGGGCTCTCCATAGATAGTAATTGGTTCTGTTTTATAAAGTATGTATGCACCAAATAGTTAGTTTGAGAGTATTAAACTTAAATATAGAATAGTTGTATAATCACACATTCAAGATTTTTAACATTTAGGTAAAATTTAACACCTTAGATTAGTTTCTAAAAATTATGTGTAAAAGTACATTTTGATGTGATATATGTTATAAATTAAATAAGTATTTGATACTTAGTTGAATAAAAGGAGTTTTATCAAGCTAAATATATTTTATCAATTGTATATATTACAAATAAATTTTGAGTCAAGATTATAAAGGGCAATTTTTTTTACTAAAATTCCAAAAGGGCAGTAAAAAATGGAAGAGACAAAGGCGTAAAACCCCTCACACCTTACCCCTAATTTTTTAACGCTATTAATAAAGAAAAAGAAAGGCACGTGTAAGAAGGAAGGCGCATATGAGGCCACACCTTGTAAGGTGCATGGACTCTCACGCCTTCCTTGGGGCCATTCCCTCACGCCTTGTAAGGAAGGCGCATGGAATCAGAAAATGACGTTTAGTTCCAAAAAACTAAAATGCTGATTGGGAATTTAGGATTTATTAGTTTAATTCCTAATTACAAAGTCAAATATTAAAAAACTCTTTTCTTCATCTAGGATCTTTCCACATTTTATTTTCTCATATCTCTCGTTGCTACCGTGAACGTTGTTGGCTGCTGCTTGCCTACTACTGCTGCATTTCGCTGATGCTTGATGTTGGCATATTGATGCTTCTGTTGGATTGGTCGTTATTGAAAACTTGAAGTCTATCAGCAATCGTTTCTTTCATCTCCATTAATAGCTATTTTGGAAAGTTTTTGATTTCCTTTTTTTACTAGATTTCTATATGTCTTATTTCGTTATTTCCTGTTGTGATTTCTTTTAGTTGGCTGATTTATTGATATTATTGATGTTTCAATTTTTTTATTTGGCTGATTTTATATATTTTCTTAATCTAGAATTGGAGAGATAGAGAAATATAATTTAATAATCAAATAACCATTGCTTAAGCTTTTTGGTTTTGATCCTTATTGAGTGTGTGCTTTTTTTTAAAATAGTTCTTATTGTGTGTTTAATTCTCTTAAATTCTAACTAAATTTTTACTTTATGATTCAGTCTCAATATTCAATGAAGAAGTATTTTACCCAGTATCGAAATCAAGTTTAGCCTCTCATAGTCATAATCAATCTAACCAAGAAGAAAATGTCAATCATTCAGAATTTTCATCACATTCTTCTCAAGAATTTAATTTAAGTACTTTAAAGTTTGATTCCGGTGAAAGAACTCCAGTATTGAATTATCATCCAAATCATCGTGATGTTATTAGAAGAGCATACCTTGTGAATGGTCCTTGTCAACCTCACCTGGAGGTGCATGAGTACCCTCAAACAAATATTTTTGTATCAATGTGTCATTTTAATCATGAATGGTTTGATGATGTATATCATGATTGGTTTGAGTATAGTGTTAGTAAAGATGCGGCATATTGTTTGTATTGCTATCTATTTAAAGATCATAACATTAATCAAGGTAGAGATGAAGTATTTTCATGTACATGATTTAAGAATTGAAATAAAAAGAGTGGTCTTGACAAGCATATTGGTCTGCTGAATAGCCCACATAATCGATCAAAAAAGAAATGTCAAGATTTACTACGACAACAATAGTCTATTCAATCTGCATTTGAGAGGCAATCTAATCAAATTAAGCATGGATATTATATTCGCTTAAGTGTTTCCTTGATGTAGTAAGACTTCTTATAACTCAAAGATTCGCATTTCGAGGTCATGATGAATCTAAATCATCACTTAGTAGGGGTAATTTTCTTCAGATTCTCTCATGGTATGCAAAAATGCATGATAAAATTCATGATTATGTACTTGAACATGCCCCTCAAAATGATCAAATGACTTCTCCAATAATTCAAAAAGATATTGTGACTGCATATATATATATATATATATATATATATAATAATAATAATAATAATAAATAAATTTCAAATTTCGATTTTAAAGGACAATTTTTTTTACTAAAATTTCAAAATGACAACAAAATAATGGAAGAGACCAAAAATACAAAGACATAAGACCCCTCACAGTTTATCCTCAAAAAAATTTTAGCCATTAATAATGTAAAAATAGGAAGGCTCGTGTGAGGCCACACCTTGTAAGGTGCATGGACTCTCACGCCTTCCTTGGGGCCCTTCCATCAGCCCCGAGACTAGAGTATTGCGTACCCATTGTAGTTGGTTCCCCATTAGTAATAGTTTGGGCCACATCCCGGCCTAGCTAGTATAGAGAGTGTTCACATCATTACTATTGCCTGAATTGGCATGACCATTCCCTGTTGACTTAGCTTATTCTGAATTGTCAAGACCATTTTTTTTTTCTGTAACTCGAACTTACAATGAATGAGTCTGGGTTCAATGACAATTGATTTCAATTAATCTAATCTTATCGAAACTGGTAGAGTTTATAGTTGCACTGTAAATCTGGCTTCCACCATTGATGTATTCCATGAGCTCTCTTAAAATCTGGAGAAGGACTCGAATTAATAGCAACATACGCACAAGGAAGTAAGTGCGATGGTTCCGATTGATCTTTCCCTATTGCATTCCCAATTATACTTCTTATTGAATTCTGCGTCGCAATTCGTCCAATTTCCCCTTTTCCAATCGCAGCCATTTTCTCTCTGTGTTCGAAATACCCAACGTATTCTGCGCAGATAGGATCTGATGGATTCACAAATAAGTTAGGAATCCACGAAGATAACAGAGTAAACGACTCACTTTTATTTGTGGACTTTGATTTGCAACTATTGACAGCACTAGCGAGTCCTGAAGTGAGCACACTGTGAGTAATGCGGATTCCGTGCTTCAATTTCTCGTTGTTTGTGAATTTCTCTATCGGAAGTGATGTGAATGGTGGATTGAAAAGATAGGTTTCGAGATGAATTCCTGTTTTCACCATATTCCTTCCGATTAGTAGTGCAATTGAAGAGCCTAATGAATGTCCGGTTAGCCAAATATCTGAAACCTCGTGATTCTGAACAATGTTCTGTACAACTTGCAAACCAATATGGAAGCGAGAGCAATTGTGGAGATTGTCGCGAATGAGTCTGAGGTCTAATTTGAAGTCCTGTGATCTGTTACCTTTTTTGGCAATTGTGCCTCGAAAGGCAATCACATACTTTGGTGGATTCTGATTCTTTTGATTGTGAATATCGTCCTTTGTTTTGTTGTGGAAATGGGAGTTTGGAAATTTATATTCGTAAATCGCGCCAAAGTATGATTGGTCTTCATTGTCTACCAAGACTTGGATTAAATGAAAATGGAAGAATTCCCACCATGGTGGAGCAAGGGCATTAAACCCTTGACGATTTTGCTGGCGGTCACGTTCAAGAATGTACACACTTTGTACTAAACTTGCTGCTATGGACCTCCTATGACATGTATTTCTCCTGTGAAAAATGTAAACTTTAGTTCAGAATTTTGAAGTTAATCATATAACTTCAAAAGTGAATTCATTTGCATATGACACGGTACGAGTAAAGCATGAATCATTGTATGGAAAGAGCTGATGCTATTACGTGATTGATCCCGTTCTTTTTAACATATCGTAAGAAAGGATTCTACTTAGAATGACTATATATTCCATTGTGTATTGTTCAAATTATGTAACGATACATTGACCCAATCTCTCAACTAATGGTAGACATTATAACACCTTTGCACTTCCAAACTTTGACAAGGTTAAGTCTATAATCTACGCAATATAAGCACTAAGGTAGATATTGAGGCTAACATATAAATTCAAAATTTGGGCTCAGACTGTTTAAGACAATATAATAAAATTGTTATTCTATTTATTGTTATTTAAGGCGTCTATCAAGTCAATACTGAACAAGTAAAAATGAACGGACGTGTAATATTTAGAGCAATGTGGACTAAAGGGACACACAAAGTCAAATCCATCCTCTAATCAACAGCTGCAAATGAAGACGAAAATATAAAAACGAGATGTGCGGTGATCTTACCAATCAATAGCAGTGAGATACAATGGTCCAGATAAGCTGAAAATCTCCCTCTCAGAGGCCATCAAAACAAATTAAACTTTCTTAATTTGCCTTCTCTATTGAACTGAAAAGAAGCAAAAACGCTACGATCAGAGAAATAACAACAACATATTCAGTGTAATTCTATAGATCGAGGTCTGAAGAGGATAGAATGTATAAGACATTCCAATAGATCTTCGGCTCAAGTAAAACCATTCGAAAGAGGAAATATTAAAATGAACGAGATTGTATCAAGAAATTAAAATTCAAGAAATGTATAGGCACACACATTACCATATTCAATCATAAATGAAACAATATACTAAAATTAGTTGAAAGCACAAAAAGAAAATGTTACCCATTGAGAGAAGACGTGCAGAATTGCTACCATAGAAATGAGGAGAAAAGAGTAGTTGTAATATTTAAGTGGGGACTTGAATTAGTCAAAGGTTTTATTATTTATTATTAAACGATAAAAGAGGAAAAAAGCAATAATGATTAATGGTCCTTTATTTGTTTGGCTAGATTCAATATGATCCCTTAAATGTCCCCCTATACAGTTTTGATCTTTTAAGTTTGTCAAAAATGAATGATTTTCTTGTTGCATACAAATATTAAACGAATTCTGGCGATTTGATTATCTGAATGGTGAAAAAAAATAGATTTAACCAAGTGGACCATCGAAAATAGCAATAGAAAATACACCTCAAAAAATTACACTAGATTTCATAAATAGATCGATCAAAAATAACAAAATTGCAAAAACTATGCATCCAAATATAAGTTCATGTTAAGATCTTTTTTTACAGTTGCTATTTTAATCCAATAACATGCAGATAATTTTACTTTAATTAGTAGTAATATTATATGGGGGTCAATCTGATTAAATAAAGAGAATGAAGGGTAACATGGCAAATACTGCCTTCCGACTTTGATCATATATTATGCACAAAAAATGTGCCAATATGTATTTACCTAGAAAAAGATACTAACAAGTGGCTTCCTTTTTATAAATAGAAATTCAGGATCTGCAACACCAAATTAAATTTAATATATTTTATTTTTAATTTTAATTTAACATTTGATACTTGTATTGAAGCCAACTAATCCGAATTGTTGACGCAAAGGGCTCACTCGGAGAAAGTGCTCCCTATGGCTACAAAGCTGGATTTTCCCAAATCTAAATTAGTTCATAATTGAGACTTTAATTAAGAAAGGAGCAGTCTCATCAAATGCACCACTTTCTTTATTTTATTAGTAAATTTAATTATCTAAATATAGTTGATCATAAAAGGGCATATATTTTGATGTCAAATTTGCACCTAGTAAATTCTACTTTAAGGTATTTCGTTTTCTTAAATGGTTTGATGGGTAATTTATCTATTGTAAAAATGACCTCCTCCAAAGATCTTATCTCTATGTCCGTTAAGAAATTCGAGGTTAAATTTTAAAATAGATATTTAGTCAAGTTTATTTATTATATAATTAAGAGTAAATTTCACTTTACCTTTCTTAATTATTTTGCGTAGGAAAACAATAGCTTTTACATGTCAATTGTCAACGACTCATGAATAAATCGTGTCCACACAATAGCCTTCCGCTTTAGTAAGATCCGGGATTGGGATGATAACGTACATTTTCTCATCAAATTAAGTCACATAATTATATTGGGGAATTTTTCCCTTATAGCCACTCAAAAATAACTTACTTATGTTTCATAGCTATAATTTGCTAATTACGATTCGTAACTACATGTTATAATTACAGGAATGAGATATGTGAGTGAGATTGGGAGAGTGAGCAGGGAGGCAATCAAGAGAGGGTAGAGAGACGAACTGTATATGTATATCTATTAGATAATTGTATATATGTAACTGGTATACATATGTATTGTATATCTGGCAAGTGCGATTGAGAGAGGGAGGAGAGAGGTGAGCGAGAGAGGGTAGAGACTAATTGTATATGTATAATTTGTATGTGTATATGTATAAAAGAGGAGAGAGGCGAGAGAGATGACGTTATTATAGCTAAAATTAAGTTGTGAGTCGTAATTAATTCAAACTATAGTTATGTTAGCTAATTAACTAACATATGTTTTCTCATCCACACAATTTTCCCTATATTTACTAACAATTTCGAAAAAACCTTTTATCGTTTCATAATTACTGAAAATCAATCTTTGAATGAATGATAATTTATTACTCTAAGGGTGAGTTTGGTACGAAGGAAAATATCTTTAAAAAAATAAGTGGATTTTCTACTTATTTCTTATGTTCAGTAGGTAAGTAAAAATTATTATCCTACAAGTTTTTGTATATAAATTAGATAGACAAATATACCCTGATTCACAAGTATTTGAGTCAAGGTGATTATGAGATGCGTTGGAGGGAAACGAAAAAACAATCAATGTGGAGTGTTTCAAGTTAACACTAGTTTTTCCACTTTCATTAGGACCTCATTTTAAAGAGCTTGTTTTCTTAGAGAAAAATAATTTTAAAAATATTTAACCAATCTAACGTGAAAAAATTGAAAAACACTTTATTTCATGCCCTCTATGTAATAAATACAGATCCAATTATAAGAGGGTCGATCGACCCGACCCTCTAATTGGTAAAAGTTTATTTGTATAAAGCATTGAATTGAAGCTCAAAGTCTCTTTATCCAAAGGGGAAAAAAAATATGAAGGCCAAAGTGCCCTTTCATTCTTATTTTTACTTGTCAAAGTTTTGAATTCTGGCATAGAGAGTTGAAATTGTGTTGCACTTATTTTCAGTGGTGTATTGATTAATATGAAAAACTGACTGAATCGACTAAATTTAATAGTATCGAATCAATTTATATTATTTTTATAATAAAATTGTATAATCGTCTCAAATAATTGGGATGGTCTTTTTTGTTTATAATAAAAATAGAAATTTTTCAAACCAAATCGAACAATCTTATTTTATACATTAACAATATGTTGAATTTAATATATAAATATATTTTATAATATTTTTCAAATATAAAGATAATTTAGGTTTTAGATACTATGGAGTAGATACTTCATCAAACAATACATCAAAATTTATGCAAGAACTCCTACTAAATGTTTAAAATCAAACAACACGGTAACAAAGTCTTACATTCTTTACATCTTGTTGAAGAATTGAAGTGTTTCTTCATAAACATACTTGCGAAATATTTTTATAATAGTATATTTTGAGGTGATACTTTAAATTTAAAAACCTCGAAAATTAACCGAACCGTTTCGATACCGGAAGAAAAACTGATATGATTGGAATGATTTTAAAAAATCTGATTTTTTATCATACATTATAAAATACTCAACAAAAAAAAAAAAAGATGATATGATTTTTTAAAAAGAACCTGAACCTTAAAAATTACTATTTCTTAATTCTTACGTACATTTCAATGTTAATACGAATAAAAAACCAAAATGGAGGTGCGGGGAATCGAACCCCGTGCCTCTCGCATGCGAAGCGAGCGCTCTACCATATGAGCTACACCCCCACTTGATACAGCTTTGGAACTAGTATTAAATTCTATCGTAATTAACAACAATCCAATTTAAAGTAATTAACAACAATCCAATTTCCACAAATTTATTTATTATGTGTTTCACTTATTTTTAGTATATTAAAAAAAAATATTTTTCTATATTTAATAAATTTTTATTTTCAATATGATAACACTCCTTCATAGAAATGAAGAGAAGATTATCATATTTAAAATTCACAAAATTTGAAAGATATTTTTAGTATATTATACCATCCTTTTAACTTTTATAACAAGATTAAAAAAATAGATCTAATTGTAAAGTTTGTGTCAAACTAAACTAAGAACTAGAAGTAGTAAAAATTGATGTATAGTACCATTTCTTTTTTTCATTGTCGTTTAATATGGTTTATAAGAATAATACAAATGTATCGCGTTCAGGTTCTAGGTGAGATGATGAAGAAAAAATTAAGGAATTTTTTTTCAAAATGACAATATTTCGACTTTTAATAGGATCCCTTAGTCATACTTTCAATAATTATTTAAAATGTCAATATTTTAGTATGTTATGTATCTGATTTATGTATTTTCTTATTTGTTTGATTTGCAAGAATACAATTATTTAATAACAGAAAGGAGAAAATTAGGGGAGATAATATTGTTAAAAAAAGAACACATCACTTAAAATTATCATCAGTTACAATTTCAAAGAAATCAACTTTCTCATTTTATATGATCACCTTTATTTATTAAGTTTAAATTGAAAAAATTAAGGATAATATCTTTCAAATTTGTGATATTAAAAATTCATAATAATTTGTTACTCTCTCTGTCTCAATTTTTGTTGCTTTGAAATGGCTAGGGGACGGAATAATTAGTTACTTTCATTGTTCTGATTTATATTGCTCATTATGTTTTTTAGTGTATTTAAAAAAAAGGGCATGTTATAAATTATAATATCTATCAATAATTTATTATTTATTAAAAATGATTAATCGTTGTTGACACTCAATTTTGACCCTCCCCAATAATAATTAGTTTTTGAGCTTCCTAATTTTCAAACGATTTTGAATAATTAGCTTCATAAAATTCAAATAGTTTCAAGGTTATTTTAAGTAATTTCAGTCGGTTTTTATTGTATTTTAAATGATAAATATATTTCATATAATTATAAACGTAGTTAGTATATTTTATAAATGTTTGAAAAATCATACCAAAAGATTTTTACCTTGTTAAAATAAATATTTTATTAATTTAGTTCTAGTTTGAATTATGGTTTTAATTTTGAATTAATAAGTTTATAAGTAAATCGATTAGTTTATGGTTAAATTGGTTATTTTATTTCGTTAAGATTAAAAAGCTCATAATTAATTATATTAATTCTTCCTATTTGAATTCTAGCCGAATCTTCTAAATTTAACTCCTTTTGATTACCTCTTTAATCCGTTAAGCTAATTTGTTAATTAATTTCTATTGAGATTGTAGCCAACTATAACTTTTCTTCAATCCACCTTAAGGGATAGCATTTTGGCCTTTTCCCAATTTCAATTGACGTGCCAGCATGCAACGTCCCAGCCCAACCAATTCCCAACAATACAATATTCACCCATTAATAAATAATAGGTAAAATTACTAAAGTACACTACATATGTTTACCTATTATCAATTAATCCCTTCTCTTTCATAAAAATTCAAAAATCCCTACTTTTTCCCCAATTCCTATTTTCCGGATACTTTATTGTGAAAGAAATCAAACCCATCTTCCTCACCCCCAAAATCTCGCCTATAATCTCTCCCACTACCAAATCAGTTACCGTTTTCAAAGCAATTTGATTTCCAAACGATTCAACAGTGTCAAAGTTCAAAATAGGTATTCTTCTTCTTCTTCTTCATTTTTCTTTCAAAATCAATTTTTTGTTTCAATCTATTTTGGATTATTTGTCACAATGGATTATCTGTCTTTTAATATTGGGATTTCCCAATTAATAACACCTAACAATGAACAAATTTTTGAATCTGAACACCGAAACTTGAATGAACAGAGGTCTAAAAGCTTGCATGCAACGGCATTAATGGCGAATCAAACTTCTTCCAAGAGAAAATCGAAAACGAAAGTGGGGTCATCATCTAAAGCAAAGGATGCAAAAACTAAAAAGAAAAGGGGTAGAAAGGTTGCCCCTCCCATTTTACGACCAACACTACCCATGGTATGTCTATCTTTTGCTTTTAATTTTACACATTGTTGAAAAATAAACGTATCTAGTGTATATTGTAATTTGTAGAAACACTGATTGTTTGGGTTTGAGTTTTACTCTTAAATTTGTAGATGAAAGATATGGTTGTTGAAATAAAGTATCTGTTACTTGTGATTCATATATCTGTTTATCAATTGCTGATATCTTATTGTTGATTTTAAGGTTTCATTGTTGAAATAAAGTATTTGTTACTTGTTGATATTAAGGTTTCATGGTTGAAATAAAGTATCTTTTACTTGTGATTCATATATGTAGATGATAGAAAAATAAGTATTTGTTTTACATTTGTAGATGAAAGACTAGTTTAAGGCAAGTTTTGTGTGCTACGATTTGTATTTAAGATAGGCAAGTTTTGTATTTAAGATAGGCAAGTTTTGTAATCTGTAGAAACACTGATTGTTTGGGTTTGAGTTTTACTTTTAAATTTGTAGATGAAAGATATGGTTGTTGAAATAAAGTATCTGTTACTTGTGATTCATATATCTGTTTATCAATTGCTAATATCTTATTATTGATTTTAAGGTTTCATTGTTGAAATAAAGTATATTTTACTTGTTGATATTAAGGTTTCATGGTTGAAATTCGTTGTATGATATAGAGGTTATTTGTTGTACAATGGATCATCCGTCTTTTAATATTGGAATTTCCCAAATAATAACACCTAACAATGATCAAATTCTTGATTCAAAAGACCCCAACTGGGCAGAACAGAGGTCTAAAAGTTTACTGCACCGATATTAATGGCAAATCAACTTCTATGAAGAGAAAATCGAAAAAGGAAGTGGGGGAATCATCTAAGCAAAAGATGCAAAAACTCAAAAGAAAAGGGGTAAAAAGGTTTCCCCTCCCATTTCTCGACCAACACTACCCATGGTATGCATTTCTTTTTCTTTTAATTTAGACCTGTCAGTATTGTATCCACCCAACTTTACGTACACATTTCATTCAATTTATAATGTATCTTCTTTCTGTTTGCAGTGAATGTGAAACGTATGTAGCAGCTTTTGCTGAATTTCTGAGTGACGAAATGAAGGTCCCACCGATTCCTTTTCGAAGTGACTATCTTCGCTCAAGATATGCAACACTGTTATGGAAATATGGTACCGACAAAGCCAAGGCGGAATACGTTAGCGAGAATGATAATCCTACAAGGCTAAATTTGTCTTCATTCCATTGACAGATGATGAACTGATAAATGTAGAATAGTAGTTTATTTACTGACTTACAGTCAAGATATAAGTTTTATTGTTTTGAAGATACATTAAGTGTTTTGGAGTATTCCTCCCCAAGCCAAGTCAACATTATATTTCTAAGTAATTCATACTTCTAAATTTGAAGAGTTTTTATGTCCATAATTTTTATGTCGCTTTTAAATTTGTTTTCAATACATTTTAATACCTTATTAATTTTTGTATATTATAAGTATTATACATATTACTACAGCTTCTACTACAGTGATTTTGATACAAAATTTCCCCAAACTTATCAAATATATGATACAAAATTGTTTTCACAAATAACAAAATTATATTCTTCACACAACATGGTACAAATTATATCTTATAAGATTGTTACAAATCACAACGGATGATACTAAATCATTATCATTTACATAATATTATGTATATGATACTTAGGTGCTTCAAACATCTCAAATTGATACGATTTTATTATTTCATGCCAAAGTTAAAAAGATATATTAAGTATCAAATACACAAAATTGATACTAAAATTACTCTAACTTTTTTTAAGTTGATATTAAATTTCCAGAAAATTATTATGTACATGAAACACAATTGCGTCCACAAATATCAAAATTGTATGTATATGATATATAATATTGATAAAAAATACTACATCTGATACTTTATTATTAGTAGGTACAAACTTTAGAAAAAGATATTATGTATATGATATATCATTGCTTCAAATGATACCTTTTTTACATGTTGCCTCTTTTAACTTTGGCACACATCGTTACAAAGATATTAAGTATCAAATACACAAAATTGATACTATAATTACTCTAACTTTTTTTAAGTTGATATTAAATTTCCAGAAAATTATTATGTACATGAAACACAATTGCGTCCACAAATATAAAAATTGTATGTATATGATATATAATAATGGTAAAAAATACAACTTCCGATACTCTATTATTAGTAGATACAAAATTTAGAAGAAGATATTATGTATATGATATATAATTGCTTCAAATAATACCTTTTTTACATGTTGTCTCTTTTAACTTTGGCACACATCACATCTATTAGATTATTATTCTATCCCATACAAAATTTACAAACAATTAAGTATCAGACACACAACAATGTATACCAAACTAACTTTATCAGAAATTAACAATAAAAAAATGTAGCCAGAATTCAAAACATAACATTTTTCATTTATTGCATCATGAAATAAGAATCACAAATTTTCGATTCAACAATGCTTAGAGCCTTTGCGTCCCTTTTTGCACCTTCAACACACACAATTGCACCTGTTGTTGCATCAAAATTTTGTATCTCTTCATCACTTTTATCCGATGTATTAATGCATAGTGGATACATACCGAATCCTACCTCGTGTTTCTTCACTTCTATGTACAAATTCACCCCCACATCATTCTGAATACACAATGGAGATGAATTACCTTCTACGATGTATCTGATCTCCATATTTTTTTTGATTCATCAACATTCAATTTTGCTGCAATTGCTGAATTAAGATTAACGAACGAAATATTTTCTCCAACCACTATGCCATCACTTCTGTATTGCTCGTATTTAACATCAGTTTCCCATATTCCTGAATGCCTTAATAAGATCGAAATATTCATTACAAATCTTCACCAAAAAATGCGCTGCAATTTTTTTTGAATCAGCCTTCCAGAGCTTTTCGCAAAACAGGAAGAGAGAATTTTAAAATTTGAAATTTTAGTTCAGTAATCGTTTTATGAATGACTGATTTGTAGATGAAAGAAACGTATGCATGAATTGTGGCAATGAATTTTTATTTCTGTTTTAAATCCCTTATTTAACGCACTAAACTGATAAAATCCCCTTTTTAAGGTACTAAACTGATAAAATCCCCTTTTTAACACACTGAACTGATAATTACAGCTTCTAAATTAAAGTATCCGCCCGCATATTAAAGTATCCGCAAGACAATAAAATAAAGGGAATTTTGTAATTTATGAAAGAGTAGGGATAGAAAGTAATTTGTTTATTATACTATGTGCTTTGTATAATTTTTACTAAATAATACCCATTCTTTCCTAACAATACATACATCATACCAATTAATTCCCAGCCCAGTCCCAGATTTCCATGACCCGGCCCAATTCCTTTTCCTTCACAAAATCGAACCCAGAAGACCTTTCCAGCTAAAAACGTTCTTGGACAGAACAGCGATCAAACGAAAAGTAGCCACAGAAGGCAGTACGCTACCTTTTGTTGTCTTCTTCCTCCCATCCCTTTCAGTTGGCAGTCGCAGCAGCACGCGGAGTCGCCTTGTGGCGTGAGATGATGCCACGTCGTCGCTCAAGGACGAAGGAATCGATCCATCCGTCTGTCTACCTTTCCTCTTCCGGAATGGTTTGAAGCTTGAGAGAAAGGTTGTCTCCCCCAAAATGGTGAAATAATTTTTGAGTTTGAAATTCAAGTTGACCCTAATTCCATCCGGATTCCCCCCCAAAAAATCTACCCTAATTTCCTCTATATAACATCTTTTCCATTCCTTTATCGGGGGGGATTTTTTTATTTTTTTTCTTTGAAGAGAAAATTCTTTCGAAAGAGGACAGAGTGAGAAAAGAAGAGTTGATACAGGGAGTTGGTTTTCTTTGCAAAAGTTATACGCTCTTAGAATTTTTGAACTGCTTTTTTGTCGGAAGAAAAGAAAATTCTCTCATTCGAAGTTGGTTCGAATTTCTGGGTTGTTTGAGTCAAGGTTGGATTTAAGGTTGTGTGGAAGGAGCTGTTGATCCCCCGCTCGTTGTTCTCAGTTCAGCTGCTCGGAAAAAGGTAATATCTGCTCCTTTGTTTACTTTTCGTTTTGATTCCGAGTATTACCTTTCATTTGAAGCACTGATCCATTTTGTTTTCTCTAAAAGTTGGTGATCCCATGTCTCTCATATCGAAATAATTTAGTTGTTCATCCATTTTAGACTTGGAATGTGTTGATTGTGTTATTTCGTCCACCTCACTGCTTTATGGGGCTCCTGTTCATCATCTTTTTGTTGCCTCTATCTGCTATTGTAGGTCTCCAACATGGTTGGCCGAATCTCGTTTTTTGCCCCCGCCCTTCTTTAGTCATTTAAGTGGAGTTTCCGTGAGTAGTTTGAGTGATGTCTATATCTCTTTTATTTCCATTCATGACGTTATGTGCACATCTCATCTATTGCAATGCACCGATTTACCTAAAGTTTACCTTTACTTTCCAAAAATAACCTTCTTGGTTCTTGTCTAATATGAAAACCTGTCATGAGCTCATTTGACACTTAGCCTTAATATTGGTTATCTCTCGTCTATGAGCTTAAATGTGATGGCCTTTGCCAACTTTAATCAACACGTTATGAAATTCCTTGTTGAATTTTTAGATTTGGTAGATATTATTTAGTAAATTGTGCTTTTACTTATTTTAGCATTTCTCGTTATTCCTTTTTTTATCTAAGTCTCGATAGATTGAGAGTGTACGTGCTTTCACTCAACTTCAGTAGGTGCTTACAGTTGCTAAGAATGGAATATGGTTTCTTTATTTGCTTTGGGTGGTCACTGATTCCTTTCCTTCCCTTATACGTGCTTGAGTCAATGCAATACTGATGGAGGTCTAATAAGTTTTCTTTGTTTAGGATATTGGATGCATTTTTTGTTATGCTTATATTTTTATTTTGCAGTCTGCTTGGACCAGCAGTATGTGGTGTCTAAAAATAATGAAAAATGTGATTTTCTAATTGATTTAGATTAATCCTTGGTGTGGAGTTGTCATTCCTTTAAAATACATTTTCCCTAAATCATTAACTTGTCGGGTTTAATTTTTTATCGGCTTGTTAGTATCCAATTTTTCTGGAAATTATGTTTTTTTTTAGGAGAAGCTTGACCCATTAATTTTCAATCTGAAAGCATGATTATGGGTCATATGCAATTAAGTAGTCACTGTTGGGAATGTTATTGAAATTATGTCATCTGTGTGTTTGTCTTCCTTATGAATTAATTATTGGGACCATGTGTGTGCTGAGGTTTATGTATTTCCCTTTCTAACTCTTTCATCTGTTGTTGCATGCGAAATCCCCCGAATCCTCATGAATCACATCTCCTCTATCTTGCATTTCGGATGGGCCATAAAGGCCCAATGCTCTTGCCCATCGAGTCAGCCAACAAAAGCTGAAATACAGGTTCCCGAAGGTTTCAAAAGGAGCTGGAAATTGAACTTTCAGGTCCTAAAAAACCAAAAGAAGGCAGTATACATGACCCATACAGCTGTATACATAAGTATACACGGAAAAAACAGCGATGTACAGGTTCAAAAAATTTTGATACAGGTGCTGGAAGTTTGAGATGGGCTGCATACATTCGGTATACAGCCCAATATACACGAAAACGAGTCGAAATACGTATTGTATACAGTCGTATACACAGATTTTAAGTGCGAAAAAGGAGGCGAAAATGGGCCAAAAGCCCAAGGGAATTTCAGCAAGTCCAAGATTTGGGCCAAAGGCCCAAATTTAATATTCCTCTCCTCGCTCTCATTTATTTTGTTATATTTGACTAACGTTTTGATTATTTTATGGTTTAACTTAATTAAATTTCCCAAGAATGGTCATTTCATTTTATTTTCGCATTAAAGTATATATATTTTATTGCTTAGTTTTTTTTTTTTAAATATATTTTTGTTGACATTTTATGATCCATTCCCCTTTAGTTCATTCCCCTAAAAATAAATAAGAAATGATAAAAATAACAATAGTATAAAATAAAAAATAAGTTAGAATAAATGAGCTCTTTTACTCAATTCAAATTTCAAAAAATAATAATAATTAGTTGAAGTAAATTAGTTCTTTTGCTTTGTTAAACTTTCCAAATTAGTCAAGGTCGCGAGTTCTTTACTTAGTTAAATTCTAAAAAATTGTTAGTTAAAATAAAGTGAGTCATTTTACTTAGTTAAATTTTAAAAATTAGTCAAAATCATTTTGGTCAAATTGTCGGTCAACCGTGAGTTAGCGGGCATTCCGAGGGCCTAACACCTTCTCGGAATGTACATTTGAACTCGAACCTTTTTCAATTGATTTTTTCTGTTTAAGTCTTTTGAAAAATCTTGTATTTTTTCTTGATTTTTTACTAAAAATTAAGTGGTGACTCTGTTCTTTTGGAAATTCGATTTCTCTTAAACTATAAGTTTAATCGGTTTTTCGAAAACTCAATCATTTTCCTTTTATATATATTTTTAAATAAAACAATCGTTACACAAAAATAATCGATAAATATTGTTATGTTTGGCATAATATGAAAGATGGCGGCTAAGCTAGCAATCAGAGTTCTATCGAACACCACATCGTTATTATCGAACATGGTTGCCCCTCAATAAGAGACCACATTTTTTGGGCATGAATTAGCTTATGCTGCTCCTACAGTGTTCGGACTCCCTCATGTTAGTATATAAAAGGAAAAACCATTTTGCCCAGAAAATTTGGTGAGAATTTGATAAGAATAGTATTTTTCTTATGTTATTTTACTTTTTAAAATATTTTTATCCTTTTAACTTTAATATTTTTTAACAAAAAACTGGAAAAAAGATGAGTTTATTTAAAATTAAAAAATATTATAATTTTTTTTAAATTTTGGCCAAATTTTCTGGCCATTTAGCATTACCCTATATAAAATATACTATTACTCCCTTTAATTTTGCTTTGTTTGGAAATGTGATTTTTGAATTCAGAGTCACACGAGTCTAGGAAAATCTGGTAATAAATGAGAGATTTAATAATGAATTTGATTACATGGGTAGATAGCTAAGACGTTAAGGAACCCATACGACTTTACGGAATCGAATTCAGGCGAGTACAACTCCTGAAACTGACCTTAGCGTGAACGGGTAGTTTCTGAGTGTCATGGGCTGAAGGTGTGTTGTGAAATAGGAGTTTGAAACTCAACTTTCGACTCTTTGTTTCCATGCAAGCCGCCAGAGCGATTATTATTCCACTAGGTCGGGCCGATGTGGTGGGATGGGGCCGTCATAACGGGTCAGTCGCAACTTAAGTAAAAAATAAACTCCAAAAATGTTATTATTCTGCAATTTTCGTTCTTGAGAGCTAGGAGACGAACCATGGCAAGTTCTTGACAGTTTTCCACCTCTTGTATCACTAAAGGTAAGTTTTTACTCCCCTAATCCATTTTTCGATCTGTAAAACTTGGATTCTTGGTTAATTACTATTGGGGGAGGGTTTTTGGACTGAATTGGATGGTGAGAAAAAGCCCCTAGCTGCACCTTAGGATCATGGGTTTGGTCTTGGGTTATTGGGTTTGCTATAATCCAGGTAATTAGACTGTAATTATTGATCTTTGCGTTATATTAATTGTTTGTAGACCTAGAACAAGCGAAAAGAATCCGGAAAGGGAAGAATCAAGTGTCTTAAGAGGATTCAAGTTTGGTTTTGAGGTAGGTGATGATTTGATTTCTTGTTTGTGGCGATGTATGTTGGTAATTACTTCATTATAATGCATGTATATATGTGAATGAAACATTGTTGATCAAACCTAATGAGATGAGTGTGAATGAATAAATGTATGTCATGATTTAACACTTGATTGAATGATTATGAGAATGTATATATGAGTGTGATTGTGATTGTGGTTGCGTTGAATGGATCGGGTGTCACATTCCGACACACTAACTTGGATCGAGTGCCACGTTCCGACGCATATATTAGATCGGGTGTCACGTTCCGACACACTAACATAGATCGGGTGCCATGTTCCAACGCATATATTGGATCAGGTGTCACGTTCGACACACTAATTGAGATCGAGTGCCACGTTCCGATACACTAACAGTTTGGATATGGGTTCCATGAGAGGATTATTGAATTGTCATATTTACTTGTTATTGAGAATGTGGAATTGTACATTGCTCTTGAAATGATAACTGTGTTTATATTCAGTACATGTCATGTTTACTGTGTTGTGATTGCTTATATATATTTCGTTTAATGGGATAGCCGTGTGATCCTACCAGTACATTGTGGTTGTGTACTGATACTGCACTTGCTCGTTCTTTATTGAGCACAGGGCATCCTCAGCTAGGAGATCAGTTATTGTGACCGAATTTCAAGGATGAGCCAATTCTTCTAGGCTGCCACGAAATCCTTCACTTTTGTTTAGTCCATTAGCTTCGGACTTAGACTAGTGTTTAGATGTTTCTTATGCTTAGTTTTGGGTTGTACCCATTTCCTTAGACTTGTTGAATTTAGATGTTTTGGTACAATGACTTTCAGGTTTTAAGAGTTAAGACTTTCGCATTAGTTTGGTTAGTTATTTATTTAAACCTTTGGAATTTATGAGAACTCCTTATTTTGTTTCTTAGGCATTTAAACTTGCTTCTGTATCTTTAAATGCGTAGTATTTGGTTAAGTTGTTAGTTTGGGTTGTGGTAATAATTCTCCCACCGGAAGGTTAGTGTGGGTGTCAATCACGACGGTCTGAGTCGTGACATGCTGGCTATAACAATTCATTTTTAAAGTTATTGTAATAAAATGACAATATCAATGGCGGTGGATTCACATGTGATTCCAGATCCATATCAGCTATGTGATGACCTACAAGACTCCCTTCCGATGTTTAAAGAGGCTGTCACTAAACAAGATACCAAAAGGAAATAATGCTAGTAGTCTAGTACTAAAACTTATTATTGTTGGAGTTATTTCTTTATTTGGCATTTGTAGTTTGTTTTAACTATGCAAAATCTAATTCTTGTGGCTTTATTACTTTTATGTCTTGTTTGAAAGATAAAAGTGTCCCTTATTGTTGTAAAAAAAATTGTGATTTTGCTGTCAAGGCCTCCCATGCTAGTTAAAACTCTATGCATGGATGTCCATTTATAAAAGCCCTTTTGGATAGGCTTTAAAATGGTACTCCCTCTGTCTCAATTTATATGACTTTTTTTTTTTTAGTCAGTCCCAAAAATAATGACACATTTCTATATTAAGTAAAAATAATATTAAACTGTTAATTTTATCCTTAATGAAATGATTTATAGCCACATAAATTTCTATCATTCATTTTAGACCACAAATTTTAAAAGTCTTCCTTACTTTCTTAAACTTCGTGCCGAATCGAACTACCTCACATAAAATGAGACAAAAGGAGTAATTTTTAAGTTAAAAATAAAAAATTAAACTTAAATGACTAGTAAAAAAAGAGGTAAGGGAGACTACTTTTAGTTTTAACTTATTTTAAGTTATTTTTATCCTTGTCAAAGACTTTCTAATTTATTTTAAGTTGTTTTTATACTTGTCACACTCCAAAATTGACTTAAAAGTAGATTTGACCAACTTTGAACAAATTCAAACACCCTCAAAGTGTCAAAATGAGAACTCTTAATATAAAATGAACATGCCCTATTTAACTATTTAAGTGAAAATTAATGTCAATTTTAATGAATTGTCACGAATTTTCGTCTTAAATTTATGGCTAGTCATATTTAAAATTGAATAGTGCATTTATTTTTATTTCTAAATTATTTTATAATTTCAACTTTCAACAGCTACCTCTAGACCTCCTTGTTTGTCCCCTTCATTAATTGTCGCCATCAACATGTTTGATTATTTGATATCTCTACCTTAAATATACATACGAAGAGACACTTCCTTTTCTTTTTTAAGAAAATAAATAATAACCTTTGGGGGTAGTTCAGCTAATTAATTATGTTGCTATCAAACCTATACATAAGTGTACGTGGTCTACAAGTAGTAAAATGACGGGACAGTCAAATATCGAATTTTTAAAAACTAATGATGAACACAGTTAATTATCAGAGGTAACTTTCTTCTTTGAGCCCCATACTAAAAATTTATGATGAACACAATTAATCATCGCGCTCACGATTAATTTAGAAGTGATATAGGTCGCACCACGCCTACTATGGTGCCCAACACTTGGTCAATTTCTCATCATCTATTTCGAATGTTCGAGCATCCATTCGATGTAAAATTATTTATATATATATAGTAATTTCTTCAAAATTGAATATATTAAATGTTCAGTGAACAAATCTCCTGATGGGTCTTTTGGCTGAGTAGCTAGTTTGAAGGTTGTGTTTCTAAAAAGGTCAAGAATTCGATTTGCGCTAATAACAATGATCTTTAAGCTAAATTTAAAAAAAATAATGATATAATGCTCTAGCTGGATTCGAAACTCTGGTCTCAGAGGTGGTTCCTCTTCTTTGTATACCAGCAATACAAGGACACTCTTATTCTCCTCATGGGTGCACTGTTAAATATATATCTTAATTTCTATCAGTTTCTTAATATATATATATAGAGAGAGAGACATATATACACGTGATTTTTTCGAAGTTAACTGGTGCATATGCACCCAAGCTGATAAAGATGGAACCGCCTCTGACCACCACAAGCCAAAAATTCTACATCCGTCATTACGATAGAAATAAAGCTTGGAAATGAAGGATGCACTCGCGGAAACAATGAGATCATCAACATAAACTATAAGATAGACTTGAATGCCTGTCAATCGGTATTCTATATGATGTGATGTTGCTAGTTTCATCTGCTAGTAAGAGAAGCTGCGGTGAATGAATTCTTCTTAGCTAAGGAATGTTTGTTGGACACCCACCCATTGTCCAGTTCCGGCTAGCACTCCTCGTTGCCTTTATTTGCACGGTCTCATCACTTAGTGGTCTGCGTGTAATACTAATATTTGCTCCAAACAATTTTTACTATTTCTTAACACTTAGCCTTGAGTGTTGCTTTCCATAGGTTCCAATTTCATTCTCAAACTATTTTCTTCCTCAAAAAGTGAATTTTCGTGCTCAAAGTACCTACCTATATGCATTATTCAAACTTCAATTAGTACAATACTTCGTAATTATCATAAGTAGGATGTATTTTACATGACATGCAAACAACGTAACGTTTAAAAACATATAAATACGCCTAAAATCATCCGCTCAAAAAATAGCCGACAAATCATATATATATATATATTGATTAGTAATTATAAATATTTTTGACCGATGAACTAAATATGCAACTTTTCGAAAAGTAATGGTAAGTAGATAAATTTAATACTATTAAGTACTATTGTTGATCTACAACAACCCGTAAATATATGTTATAAAAATTAAATTACATTGATCCAATAGATATCGTCCTCAGTTTTGAGAGGTCAGATATAAAGTTAATTTAGAACAAGAGTCACTCCAACACCTTCAGCCGATCACGAGGAAAGGAATTCACTATGATGGGTTCCTTAAAAAAGTATCAGTAGTTTAATTTGTCCCAAAAAAATTGAATTTCTCACTCCGTATTTAGTATCTTTACAAGGAATCCGATTAAATTCAGATCCAGTACTTAACTTTTCTATTTTTAAGCTTTTTAAGGAATATAAATATAGTTAAGACAACACAAGCAAAGAGGAGGCGAGGATCATATTTATATTTATTTTATATTTAATAGATATATGAATTAAATAATTGAGACATAGTTAAATAAATATAAATTCTTTATCAAAATATTTTTATCTTGAAAATATTAATTCTATTTTTTTCTTAAAAAAAGCAAAAATTTGTATTATTTCTCAAAAGCAGTTTTCCTTTTTGATAAAACACATCAATATTTTTATAAAAGAAAGTGCATTATTTTTTAAAGAATAAAAAAACTGATTTTAATATTGGTGGTCGACCATTCCGATCGAACTAAAGAAGAAGATAAGCTAATACAATACTTCCTTCATTTTATTTTATTTGAATTCTATATTACAAAATTAATTTATTTCTTTACTTGTTCATTTTAGAAAATTAAAAAAAATTACTATATTTTTTCCATACTATTCTCAGTATTAAATAACTATAAAAAATAATATTAGTTAAATTTAGAATTCCAATATATTCTTAACAAAAATATTTTAATAAAATATACCTCTTAAAAAAAAAAAAAAGTATTGCCCTAAGTTAATATGGATGGGGTAAAATAGTACAGATAAGGTTACGTACATTAAATGCTATCAATCACACACAACTAATTCAATTGAATGTAAAACCTACTCTCAGTTTAATTTTACTTATTTAATATCTACTTGACACGCCTCCTAAAGAAGTAATAAAATAGAATGACAATTTTATTATATTATCTTTTGATTTTAATGATTTAAATTCATCCATGAAAAATAACCATAATTAATAATAAAAGTAATTAGAAACTAAATAATAAATCATCTATTAACTTTTGAAGCTGGACAAATAAAAATGAACAATTATTTTTTAATATAGTGAATAAATAAAAATTGACAACTATTAGGCTAGTTTTTCAGCAAGTTTTAAAACTTCTTCACCAACCAGCCTCTTATAAAAGTAAAAAAATCTCCTCATATTTATGAGGCAATCGCTCACCCAAAAATATCAAACATTTATGCATTTCTTTCAAACTAGTTTTAGGGAGGAAAATAGTTTTGACTCAAAAATCTATCGAAAATAATTTTTATATTGCTCAAAATAAAGATAAAATATACGTACACATCTTTCTCAGACTCCATGTGTGATCATATACTGGTATGTTACTGCTGATCATTTATGTACACCGACTTAAGTTGGTATAAGGTGTTATTATTTTCAATCAAAAGCAGATGTGGTATTAAAAAAATAATATAATTTGATAGAGGGAGAAAAATTAAATGTTTCTCCCCTAAATAATTGGAGATCTTCAAAACATCCATAAATGCAAAGTTGAATATAAGTGGCAACTGGCAAAAAAAAGTGAATATAGTGTCTAGTAATAAATCATTGAATGGTTATGCTTAGTAACAATGTGTCTATTTTATTATAGAGGAAAAGGAAAAATATATTTTCGAACTATCGTAAATGGTATGCAAATATCCTTTGTCATACTTTTGGGACATTGGTGCCCTTGCCGTTCAATAACTAGAGTGTTTATGCCATTTACTCTAACGGAAGACTAAATAGGGACGCGTGGCGCAATCGTATCCGTCGATCTGATGTCGGGTCGGTGGATAAGATTATGACACGTGTATGTCCGTTACTATAAAGGGTATATATACTCTAGTTTTTGAACAACAGGGGCACCAATGTCCCTAAAGTATGACGGAGAGTATCTGCATACCATTTACGATAGTTTGGGGATATATTCGTCCTTTTTCCCTTTATTCTAATATATAGGTTCATTGCTTAAATTAAGCACCGGTGCTAGGGTGTCAAAAATGAGCCCAAATATAGGTAATTATTCAATTCGTCCAGAATTTTAAAGGTTGGGCTTAAGATAATTTGAATTGTGTTTAATCTCAACCCATTAACTGATGCTAGGGGTGTCAAAAATGAATATATTAAATTTAATAATTTGTGAAATGTATTAGATATTGAATACAATATTTAATAAAGGAAAAAAGGACAAAATACCCTCGAACTATCGTAAATGGTATGCAGATACCCTACGTCATACTTTTGGGACATTGGTGCCCCTGCCGTCCAAAAACTAGAACATATATGCCCTTCACTCTAACGGAAGACTAAATAGGGACACGTGGCAAAATCTTATTCGTCGATCAGATATTTAATAAATGTCGGGTCGGTGGATAAGATTATGACACGTGTGTGTCTGTTAGTATAAAAGGTATATATGCTCTAGTTTTTGGACGGCAGGGGCACCAATGTTCCAAAAGTATGACCGAGGGTATCTGCATATTCATTTACGATAGTTCAGGGGTATATTTGTCATTTTTCTCTATGACACAAAAGGGTAAACTACATCTTGAATTTCTAAACTAGACAAATATTTTATTGTTGGATGATTATTTTTAATATAATGGATTTGGACGGGTGAAGTAATTAACCGTCCGAATCAGAAGTTTCCAGTATGCCCATTTATTTCACTTTCTAACCAGTATCGTCTTTAATAGATGCAATAACTAGTATGGTCTACATCGACTATTTTTAATCTCAACCTATTTTCATGTATAGGCTGCCATTACCATTTTTATATATGTATATCAATATATGTATACAAAAGCTAATTTAGCTATTTCAATTTTGTATACACCAAAGCAATGGGGAGCCTTGGTCTTAAACCTATTAACACTAATGGCCAGAAAAATAGCACGGTGGTCGTAATAGAACAAGAACAAGTGCCAGCAAGTCCAGCTACGCGATTGTTCCATACAAAAAACCTCAATTGTCACATTATTGCTATCTTAGGTTGCACTACAAAGATCAACCCCGATGTCATCAAGAAAGGACTCGAGTCTACTCTCCTCAATCACCCTCGCTTCTCTAGTATACCGGTACGTACACAAGTTAGTTTTTTCAGTTTAACTTTTATATACTGACATGCACGTCCAAAAAAGTGTTTAAAAACCACTATATTTCTTTAGATAAAAAGGAATTCAACAAATTATATATATATATATATATATATATATATATAGATATGCAATACAACTTCAACTTCCGTTGAAGGGAGTTTGATTCCTCTTAACCATATATATAGCTCTATCCCTCGTGGAAATTACCTGAAAAGTAAAATAAGTTACGTCCTACAACAGGTTAATTAAAATCAGGGGTAGCTAGCATGGAAAGTACCAGTTCGTCAAAACTTAGTAACTTTGGTCCAAAATTTGTATATATATAGTTATTGAGAAATCCACTAGATAAGTACATAAACTCACAAACTTCAAATCCTGGAAAGACATTATTGTTATTACTCCTATAAAAGTTTATACTTCTCTACACCTTTTTATAGTGACACATTCTTTGCTTATGTTACCATATTTTCTTTTATTTGAAAAGGTGGTGGATGAAAAGAAATGTGTAAGGAAGTGGAAGAAAACGAAGGTAAATGTGGAAGAACATATAGTATGTCCGGATTTGGACCCGAACATGGATTCTCCAGACGAATTTCTGGAGAAGTATACGTCGAATCAAACAACAATACCTTTAGACATGACAAAGCCACTTTGGGAAGTTCACATATTAAACATCAAAACTTCTGAAGCAAATGCTATTGGGATTTTAAAATTGCACCATTCAATTGGTGATGGAATGTCAATTATATCGTTAATTTTGGCGTGTACTCGAAAAGCTTCGGATCCAGAAGCATTGCCTACTTTACCTTCAAGTACAAAAATTAAGGAAAAAAATGATGTTGGATTATTAAGGAGGTTTTGTTACTATGTTTGGTTTTTGTGTATGGTGTTTTGGTATACGATTGTGGATGTTGTTTTGTTTTTGGCAACTATTTTGTTTCTTAAGGATACAGAGACACCAATGAAAGGAGGAGTTGGAGTTGAGCATAGTCTTAAGAGACTTGTGCACACAACTGTTAGCCTTGATGACATGAAAATAGTCAAGAATGCCTTAAACTTGGTATGTGCACTTGTTGCTGCTTCATTTTACGTGACACTTTTTTTTTTTTTTGTATACTTGAAAAAATTATAGTCTGCATTGCCTTTGTATAATAGCTTGGTTTGGATTTGGATTTGGATTTTCCTTTTTTTGGTTTCCCACCCGGTGTCCGGAGCCCACATTGGAGCTCCGACTAAATCCGGATCGCGCACTACAGGGCCCATTCGGGGGTGGGGCTCCCAACTGGATTTTTTCCATACCCAGGGTATATGCAATACAACTTCCGTTAAAGGGTGAAACACTCCCATCAGTGCATCACAATCTATTTTTCCTTTAACAATACTAATTTTTTATTTATTATTTTTTGCAACTTATTTATTACTTGAATTATGTTACATATTGTAGACAATTAATGATGTAGTGATGGGCATGGCACAAGCTGGTTTCTCAAGATATCTCAATAGAAGATATGGTCAGTATCTGTATTTTCCACTACTCCCTAATTAATTACACCTTACTAGCTCTTCTGAGTATTTAGCTATTGGTCAAACTATTGCCTCTATATGCATTTATTTTATCATGCTTCTTTTTACTTACGCTACTTTCTCCAATTCATTTTACTTGTGGTATTTTTTGTTCGCCCTTTAAAAGAATAATTTGATCAAATTATCTTTCTTTATTTTTTAATGAATATTACTTTTTTGTTTCTACTTTTTTTGAATAATGGTAAAGGTAAAAATATATGCTTATTGTATCTTGATTTTTGAATCAATTATTTTTAGTAAGCACGACAACTAAAATGAACTTGAAAAAGTGGTCCATTTAGAAAGCATCTTTCTTACTTCTTCATTATAAGTTTACCCTAAATTAAGCATTAACCAAACTTTAAATATGAATTTCAGATTAATTACTTGCTCAATTTGTATTTTTGGGTTTTAATTACATGTTAATTTTTACTACTAATAAAAATGTGGTGTATGCTCAGGTAACAAGAATGGAAAAGGAAGCAGCAAGACAAATAATTTGCCTAAGAACATTCGTCTTAGAGGATCTATTGTTTTTAACATAAGACCTTCTACTGGAATTAAAGTAACAACAATCCCTTTATATTTACTATCTCTGTTTCAATTAACGTATCTTACTTTCTTTTAGTTTTTTCTATATCTAGTAAGTTTTTAATTGCAATATTCTCATTATTGTACCTTCACCTATCTATGTTTGGGGATCTTTAAAATCAATGTGGTCCTCCAAAGTACATTATATTTTTAAAATCTGACATACTTCTATCGACATTTTCTGATGGTCCAAGCAAATATATAGAGATCTCTAATAACATTCGACATGACATATTTATCTTATATTACATGATTTAAGGATGTTTTTAGTATAATATACATATTTTTAATTAAGGTAAGATGACAATTTTTTTAAAAAAAATTGTTTAATGTATGCAGGCTCTAGCAGAGATGATGGAGAAAAAATCAAAGGCAAGATGGGGCAATAAAATAGGATATGTGTTGACCCGATTACCCATAAGCTTACCCGATAACCCGTTGGATTATATCCGACAAGCGAAAACCATTATCGATAGAAAAAAACTCTCTCTTGAATCCAGATTCTCTTTTAGCGCTGCTAAGTTAACCCAAGATATATTCGGAACCAAGGTGAGTTTTTTTTTTTCTCCCCAATTACTAGAGTTTATGACGTCATGTATATAAAACTTATGATATTAAATATGTTAAAATATTTGTACATTAGATAAAATATCATTAAAACTATTTAAAAAAGTTATATTCTCACAAATTTATAGAGTAATTATTATTTTTTAAAAACATAGTAGAAATGAATAATATAGATCAAAACATAGCGATTTATCCTGAAATATCACATCTTTATCGTATTTGAATTTGACAACTTCCAAGTAAAATCTTATTATTGTTATTATGAAAGGTGGCGGCAAAGGTGACAAGGAGAATTCTATCGAGCACCACGGTTTTAATATCAAACGTGGTTGGGCCTCAAGAAGAAATCACATTTTATGGCCATAAATTGGCTTATGTTGCTCCTACAACTGTTGGACTCCCATATGTTAGTATATATATATATATACTCACCACTAACTTTCATGAATTTTGTTTTCAAACTTTTCAAATAATATTTGAAAAGTCGATCTCATAAGTTGTTTGATCAAGTTTTTAATAAAATAATGTTTTATTTTTTAATTTATATGATGTCATTTATGAATTTGGCATGGGTGCAGGCTGTGACAATACATTTCCAAAGTTATTGTAATAAAATGACAATATCAATGGCGGTAGATCCACAAGTGATTCCAGATCCATACCAGCTATGTGATGACCTACAAGACTCACTTCAGATGTTTAAAGAGGCTGTCACTAAACAAGACATGGTATAAATCTAGTCTCTTGGTCGTTTGATAGACGAGATGAAGTAGATAAAGATATTTTCTGAATTTGAGATATTTTATGTAATTATATTATATTTTATTTTATTTTTATGATGAGGTTAAATCAATTCTAAATTTTATCTCCAGATATTATCCTTATCTCATGTATCAAATGACCAGACTTGCTACTTCTTCTTTCTTTTCTTTTTGTTGGCAAGATATTGTACAACTCTGAAACTTTTATATAATTCTCTGTGTTTCAATTTACATGTCAATATCAACTCTCCATATCAAATTATTTAATGTGATTCTTCAAAATAATTATTTTGAATTATTTATCATTTTTGAAGTTTAAGATAAAAATTTGTTTATTTATTTTTCCTTTTATCTTTATTTAGAAAATAATAAAGTAATTGTTCTAAAAAACTACAAGTATCTAAATAAAATAAATATTTAATGAAAAGAGAAATATCATAAAATATTAAAGAATCCTTCTAATTAGTATTTTCTTTTATTACATCTTTATTTTAAGAAATTAAAGAATTTATATAAAAAAAAAAATAGATACTTTTGACTCTCATATTTTGAACTTTATACAAATTAAAGCGCCACGAAGTGAGTGCAATTTTGATTCTCCACAATAAACTTCTGAAATTACCTGTTTCAATATCATATTTGTTCCACTCTTTGTTGTTGGAATATCATCAATCAGTGGTGGATTTAATAGGTTGGTGTGGGTTTACAAAATAAAGTAGTATTTTTTTCAAATTCTATACATGTATTGAAATATTTAATAAATATCTATAAACGTTTTGATTGTGAACTCATGTGTTATTGTATTATATTAACTTAAAATCGCTATAGGAATCATAAACTTTAAATTTTAAATTTGTGCGACTATTCGCATGTCATAGATATTCTGAAAATATTTGCACTTGCATAATTAGTGGTCCAATTAAATTAAGCTCCTCTTGTAAGCCCATGGATCTTTTGTTTTTTCCCTTCGATAACTTACATAGTCTCAATTATTAATCCTTTGTGTATCTTTTGAACTTATTAATCCTTATACGGTGAAAATTCATCTATAGTAAAAAATTTATACACTTGATTTTTTGAACTTGCTTCAAGCTATCGTGACTATTGACGAAATAATAGAAATTTCATGGATTCATTTTCAATTTAACACAATGGGCATTTCAAATCATCAACGACTTTCCATCTTGACGGTCTATACTATTATTTTAAGGGTAACCTATTGTTATGGACATGAATAATATAAAGCATCATTTAGGTGTTTTCGAGTTCTATCGCAAAATATCAATTTATTCCAAATTTATAATTAAATGTTGTCTAACTTTCATGTAGCTAGGTTAGGCTTGGTGGTAGTTTGATACTTCGTACATGTTTCTCTTGTATACCAATAGTATTAGTAGGTTAACGTAGTTCTCTGTCTAACAATCTATGATGCTATATCGATTGTGTTTTGATTATCACATTACTTTGTTATTGATACCGTATGGTATGTGATGCTTCCTCTAGTACTTATTCTATATCTTTTCTTCTATATGTTCTTTGATATATGTTACCTAAGCCAGAGGTATAAATTATGTATGTTTTACCCTTTCCAAATTTCCTCGTATTGAATACTCTAAATGTATTATTGTTGTCACATTATGTACTAATATGTAATACATCAAAGTAAATACGGAATGAGAAATAAACTCAACATTGTATAATCTTTACATACTAATTTTAAAAAGTAATTTCCATCTTACTCACCATATCCTTGCATAACTTATATTTAAATTAAGCAACCTAAGTAATTTGTTCTCATTTTTCGTTTAAATGTTTTGGAGAATGCTTTTAGTTTTTATTGAAGCTAATTGTTTCGATAATTTGTGTAGAAACACACTTTGTATTTCAAGACCAAACAATTAAACTCTAAACTAAAGGTGTACAAGCCAAATGGAAGCGACGAATTAAGTTAGATCTAAGAAAAAAATCAGGTTAGTTATTTGGTTAAGTTTGTGTTGAGAAAAAAAATCAACCATTCTTGATTTGATTTTTCAAAGTTTAGATATTTTGTTTCAAATTTGAGCTTGTAAACATTTTGTTTTGTATTCAAATGTTACAATTATCTTCTTATAGATTTCAGATTGAAAGTTAACAATATACTTGGAAATATTTTTATTTTTTTGAAGAATCTTATTCAGTTAACATTTTTAAGTTCTAGTCTTCACACATGTAAAATATATTTGATCTCTCTTTTCAATCACGGTGTAATTGTAGGAAATTTGAAAAAACTAAATATATAAAAAAAATGAAAGAACTGATTAAAATCAAAACCAAAAAAACTGACTTTATATTAATTTGATTTAAATTAAAATTTTCATAAACTGGCATAGTTGATTTCATTATTTTTAATTAAAAATCAAATCAGCCTGACCTATATACATCCCTACCGTAAATAATGAAATTCTTAATTTATATTAAATTTATTTTAGGGATAAAAAAAATTTTAAAAAAAGAATGGATTAATAATTGAAATTTGAAAAACATTTAGAATGTAAATTTCTAAAATCTTAAATTATACAATTGTTTTTCCATAATTATAAATACGGTCTTCTGGAATTCTCCTGAGTCTCTTACATTTGAACACAAGAAGTCTCTGCACTTGGTTTCATTTTGCACTCTTCTTATACTTCAATCCATCAAAACCCTAATCCCCATTTTCTCGATCAATCCAATGGCGATAATTTCTGATTTCGAGGAGCAAGATAGCAAACCACCATCATCATCGGCGGCGGCGGCGGCGTCAAAGCCCTTTAAGGCCGTGCTTGATCCTGCTAATCCTCTAGGGTTTCTTCAAGCCGTGTTCGAGTTCGTCGGCCGGGAATCTGATCTCTTCAAGAGTGATTCATTGATTAATGATGTCAATGCTGTTGTTCGTATGGTGAAAGACAAGCTGCTGACCGAGGAGCGCAAGAGGAAAGTGGAAGCAGAAGCATCAAACTCAAAGGCGGCGGGAAAGAAGGTCAAGGAGGATGTTCCAGTTGTTGCTGCAACTGCTGCTGCAAAGAAGGAAGAGGTTAAAGAGGCAAAAGGGAAAGAAGTTATGAAGGAGGCTAAGGAGGAGGACAAGAATGGTTCTCAAGGTAACGTTTACTGTGAATCGGATGAATTCTGTTAGTTATTTAGGGAATGATTGTTTATATACTGCTACATTGGCCATTGGCGAAGTCTGTTCAAGTAAAGTTTTGGTCTTTGGGTTGAATGTTCTGCATATCTATTGTTCCTGATACATAGCACTTCTGTCATTTACTATAGTTCACTGAAATTGATGTTGGATTTATATAAGTTTTACAGCCTAATACTAAGTTCTTCGTAGTGTTTTTATGAACTTGAAACCAAAGACATACTTCCTCTGTCCTGCTTATACAGTGGTACTTTCTAGTTTCTAGATATGGCATTATAGATGTTTACTTGTGTGGTGATGAGGAAAATTTGACATAGATTTTATCAGCAATAGTGATCACATTTTATAATTTGAGTAGATTTAGTGAATTTGATATGTTGAAAGTTGTGAGAGATTAAGAAATAGAAGAGTATCAACTTTTGGGGGATATTCTGAAATGCGGAGATGGTCATATAAGTCGTATGAATAAGGTATTTCACGACTAGGTCATAACTGTGAACTATATTTGAGTTTAGTCTATGATTTAGTTACTAAAAAGGGACTGCTAAATGTTTATACTCTTCCATTTCTTTAATTTTCACAACTACCAAGAAATAAACTTACTAAAACTTTCAAGAGTACCAACATTTTGGGGATATTCCTAAGTGGGAAGAGTGTCATATTAGTTGGACAGAGAGGTATTTCACTACTAGGTAAAAGTTTGAATTGTATTTGGGTTTTGTCTATGATTAGTTGCTATAAAGGGAATACTACCAATTAGGCTAGAAAGAGGACAGTAAGCGTTGTGTAAAATGACTGACTTGAATGGTGAGTTATCCTATAAGATGTAAACCTTTGAGTCAACAAGTATGGATTTTTAAATTTATTAGAAGTTTTCATATTAAATTGTTTATGAACTAATGTATGTACTAGTTAGATAGCCGTTTTAAATTTGAATTAGAAACTGTTGGTGATTACAAGTTTGTTGAAGATTATCAGATTATGCAGTCATGTACTATTTTCAGTATGCATTGAAAAAGTTTGTTTATTCAAAATTTGTTATGCATTAGAAGTGGCAGATTAACTCATTAAATGTATCTTTATTCTCAAATTTGAATTGACAAATAGGTCCTTACAACAAGAGTTTCTGTCTGTTTGCTGGTTTTTACAAAATGATTGAGGACTTTGCTTGATATATTTCAAATTTGGCTGAAATAAGCTTCATATTCAGGCCCTTATGTTATCTCCTTTTACTTATTATCCTGTTTGGTTTTGATATGGCATCAGAGGACGTTAACTACTTTCAGTTTAGATGTGTATACCTTTTGATAGGATACTGATATAAATCGCGATGGCCCTTTTAACTTCAATTGTATGATATGTCATTGTTTGTATAATTGTAGTGCATCAAATCTTGAATTGCATGTAAAGTGTTGATACAATCTTTTGTATTTTATATTGGTCTGAATGTCTTGTTTGCTATTAGTTCAACATTTCTTGTGCAATACCATAACTTCTCACTGCCCTCTCTAATGATACATCTGCAGGTCCTGCAGCTCCTAACAACAACAATGGCCTTGACCTTGAGAACTACTCATGGGGTCAATCACTACAGGAAGTAAATGTTAATATTCCCGTACCTGCTGGAACAAAATCAAGGTTCATTGTTTGTGATATATCAAGGAACCGTCTTAAAGTTGGACTAAAGGGCCAGCCTCCCATAATTGATGTGAGTGTATTCTTTAGTTTGGTAGTCAAAGATGTTATATTGTGTGTGCCTGTGTTTCATCTCAAATTGTATAGTCAAAATTTGCACTTGCTATATATTGACTTTCATTCCTTTGTGCTTGCAGGGAGAACTATATCGACCTGTGAAAGTTGATGATTGTTTCTGGAGTTTAGGTAAGTTGCTCATATTTTTGACTTGCTAGGTGTTCTTTGGATTTTGTATCGATCTTCTAGCTCATTGGTACTGTTAGGCTATGCTTGTTTTGTTTTTTCTCAAACTCTGTAGCTGCGCTTAATGAGTTCAAAGTAAACTATCATAGAGTCTTGTTCAATAACAGTGATGCAGCTTTATTAAGGACAAATGATACTGAATTAATATATTTGCAGAGGACCAAAAATCCATCTCTGTTCTCCTAACCAAGAAGGACCAAATGGAATGGTGGAAATGCTGTGTGAAAGGTGAACCTGAAATTGATACGCAGAAAGCAGAACCTGAAAGCAGCAAGCTGTCAGATTTGGACCCCGAGACGCGATCAACTGTGGAGAAGATGATGGTAGGATTCTATTGCTCATCTACATTATATGCTTATATGCTCACTTTGGAATTGATTGTTTCAAATTGTGTTCTTGCTCTATATTGACATAATTGCTTATGGGACTTTTTACCTGATTCTCATGGTAGATTTTGGCATACTTTGAGCATGTCATGTACATCACAATTTTTTCGGCAGTTCACTCTCCCTCATCCAATTACAGAATTCTTTTGGGTTCCTATTACTGTTTCTCATGAAGCCCTCGTCAAGTGTGGAGTTATGCACTTTGACATTAAAAACATACTGTTTAAATTGGAAGTGTGGTATAATGTTCTCCTCTTTAAAACAAACTCTTTGAAGTGGTTTCAAGATGCTATGGTGTCCTTAGTTTCTACATGTTTTTGCATTTACTTTTACATAAGCTTATAGTTTTTCCTTGATACCTAAGTTTGGGTGCTAACATTTATGGTCCCAAGTAATGTCTTCTATCAAGGTGTAAAACTTTTGCATGGAAGGTTTTTTTCAGATGCTTAAATCTTTATCCTTGGTAAGATTCATAAATTTCAGTTCTTTTGCTTGGAGATTTCAGTCTTTCCCATGCTCTTTATTGGATTACGGTGTCTCCTGTGATCCTGAAGCTAATATTGGTAATTAACAAACTGACTCATACTTGGCTTGAGGATATAAGAAAAAAAGGTTATGTATCATTTAGATAGTGCTGATTTTTTTAGGTTGCTTCTGCCACCTAGCCATCATTGATGTCTACGCTTCATCCCGTGAACAACTTTATTGATAGGCTGGTTGGTTTAGCCGTTTATTCTTTGTCAGGTACATTTATTTGATTAGAAATGTACATTATATTGCATCCCACAACTTTAGTTGCTTTTTTGAGAAATCCTGTTGGCTGTAATTTATGCCCTTAGTGTGTGATGATGCTAGTTACTTCAATTTGCTTGATGAGAAATTCCTTTTGCAGTTTGATCAGCGACAGAAATCCATGGGTCTTCCAACAAGTGATGAGACGCAGAAACAAGAAATTCTCAAGAAATTTATGGCAGAGGTGCAAACATGATATCATGTATTACTTTGTTTATCTCCTTTACCCGGTTCTCTGTGTATGACTTGACTCATCTTGTTCTTGATCTGCTGCAGCATCCTGAAATGGACTTCTCAAAGGCGAAGATATCCTGATACGCTGGTAATTTGCTTGGCAGTGTTGCTTATTGGAACATGTTTCTTAGCAGGAAGAAGCTAAATCATCTTTTTGGCTAGACTCTTTACTTTGCTATTTTGTTGGGATAGTTTGGAGAAACTCAGGGAATTATCTATACATACTTGGTTGTAACAGATTACTAGAACTTTGGGTTCTGGATTCTACCATATTCAATCAAACAGCAGTTCATGTATTGTCCTGCCCTGGCATGGAGTTTTATGTCTTGGGTGGCGTATTTTGTTATTTGCCTGTGTCTTCTCCAAGAAGCTTGTTTAATGTGATCTTTGTGCATACACCTCCTGAGTACCCTGTCAATTTCTGGTTAATGCGCAATAGGAAGAACCAGAAGCGCTTCACCTGTGTCTGCGTTGCTCTTTCTAGCTATCCCCGACCAATCTAATTTGAGTAAGATACAGAAACGTTTACTAATGCCTAAAGAGGACATACATCAGTTTCATTTCCCGGTAGGATATTCTCAAATAGGTAAAGAGGACATACAGCAGTTTCAAAAAGGCAAAACTCAACCTTTCTATGACACTGTATTAGAACTCTTGAACTGTAGATCTAAGAAGCTCTTAAGTTAATGTTAAGACTTTTAAGGCAGCCAGTTTACCTTTTTCAATTTATTGAAGGTCCTATGATCCTTGGAAAGTCGTTCTTGTACAATAATGGTGTTCTGTTATGAGGTGATAATTTCTAGCAAAATAATATAGGGTGGATCGATATGGGATGTGTAGGAAGGAGACAATGAATTTAGAATTGCTATTGATACTTGTTTTTCCCGTTTTTATCAGGGAGATCATTTTCATCATCTTTAAGTAACTTGTTTTCTTAGAGATTTTGTTGACAGAAACATTTGAACCGATTAAACATTGGAAAACATTTTCCTCCGTACCATAGAATATGTTTTCCATCTTTAAGAACACACCCTAAGTGACCTTTAATCCTCAAGCAACACCTTCCCAGTTCCAGGCTAAGTTCAGTTTTGTCTTTGAACCCAACTTAGACATCAAGTTGTAGGTAGGTATAGGCAACCACATAATCAACAATACGTGTCTCTTATGAATTATGAAGTGATAATCTGGATCATTTTCATAGTCTTTCCCCACAAAAAGCTGAAGGACACTGACATTTTTGGAGCTAGTATCGGAATCTCACATCTGAGATAGAGTGATTCATAATGTATGTGACATCATTTTTTAGGTTTGAATCTGAAATTGCTGATACCGGTTCTCATAATTGTTTTATTTTATCAACATGTCTAAACTGTAAAAGGTGAGGAAGAGAAATCAAATTTTGAATTGAATTTCATTGTCCATATAAACTTTACTTTATTTGAAGATACTTCATCTTGTAATATTACATCTTATCACATTGCAAGTAATTAATTATGGTACATGAAATTGTTATATGAGGAGAATAATCCTATATATCATGCTATGGTTAAATTGAATGGCAAATCAATCATTAAGAAAAACTACAATATGTGATGAAAATTTGTTTGTACTTTCTGTTATTTTTGTTGTTGGAGGAAGGTTACCAAGTTTTCCACAACTTGACAATTGGCATAGGTGTCCAATATAGAGCTAAATATCCTCAAACACCTTCCAACTTGGGTAGGTTCCATCCTCTAACAAAATCATCTAGCCTATTCCTCAAGTTGTGGCACAGACAAGTGACAAACAATAGTAATGACACTTGCCCTGTGTACTTGATGTAGGTCTCTTTCCTTTTTTATACGTTTTTCGCCTGACATTCAGTACTCACTTTGTAATTCGACTAATCCGAGTTTGTGATAGGAAATTTTACTCTTAAGGGATAAGGTGCTCGATAAGAGACGACTCTGTTGATCATGTGAAAAGTTCTAACTCAAGATATTTGATTAAGAATGAAAGAATACTTATTGGTTACGACTTTAATATGATCATTGGTTATGTCCTTTTCCACAAAAAGGTGAGGGACAATGACACTTTTGGAAGGGCTCATATATCGCCTCATCTTTATTCCACTTAGCCCAATAGGCCCACTCCCACTCCTCAATGCCTGCATGATATAGTAAGGTACCACTACACAATAAATGTTCTCAATGATCCATTTTATTAACATTTTTAGAACATGAATAATACAACAACTCAAGATAGGATAGTTTTAATTTTTGAGAAGCCAATTTCATTCAACTTTTGGAAGAGTGTTACCAACTTTTCCACAACTTGGAAATATGGCATAGGTGTCAAACATAGAGCTAAATTTAATCCTCAAACACCTTCCAATAATTCCAATTTGGTTAGGTTCATCCTCTTAACAAAACCATCTGGCCTATCCTCTCAAGTTGTGGTACAGACCAGTGACAACAACGTAATGACACTTGTCCTGTGAAGTAATAATGTGGATATTCTTCATACGTCCTTATCTACTGTCTTATACCCGCTTTGTGATTCAATTAATCTAAATTCGCTTTGGAAGTGAGATCCTTCTTACTAAAGACGATTTCATTATTAGAATTCGGACTCGATACTTCTAATTAAGAATAAAGAATATTATTTAGCATTTTACCACAATTTTTAAAGACGTCTTTTTCCCCAAAAAGTAAGGGACATTGACACTTTTGGGAGGGCGTTCGTATTCCCTTTGCCCCATTCCTCAATGCCTGTCTGATATAGTATATGGTGCCATAACGCAATAAGGGATCGTTTGGTACAAAGATGCATAATGTAGGAATTACTAACGCATGGATTAGTAATGCATAAATTAGTAATGTAGGATTTAGTAATGCAGGAATTAGTTTTTATCAAGTGTTTGGTTCATTGTTTCCACCTAATCTTATGTTTGGTTTAAAACTCTAGAAAAAATTTCATTCCTATTATACCCTTGAGTTATTATGAGATTTTATATTTCATTTAACTAGTCAAGTTAAATACTAAAATATAAAAAAAATATATTAATTTTGAGGTGTGATATGCCACTATAGAGATCCTTGATAGCACGGTATATTTTTAATTTTTTGTTGGTCAAATATACTTTAAACTTAATATGGATTTAAGGCTACTTAAATTATTCAAATACACGAAGTTTATTTTCTTTTAAAAAAACTGTTCAAGTGGTCAATCGGCGAACTACATTTTTAAAAAATGCCGAAAAAAATCAATCCAATATAACAAATTAAACATGAAGAAAAAAATATTAATTTCTGAAATCATAAAATTACATGGAACGAATTTGGAGAATTTAAATGAATATTTATAAATATTCTCATATAAATAAAAAAGAACATTAAATTACAAAAAAAATGGAAAAAAAGATTTGGGGATAGTTTAGTCATTTAGGGGTCTTATTCAAGGATTGTTAAACCTTGGATTAGTTATCCCTCCCCTTTATAGGGATAAAATAAGACCTTGTATGAGGTATAACTAATCCATGGATTAGGTTAAATAAAGTAATCAAACAATATTTTTGCTGGACTAAATTTTAATCCATGGACTATTTTGATTAATACCTCCTACCAAACGGGTCCTAATAATGCACACCCCTCCATCCATCTTTACTTGTCCACTATACTTAAAATAGTTGTCCAACAATATTTGTTCAGTTTGAAAAATCAAGAGATAATTTACGCTCTTATGTTATTTTGCCCTTGCTGTTAAATACTATTCAATATCTAATACATTTTTCAAAGCATCAAATTTAATATATTCAAAGGATACTACAATAATATTATCCCTATTATTTATTGTTTCTTAAGGTGTGTGTCAAATCAATAGTGGATAACTATTATCGGATAAAAAAAATATTTTTTTATATATGTAATTGTTTTTGGCTGATCGATCAAATATGTAATTTGCCTTTAATTATTGACGAGCCAAATTGAAGTTGTTGAATTAGAGAGTTCCAATTTTAGCTCTTTCTTATCATTTTTGTCCAACTAAATATTTCCTTCTAACTCAAAATTCAGTCAAAATTTTGGCAAAATAATTAAGTATCAAACCTGGATCAAAACTTAAATTGTGTTTTTTTTTTTACTATATCCTCATGTAAAAAAATTAATGAATAGATCAATCTAATATACCATGGTTGAGTTGGACGTAAAATTCAGAGCAACTTACAAAAATGACTATATTTATAGGGTTATTAAAGTTTAATAGCTATAAGTATGGTATTTATAAAAAATGACTACAATTTAACTCTTTTTCTAGCTATATGTTTTTTATTTTTCTATTTATACACTGATACAGTTTTAATTACAATGAACTAAATAAGAAAACTATATTAATTGTACAAATTCAAATTAGTATCTTTATTTATAAAATTTAAAGTATTAATATATCAAGGATACAAGTATTTGTAAAAACTTAATGTATTAATATATTAAACAAGATAAAGTATAACAATTTAGCATATGAACACTATAATTTGAAAAATGAATACATTGTTGCTAAACAAAAAATGAATACACCAATATAGTATACATATGAATACATTGTTGTTAAACAAAAGATGGATATATTTGACAGATACAGAAACAAAAAAAATGGAAAATAATATAATGTGTAGGTAGCAAAAGTGTGCAAGTATTCGGCTGTATAAAAAAATGAAAAGAATCAACAACGTCAATCTCTTTTTGGTCAAATTTTTCTTATAATACTTGAGGCTTGGTGTTGACTCATGTATTTGTTTATGAAAAAATAGTGTAAAGTATCCAATTATACTTGTATTGCCTAATTAACCTTTCAAATTCAATTGATTACTTATGTATCCAAAATACTTGTATTCACAAATCACCATTTCAACTTGTGTTAATATTAGAATACAAGTATCTATGTATATAACTATTCTACTTATACAAATTTGACAATCACACAAACCTCAATTTCTTTTTGCTTGTGTTCTTCTTGTACTACTTTTTTTTTTATAACTATAGCCATTATAATGTAGAAACAAATAATTCTTTAATCGAAAGACTATAAAAATAGATGCAATATATATGTATACAACTATGATCTTCAAAAAAAAAAAAGGAGAAAATCAATTAAGCGATATCTAATGAATTCAAATTACAAAAATTGCTCCTAGAATCATCAAAAAGATCTTAAATTGGAAGAAATTTGGGAGAAAAATACAAAAAAATTGTGATATAGGAAGATTGATGAAAGAGAAAGTATTAATGAGGGTAAACATGGGAATCAATCACATAAAATATGCCTAGACATAATCAATTAGGTGTATAATAATAACTTTCCTATTTAATATTAATAACTTTTTCTGATTAAATTATATATAATTAACTTTGCTATTTATTGTGTAGTTATATCCATATAACATAAAAAATAAAATAAATTATAGCTATTTATTTTAAATGTATAATAATGTTTGCCATGTAGTTTTTCCTAATCATTAGAAAAGACAAAAAATGCAATGAAAACTCATTTCTGTCCTATTTGTATTTTGGGCTTGAAAGTTTAACAATTTTTCCACTACTTGGCATACGTGTGATTTCGAACGGAGCTACTCTCGTTCAAAGGGTGTCAATTGACATTTTCTCTGCAAATAAAAAAAAATTATGCTCATATAATATTTACATTAATTTTTTTTTAACTTTTCTGTGTGTATTTTTATATATTTTAATTCTCTTTAGTAAATATTCTGACTTTGTCACTGCATTTGATCAATACACTCTAACACCTTGTTTGGATGTTTGTTATCCGTTGTATTGTTAGTTTGAATATAAAAGTTGTATTGATTATTACTTAAATTTTATTATATCGTATCATTTAAATTCATCGTTAGGTAACGATGAAGAGACCCATTTTATATAACGACAACTTTGGAGTGATTGTGTCGTCATCTTAATATTTTCTTCTCATTTTTTCTATATTCATTGTTTAAATCCATCACCAGGTAACACTCTTTCTTATCCTACTTTTTCATAGTAGCTCTACCCTGCACCCTACTTTTCTTATGCGTTTATCATTCAAATTATAATTGTGTGATATTATATAATGTAACGACTTGTTTCCGTTGTTATAGAAAAGCCAACGGAGAAAATTTTTGGACCAGAAAACTTTTTGGTAGTAACTTGAAAATTCCTAGTCTAGTCCAGATTTGGACGAAATCGAAGTCAGTAAGGTCTAGAGAAATTTGGTAATAAATGAGAGATTTAACATGGAATGTGATTACATGAGTGGATAGCTAAGACGTTAAGGAATCTATATAACTTTACAGAATAGAATTCGGGTGAGTAGAACTTCCGAAACTAATCTTAGCGTAAATAGGTATTTTCTGAGTGTCATGGGATGAAGGTGTGTTGTGAAATAGGGGTTTGGAATTCTTAAATTTGCTCACTGTTTTCGTACAAGCCGCCAAAGCGGGGTCGCTGTAGCGGGATGAGGTCTGTTGTGGCAGGACAGTCGCGATTTAAGTCAGAAATAAACTCCAAAAATGTTTTATTTTGCATTTTTCGACTTTGAGAACTAAGGAACGACCCCATGGGTTTTCTTGACAATTTTCCACCATTCTTGAGGCTAAATGTAAGGTTTTCACTCCCAGAATCTGTTTTTCGATCCGTAGAACTTGGTTTCTTAGGTGATTATTATTGGGGAAGGGTTTTTGGAACTGTTTGGATGGTAGGAGAAGCCCTAATTTGGGTAATGGGATCTTGGATTGGCCAAGGATTGATAATGTTGATTATAATCTGGGTAATTAGGCCTCGTTTATTAATCCTTGTGTTAATTGTATGCTTTTAGACCACGAACATGTGGAAAGATTCAAGTGCCTTAGGGGATTCAAGGTAGGTGGTGGTTGTGATTTCATGTTGTGTGATATATGTTTGTACTTGCTTCATTATAATGCATGTATGTGAATAAAGCCTATTGATCACACCTAATGTAAATAAGTATGGACAGAGAACTACATGTTATGAATCACTTCTTGTTGTATGATTGTGAGAATATACATTGTGATTATGGTTTGTTAAATGGATCGGGTGTCACGTTCCGACACACTAACTGGGATCGAATGTCACGTACCGACATACTAATTGGATTGGGTGCCACGTTTCGGCACATATATGGGATCGGGTGTCACGTCCGGCACACTAACTTGGATTGCGTACCACGTATCGGTACACTAACAGTTCGGGTATGAGTTCCATGAGAGGACCATTGAAGTGGGTTCCATGAGAGAACCATTAATTTATTATATCTACTTGTTATTGAGAATGTGGAATTGTGCATTGCTTCTGAAATGATAATTAATGTGTGTGTGTGTGTATATATATATATTATGTGCATGTATGTATTTACCTTGTTGTAACTTTGATATATGTTGTGCTTACTGGAATAGCCGTGTGATCCTACCAGTACACTGTGGTTATGTACTGATACTGTACTTGCTCTTTCTTTGTTGAGTACAGGGCATCTTCAGGCGGCTATTGACATTAGTTTGGTGACTATTGAGCATGATCAGATTTAAGGGTGAACCAGTTCTTTCAGGTTGCCATGAATCTCTCTTGTTTAAGTTCACTCTTTTCGGACTCAGACTACTTGTTTAAGATGTTTGTTTAGTTTCGGGGTTGTACCCCTTGTTCTTAGACTTGTCGTTAATAGAGTTTTGGTACAATGACTTTCAAGTTCTAAGGGGTAAGACTTCCACATTAGTTTGGTTGAGTTATTTGTTTAAACCTTTGGAATTTATGGGAACTCCGTATTTCTTTTGGTCATTTAAACCTGTTTCTGTATCTTTAAATGTCTATTTTTCGTTAAGTTGCCTAGTCGGGTTGTGTTCTCCCACCGTAGGGTTAGTGTGGTGCCAATCACCATGGTCTGAGTCGTGACATATAACGACGAAGAACAATACAATATATCCAAACATTATATTTATTAAAATAATACAATACGATATATTATAAAATAATAGATAACAACCGTCCAAACAAAGGGTAAGGTTCCAACTCAGTTAGGTTGCATTTGGAGACCAATGCCATCCAAAATTGAGTTGAAGTTGTTGTAGAGGCAACCACATGACACCACGTGCCATTATGAATTATGAAGTGTTGATGTCATTTTCCAAAAAAAGGTGATGGACATTGACATATTTTGGATCTAAAATGGAACAAGGCATTTTTATGAACTTGTTTTATTCACTAGGCCCAAAAGGCCCACATCTTTCCTTAATGTCTGCCTAATAGAAATATTTCTTATACTAGAATACAACAATTATTAAAGATTCCATATTTGATCAACATTTTTTGTCAAGGTTTTCAAGTGGCTAGGCCACATACACAATGGTATTTTAGAATCTAGAAATTGAGTAATGCAACAATCTTTGATATAAAGTCCAATAGTTGTGAAGTTAGTATAATTCAGGGTTTATTATCTTAGTGGTTTTAGTCATGTTATATATAGTGAGAAGTTAGACTTCAAAGTTTATGAGAGTCTTGTGAATTCTAGAATCAACTTACGAGATTCCAAGTTTACGAAAGTAAATCTTAGCGGTCTAATTAGGGTTATATAGTCCACTAGTCAAGAAGTTACAATTTTGAGTATATCAGTGCAAATCCTAATGGCCTTAGGGGTTGTAATCTGGTATTGGGATAAGAAACAAATTATTCATGTATTAATTTCTATATAACTTATACGACGTTTGGTAGGTATCTAGATAGGAAATAAGTTATTCATGTATAAAATCAATACGATATTTGGTTGGCAATTTAGAAACCCACATAACTTGTATATATAATAGGCATAATACATATATTGGACCTTAAACTTGGCTTCAAATTTTAACTTTGACCTCCAACTTTCATAGTGCACAAACAAGCACTTTAACTATCCAACCTTTTAATAAATAAACACGCGATTTTTGGAGCCAAGAGCGTGAAATGCAAACGTTGCCACGTGTATTAGTGAGCCACTCAATGGCTGCCAACTAATTAAACACTTTACACGTGCATTTTTGAACTAAAAAATAAATAAATTAATTAAGGGTAGAGTTGTCATTTCAGCATTTTTTTAACTGTTGTAGGCCTCAAAAATCACTCCTAACTATTACGCGTTTTGCCAGGTAAGACACGCGTGTTTATTTATTAAAAGGTTGGATAGTTAAAGTGTCTGTTTGTGCACTATGAAAGTTGAAGGTCAAAGTTAAAATTTGAAGCCAAGTTTAAGGTCTAATATATGTATTATCCCTATAAGTTATAAGGAAATCTATGTATTATTTTATACTGGATAGAAAATGAAATAACTTATACATGTATAACTAATAATACATAAATAATTCCTACATAACTGATACGTAGATTTTTACTCATAACTAATTCTTACATTACTAATCGCAGTATAACTCTAACTAGATACCAAACTACCCCTAATATAGTCAAGTGATTGATGAGAAGTTACAATTTAGGGTGTGTTTGGTATGAAGGAAAATATTTTCCGGAAAATGTTTTTCAATTTTCTCATGTTTGGTTGGGTTAAATGTTTTGGAAAATGTTTTCCAAATTTACTCATTTTCCTCAAATTTAAGGAAAATGACTTCCCTTCAAAACTTAAAGAAAACATTTTCCAAAACTCTCTTCCAACTTCAAATTACAATTTTTTTATTGAAAAAATCAATTTATTTTGTCTGTACCCTCAAATCAGCCCCCCAACCACCCTCCCTCCAAAGAAAATAATTTAAAGCTTCTTTTTTAAAAATATTTTTAACTTCAATTATTTTACCCCACCCTCACTCCTACCACCACCCTCGCCCCCCCAAAAAAAAATATTAAAAGCTGTTTTTAAAAATATTTCTAATTTCATTTTTTTATTTTTTTACCACCCCCACCCCCTACCTTGCCCCCTACCCCATCAACCCCCCTACCAGTCCCCCACCCCCTTCAAAAAAAAAATTAAGTTTATTTTTTAAAAAAAAATTCTACTTTAAATTTTTATTTTTTCGCCCCTACCCTCGACCCTCCCCTCCTCCCAAAAAAAAATTCAAGTTTGTTTTTTAAAAATATTTTCAATTTCAAAATTTTATTTTTCCACCCCGATCCTCGACCCCCCCCCCCCACCAGCCCCCCACACCCCCAAAAAAAAATTTGAGTTTGTTTTAAAAAATATTTTCAATTTCAAAATTTTATTTTTTCACCCCTACCCCTCGACTCCCTCCCCCCCACCCATCCACCCTCCACCAACCCCCCACCCCCCAAAAAATTTTAAGTTTGTTTTTTAAAAATATTTTCAACTTCAATTTTTTATTTTTTCACCCCTACCCTCGACCCCCCCCCTCCCTCGCCACTCCCCCTACCAGCCCCCCACCCCCAAAAAAATTTAAGTTTGTTTTTAAAAAATATTTTCAATTTCAAAAAGTATTTTCTACTCTAGTAAAAATTAAAGATATTTCTCAAAAACATTTTTCATTCATAAATCAAACACTAAAAATCTTTTTCGAAATTTTTTTTCTTCTCACCAATCAACCATGAGAAAATAAGTCAAAAATCTATTTGTTTTCCAGGAAAACATTTTCCTTCATACCAAACACACCCTTAGAGTTTACAAGTTAGTGATTACATATATATAGTCGAGAAGTAAGGTAACAATTCAAAATTTATGAGTACATAATCTGGTGCTCGACAAATTACAATTCAGAATTTACGAGTTATTATAGTCGAAAAGTTACAATTCAAAATTTATAAATTCATGATTATATTTATAGTCGAAAAGTACAATTCAAAATTTATAAGTACACAATTTAGTGATCAAGAAATTACAATTCAAGTTTATGAGTACGATTATTATATTAGTGGTCGACAGATTGTCTATAGTCAGACTTTTGTCTAATTAATCATGTCTTCTATCTATAAGCTATGTTCAATGGACTTTATCAACTTTTTCACTTGCTTTCCTTGTGTTTTATCTTATACAATAATGGCATCATGAATATTATTATTTTTATCATGTTCTACTATTATTTATTCTTTCTTTTTTTTAAATTTGGATTTTAGTTACATTGCATTATTTTATTATATGTAGAGTTAAAATTTGAGCAACATCGGATGTTCCCCTTTACCATTTTCCTATTAATTAATGTATTTATTCATTATTGTAATTGATTACAACGCTACTTTTTATTATTTTTATTATTTGTTTTCATGTCTTAACCCTTTGCATTATTATATACAGAGTTCAAATTTGAGCAGCATCGGATGTTCCCCTTTTTACCATTTTCCTATTAATTAATGTATTTATTCATTATTGTAATTGATTACGACGCTACTTTTTATTAATTTTACTATTTGTTTTCATGTCTTAACCCTTTGCATTATTATATATAGAGTTAAAATTTGAGCAGCATCGGATGTTCCCCTTTTACCATTTTCCTATTAATTAATGTATTTATTCATTATTGTAATTGATTACGACGCCACTTTTATTAATTTTATTATTTGTTTTCATGTCTTAACCCTATCTAACAAAATCAATAATTCAATACTATATATGATTATCATACTATTAATATTGTGAATTACTATTAATAAGTCAAGGTCTTTATACCAAAAGATTACGAGAAAAATATTAACCAAATTTATAAATCTGCATTTAATTTAGTCCGTTTTCTTTAAAAATTATCAAACACAATGATATATCGACTTCAAAAGCAATTGTATATTAATCAAACTAATTTAATTCAAAATACGCATTATATATATATAACCCTTTTCATGTAGTACATTATAGTACTACATGTTCGATCCCACAATATAGGAAAGTAAAGGGGTTTATATTGTAATATACAACAAGTTAGTTATGTCAAATTTTATTTAAAATTAACTCTCCAAATTCAAGAGGTGCCACATAAATTAGAACCAAAGGGATATTATTTGTAAAAATATGAAAGGACTAAGGACCTAAAGCAGCACTTAATGAAAAGACAAACATCATAAAAAATTAGATAATTACACTAAGCAGACATGTTGATATCCAAATCTTTACTCACTCTTCAAGTACTAAAAAAAATAATATAAAATGATAGTGCTCCTTTGATTTATTTTTACTTATTTAATCACACTTCTTAATTCTTAAGAAATAATAAATAGAATTACAATTTTATTTAATAAATTAAATATTTTGAAAAATATATTGGAAAATGACAATAGTTAATAAATGATAATTAAATTATGAACTAAAAGTGATAAATCTAGATAGATAAAAATAAATAAATATTTTAATATAATAGACAAGTAAAAATTGATGGGAGAAATAAATGAAGACACCCGTCTACATCAGAAAACAAAATTAAATTGACATGACATGATTAATGGTGACGATATATTTTATGCGGTTAAATTATTTACGTAATAGATATTTTCAAATATGTATATAAGTATTTCCAAAATATAAACTAAAAGAAATCGGTATAAACATTTAATCATCTGTTAAGATATTCAATTAAACAATGACAAATTACTTAACTATACTCCTTTACTTACCTTAATATCCATTTATCCTTACTTATTTCAAAATTTTCAAAAATCCCTTATTTACCTATGTATCCCGCATGTATTCCGTGCACAACGCTATGTATCCCGCTATGTGAAATGTATCAAACGCTATGTATCTCGTGCACAACGCTATGTATCCCGCTATGTGGAATGTATCAAACCTAATGTATCTCGTGCACAACGCTATGTATCCCGCTATGTGGAATGTATCAAACCTAATGTATACCGTGCACAACGCTATGTATCCCGCAAACATCATTTTTAAGGGATTTTTGGTAAATAAAAAACTAGAAGGGATAAGATGTTATTTAGTACTTATAATATGTGATTCCTATAATTTATACATTAAACAAAGTATAATTAAAATAAAATTTACTGATAATTTTTTTTAAAATCTGGTATAATAATCTCTTTTTGCTTTCTGTCAATGGCATATGATATCTTATCTTTAGCACTGGGTATTTGGATCCTTCCTGAGGGGACCGTCACCAGAAAACTTTCATAATTTAATTCTTACTTTCTAAGTATTTTTATTTAAAAAAAATGTTACGTTGATTGTTTCTTTCTTAATCAGAAGTTTTGAGTTTGAGTTTTGGATATAATTTTTTTTTTACTAGGCAGCATTTTTCTCGAATGAGGTCCTTTACTATACAAGTTCAAAATAGTCAACTTCCATATGGATATCGACAGAAGAAAAAAAGTTGTGTTACAGTTCGGATGTATTATTAAGGAGTTATACTACTTCTAAGTAAAGGTTTAGCCCAAATATAGAACAATCATGGTACATTAATTAATAGGGAAAAAATCTGAAATATATCTGAATTTTGATCGAAATTGTTGTAACAATCTCAAATTTTGGGTAGGACCTATTACCCCTGTATTATTTAATAATGTATTTTAAAGATATGTAAGTGTTCAGCGGACAAGTAACTATTTGTAATGATGCAATATTTATGATGTTCATGTGAACATCTATATATCTTTAAAATACACTATTAAATAGTGGAGGGTAATAAGTCCTATTCAAAGTTTGGAATTATTACAGCACATTCAGTCAAAATTCAGATATATTGCTAACCATTTTTCGTTAATTATCTACTATTATATATAAAACTTGAGGTCTCACGGTGATAATTTTGTGTAGGGGTGTACAAAACTGAACCGAAAACCTAACCAAACCGCAAATCGAGTCAAATCGAAAAAAAATCCAACTATATTTGGGTTGGTTTGGTTTTAACTAAAAAAAACCAACTCGAGACCAAACCAACCCAACATTATATATGTAATTTTAAAATTTTATTTTATACATAAAAATATTTACTTTGATATAGTTTTAAAATATTTCTTATACTATTTCATAGTTTTTATCGTTTAATATATTATTTCAAGTTTAAAACATAGAATTCAGAATGGTCCAATAAAGATTATAGTTCATAGATGTTGATAATTATAATAAAACTTAAATCAAAATCAAATTAATACTAATGCAAAAAGAAAATCAATTCAACACTAAGAATGACAATAATATTGAATATTTGTTCTTTAGTTTTACATTGGTTTAGACAATTAAAATACATAATCTAATTTTAATTTTCCTTAAATATTTGGTAATGTAACTAGTACTTATTAAACTTATTTTAGCATGATTTAGTACTTTTAAATTATGATCATTTTCATTATGACTTTGCAATATTTATTTTATATGACGATTTCATTATTATTTTTTATTAATATTTTTGTGTCATCAGTACTCATCTCATATTTTGTGTTATTTTTTTAAGAAACACCTTACATAATTGTAATTTGGTTGGACTAAAGAAATATTTTGGAGCACAAATTAATTATATGTTTGTACGCAAACTTTACCCAAAAAAATAAAAAATCTGAGGTTTATTAGTTTGGTAATTGATTTATAAATTTAAAAATTCGACACAATGATTTGGTTTGGTATTTGAAAAACCCGAACCAATCCGAGGTTGAAAAGCCCAAAAAAATCCGAATTTTATTAGTTTGGTTTGGTTTATAAATTTAAAAGTTTTGCACAAATAACTTGATTTGCTATTTGAAAAATCCGAACCAACCCGGTCATGTACACCCCTAATTTTGTGATTGACAAAATATTGGGTTGTTGTTTAACATTTAAAAATTTTAAAAACATTAGATTGCACATTTTCCCTTTAAATAAGTTTATTATTATTTTTTGTCCTTTAGCAATTGAATTTATGTTTAATGAGACATAAGTTTTTTAGAGGTTGAAGTTGTGATGGAACATAGTTTGTGAAATATTATGATACAAAAATATAAACTTGTACTTCACGAAAGAAGTATTTGTTACGAGAGACAAAAATTAAAGATCAATACAAAAATATGTTAGGAAAAAAGTGTAAATGATCCAATTTTAAACCATGATTTGATGTTCTTTTTATAAGATTTTCAATTTATTGAAAATAAATTCTTAAATGATAATTCAAAGACTCTACCAATTACGATTGAAATTGAAAAAAAAAAAAAAAGGGACGAACGACGAAAATTTCTACATCTCATCAGTGTCAATTCAAATTCAAGGGTTGATTCAATTGTAGCCCTTCATACTTATTCTGAATGAGTCCAATTTCCCTCCTCAACCTTCATCATAAAAAGTGGAATATAAATTATTAAGTATTATATCTGAAAAATAGTAGTTCTATATGTGCAATAATTAAGTAATGCTGAAATTAACTTCAATCTTAAAATAAAAAATAGTAAAATTACACACCCAGAAAAAAACAAAAAATTAATGAAACAAAATGCTAATTGATTGACGATAGTGATGTCTTGTTTGCTGAGTTAATTCCTAAAAATTGATAGGTGTATTATTATTTGATAATAAAAAAAATCTAAACACCAATAAATCAAGATAGGTCGATAAAATAATAGGATTAAGTTCTGCTGCAGCAATTGATTACTTGATAAATGAATTATTAGTATCTTTTTATTAGTCAAGGTTTTTTGGGGGGTTAATAATCTTTTCATGTCCTAATTCTTGTGATTTAGATTAGATGATCAAATTATAGTCCATGAAATTATAATTCGTCTAATATGTTTTAACGTATTTAAATTTGGGTTGATTATTAATACACTTATTTAATAGCCAATCAATATGTTTCAATTATTAGAATTTAAGTTGATATCTAATCCAAACTGATCCATGAGAAATTTTATTAATATTTCTCAAGAGACATTTTTTGATTTGATAAGTTATATATTAACCTTAATAAAGAAAAATAATAATTTTATTAGATACTAAAATTTATAAAAGAACAAATAAAATAATTAAAACTTGTTGGGATTTGACCCGCTTTTTAATGCATTTCAACACAAATAACTTTTTAGCGAAATAATAATTCATTCATTTATTAATTACATATTTTAATCTGTTAAAAATCAGTTTAACCAACTCATTTGACACCTTGATATCGACTTAAATGGATGGAGTAATTGACAATGTATCACTAGATAATGAAAAGTTGTGCTACTTGGAGAGCAGTGACGGATTTAATGTGTAGTTTATCAAGAGTGAAGACACAAATATAATTAAGTTCAAATCCAATTAACAAAATAGTATATAACTTAGTTGTTTAGCTATCTGAACTCTCATTTTATTGGTGAACATTATATTCCGCACATTGTAATTTCCTCCCCTGTTTTTTCTACCCACCCCCAGTTTTATTTTTATTTTTTAAAAACCAACAAAATGGTATTCCACGTCATACGATAGTGTAACTTTTTAATTTATATAATTTTTAAATATATAAATTTTAAGTCTCAAAAGTCACTAAAAATAAGGTGATTTGACACCATGTTGAATGACTAATAAGTACAATATTGACAGAATGGGGTCCCCGGCCTCTAGCCCTCTAGTAGTGCATCCCTCCATTTGGTCCAGTGTGGCTTTGATTGATCGACACGTATGTCTTTATGATTCATTTTATTAATAACTGGAGTAACTAAATATTCTAAACAAGGTGAACAATGTTTCTCCCCACCACTTGTCTTCTAACTCCATCCTCAGAAAACAAGATAGAAATAATCAAAACCACTCCGACAAAACTTAAAGTTGTCAAAAACCAAAATTTCATAATTTAGTCTGTATCTGTATCTGTTGACATGTACATATAAAAAAACAAGTGGAAAAGAAAAATCCAAGATGCTATGATGATGAAAAACTTCAAATTTTGCAGCAAAAAACAAACACCATTTTTATTTTCTATTCATTCAATTTTGCCGTTTTACAGTTATGGTGAAACCCAAATGGAAAATAATTTTGGCAATTCGAAGAAGATAACAACATCATTTCCGTCTAAACGAATTAAATTCACTCTTCTTACTTGGATTTGTATAATTTCATAACTCAAATGCATATTTTGGATCTGCTTTTACTAAAGTGTTTTAGGAGGGTAAAAAGTATTCTTCGATTGATAACAGTGAGAAAAGAACCAATAAAATGAAGAGAGAGAGAACTAGTTCATATTATTTAGTTAACAAAATGGATCTGAACCATTAATAAATAAAGACATACGTGTCGATCAATCAGAGCCACACTAGACCAAATGGAGGGATGCACTACTGGAGGGGAGCCGAGTCCAATACTGACAAATCACCATGTTATGTACGTCTTTGTAAAAAATATACAATAATAATAGAGCTTTTATATCTATGAGTTGTTGTGGGATAGTTGTAATCAAAAGTCATAAATTTGAGTTTAAATTCAATTAAATTCCAATGTGAATATCAAATATTGAGCGAAAACAAAGGACAAAGTGTTTGTCTATGTCCAGCCAATTGATTACATGGGGAAACCTCAACTTTATTCCAAGTGCCAAAAGTGAAGGCATAATGCATCATATTCTTCAGTGCAGTATGGGACTTTCTGCAGTAATGTTTGTACATTGTAAATGAATGCAACAAAACCCTAAAAGGTCCCAAAAAAGTGAAAAGTATCCAAAAAAAAACCACAAATTCATTACGTGTAGCACAAGAATTCATGTCCAGCGGGGAATCATAGTAGCTTAGTTGATTGGTTATCTGAACTTTTACCCTGTAGCTGAGTGTTTGATTCCCCACATTGTAATCCCTATCCTGCGCCCCCAATTTTTTAAATTTCTTTTCTTTTAAAAAAAATTCTCAATGAACCATTAATGTTGAGTTTTCTTCTTGTCCTTGTCACTTTTACACGCGTATTCACCATTATGGAGTAACGAGTATATTTCATGGTGTTTGACATTGTCATTGTTCAACTCTTGATTCTCATATTATTTGGATTCCATGTAAAGGAATTTCTTTACTCTTCTAGTCTTATTTTATGTAATTTTTAGTAGGTCGACGACACCCCTTTTTTTTAGTTTCTACATTAAGCTTCACTAATGTATTTAAGATTATTAATCTCTATTGAGTTGTAGTGTAAGTTCATTCAGAATGATCGCCTTTTCAATTCGAAGTTTGAACCTCGAGAGCATGATAAATAGTCAATGATTCAAACAACAATGCTTGTGGAATTACTGTGAGTATGCGAATAAATTTCGCCTATCATAAATATTTTTGACAAGTCAATTCCAACATAGTAGGTTATACCGTATATATCGTCTCTAAATGATTTTAGAGTGAGTAAAACTCTCACATTGATTGGGGAATGAACCGGTGGTCTCCTTATTTGGACTTGGGCAATCCTTCCCTCATAAGCTATTTTTGGGGGTTGAGTTAGACTCACATGTCATATATTTACATGGTATCAAAGCTAGATTCATCTCTCTCACGAGTTTTACTCTAATCGAAGGACTAAGGACTCCTAGCTTAGGGTGACCTAGTGAGACATCGAGCTAGTCAGAAAGATTTTGATGACTCAAGGTCATTAATACAGAGCAAAACTTAAATTTGTGAATAGCAAAAGCCATAATTGTCTATAGGGTTTGATCTACGTAAATTAGGTTTGGACCAAGGTTTTTCTACCAAAACATTTGTCAATGTCAACTAGGTAGATGCCACTCTCAAACCATCTAATCATCTTTTTATATGCTTCTATTCAGAAAATACAAAAAAGTTCCTTAGAAGTTAAAATGGCAAACCAAATGGGGTCCAATTTTTTTAGAAAGCAAAATCACTTCCATTGCCCAATTCCTATTTGTCTACAAGGACAAGAGAGTGCACTATGAGACAAACCACTCCAGCTGTTCTGTTTTTCCTTTTTCTTTTTTTTTTAGTTCTTTTTTTATAGAAGTAATAATTAAATGGAATAAAATGAAGGAACTGAAAATGAGTGTAGTAGTGATAGCAGGCAAAGTGCTAGCTTGAGTGGAGGTTGCTTTATTTTATACTCACTCTTTTTTGTTTGTTTTCTCATGTCCATAGTCGACTTGTTTTAGGGTTTGATTAATCCAAATTTGCATTAAAAAAATTCATTTTGAAATAAAACGTTCATAATTTAAATTCAAAATTTCTAATTAACAATGAAGGAGTATTAATTAATTATCACTCCACAACGACCTTTTGGTGTTACTAACTTTGTTTTTTTGTGCTACAACAAAAAATGGACGACAAACCCCACCTCTAACTATTCACATCATATTTAAGAAGCCAAGCCAAAACCTGTGATAAATGTGACTAGATTCACTTTAACACTATTTGTGTCATTGTGTGTGTGTGTGTTTCAAGAATTAATTGTGAATTTGGTTCACTTCATTTGGACTTCTATTATTTATTAGGGGGGGAAAAACAACAAGGTGTTACGGAAAAAATTTATTATGTGTGAGACACAACTAGTAATAGTTGTATGAGGGATTATAATAATTAATATTATATTCTGATTCATGGGCCTATTCTCTAGTTTCCTTCCTGCCCTTTTGTTTCTCTTTCTTCATTTTCTTCGTTTTATGTTTTTTTTTTTTTAAATCAATTTAACTTCTCCCTTAATTTATACCGATGAAAATAATTATTATCCTTTTACTTATCTGTTTTAATAGAATATATTTTTCAAATTATAATTTTCAGTATTATATAATTAAATGGTATGAGCATAAAAAAATTTATATTAATTCTTTGAATGGTCACTTATGTCATGAAAATTGACCACTAAAATTATTTTTATTTCTTTTTCTCCCATTTTTCATTTATTGTACTTTTTTTGAACATGAAAATTTGAAACACAACCTTTTCTTTTTGAAGGTATATTTTAAATTTAGAAAACATATTCGTATAATGTGTTTTTTCAACTCACTTTTCACTTTTGAAATTCTATTTATATATAATATGAACATTCTTTTGAATATTTTTTTTTTGAAAAGTAAAACATAGCTCTATTTTCAACTCTAACCGCATATATTTCAATACATTTAAAAAATATATGAATTATATAGTCAAACACCTAATAATAATAATAATAATAATAATAATCATAACCATGCTTTCTATGTTTATAACTTTTAAATATTTAATGTGTAATTTAATAACAAGTATTTCATTTTTTTTACTTTTTATTGTTATATATATATATATATATATACACACACATAACTCTAGTTTTATTAATACAGTAATATTTTTTGAAATTTAAAATTTAATTATTAATATCTTATGTAGTTACCTAATGATAAATAATAATTTTTAGAAATATTTTCTATTAAAATAAAAAAAATTTCAAGAAAAATAAATTATTTTAATTTATACAAACCGAAGGAGTAATTAAATTGGTTTCAAATTAGATTTTGAAAAAGAAAACAAAAAATGAGAAAAAGGGAAAAGTAAGAGAGAGAAACAATGCCAAAATGGAAAATAAATAATGGATCCTGCAAAGGTGAAGATATAATATTAGTACAAGTAGTACTAGTTGTGCTTCATACATAATAAAAAAGTTACGTTATACTTTCCGTCTTCCACACTCAAACAAAGTCTTCTTTGTCAACCCACTCCCTTGTTCCACCAAAACAACCAAATTATGGTGTACCCTACTCCAAAATACAAGTCATATTATTAGAGTTTGATAGACAAATTTGGTTGAGTTTATGAAATGATGAGAAGGTTGATATAAGAAAGATAGGATACAAGTAAACTTATGCAAACGTTATAGTACATATATATTCGTTTGATAGTGTATTAGGAAAAATAATCCACACATTAGTCTGGCGTATTACTAGTATCTTACTTGATACTTTCTTCTAATATATGTATTACACTCTATTGTGTGTTAAGGTGTGTATTGCTAATACCATGGATTTCAGGTATTAGCAATGCAATGGTTTTAATGCATGCATTAGCATGATTAAAGACTGAATTGCCCCTCAAAACCTCTTTAACATCTTTTCCATCATAATAGTGTAGGGTATCTTTATAAATAATTTTTTTTATGCAATGCATGTTATTCTTAATGCATCAAACCAAACAATGCATAAAAATAATCTATGTATAATGAATGCAAGCATAACTAATACATGCATTGCTAATGCAAGCATTACTAATGCACTCTATTTAGTACTATTTTATACACTCTACCAAACGACCACCGCAAAAAAACCTATAGGTTATGGCACAACAAATGATCTATAGTACTATTTTATTTCTTTCAATGAAATGGTTTTAATACATGCATTAACATGATTAAAGACTGAATTGTCTCTCAAAACCTCTTTTAACATCTTTTCCACCATAATAGTGGAGGGTATCTTTGTAAATAATTTTTTTTTATGCAATGCATGTTATTCTTAATGCATCAAACCAAACAATGCATAAAAATAATCTATGTATAATTAATGCAAGCATAACTAATACATGCATTGTTACATTACTAATTACTGCACTCTATTTAACACTATTTTATACACTCTACCAAACGACTACAAGCAAGAAAACCTATAGAGTATGGCACAACAAAGTTGACTTTGGTTGATCTATAGTACTATTTTATTTCTTTTACTCCGTGACTATACTAGGATGAGCTTGCTCACATTGTTAGTTTCAAATTCAAATAAAAAAAGGTTATGGTAGGTTGGCATGTAAAATCTATCAATTTAAGGATGAATTCTCATAATTAACTTGATTTATAATAAAAATTCATAAATCGAATTAACTTATTTGAATCTGAAACATAATAATTATTATTACAATCTTCTTTCTCTTAATAATTGTTAAGGTATCAGTGAATCCAGAATTAATAATTAAAATAACAATATGATCTTGGTAAAATTCTACTTTTTATATTATATATTCACGTATATATGTACATATTTTAAGCTACTAATCTAAACATAATTAATAAGTTCAGTTGAATTCATCGAACGTATCCTAAATCAATCTGTGTGTCTAACAAAGATGTTGTAGTGCGCCAAGTGGCGTGATATGAAGGCCTAACTAGTTGATACTACTTTTTTTGGGATGAATCAAATTAAAGGCAAAATAATAAGGAGGACAAAATGAACCCAACATGCATGCTTAAAAGTGTTATTATCTAGCTTTCTCTTTACATTTCCTCTTTTTCCAAATGTGGTAATAATTTAAGGTTTTTAAATATACTAGATAATGAAAGGTCTGTTACGGGCCCAATATTATATATATATAATAGAAATTTAATTAGTTTTCGGGGAAAAAATTATTATGATATTTTCAAATAAACATGATAGGAAAGAACAATAAAATATCACATGATTCCGTAACTTTTTAACATCATGTCAAACATATATATTTGAATAAAATAATTAAATTAATGATATTTTTTCTATTTTACATAAAAATTATTCAAGAGAAAAGATTAAAATTATGAGTATCAATATATTAACATTTTTCATAAACTATATGAAGCAATAAAGTCTAATGATCTATCTATAGATTAATTTTGAATATACTTAAAAATTGTTTTATAGGTGTTTAACAAACAAAAATAATGACCTACTTGATGAAACTCAGAATGAATTATCTCATTCTTTACAAAGTGATAAAGGATGAAAAGAAAGTTTTGTCTTTATGTTCATTAAAATTAGGAGATCAATTTAGTGTAGTAGAAAAATAATTATTTCTAAAGTAATTTATATACCTGATGAATGAATATTTTACCTCAAATTAAGAGGATTTAAAAGTATTAACAAAAGTTAACTTCAAAACAAAAGGGGCACATCCGATTGACCATTTTGGGAATTAGTTTGAGTTGGTCATTTTTAGATAATTAATTTAGTTTTAAGGTCTATTTGTATACTTTTTTTAAAATTTAAATCAATTTTAATGTGGATCATTCTTATGAATACCCTTATTTGGGGTGGTTTAATTCTTGTTTCTCAATATTTTTTTTAAGTGAAAAGAGTCGTTGGTAAAACTTTCCTAATATTATATTGTAGGAAGTTCTATGGATAGTTTTTTTTTTTTTTTTTGGTAAAGTCTATGGATAGTTTTTCTTAATGGATAATAGAAATTTTAACATTTATTTATTTTTATTGGTAAAATGAATATATAGTTATAATATAATATGTATTGTTTTATTATTTGTATTAATTAAATGAAAAGATTGCATATAGTTTCAAATTATGCAATTTTCTGTATTGTAATTATGCATTTTTTATTGTCAACTTTTTCCTAGATTTTAATTAACTTCAATTAAAATCACCAATAAGTTATATGATCAAAACATGATTAATGTATTAATTTGTATTTTTCGATTCTTATTAGAGACAAAAGAATAATAATATTAAGCGTTAATTGATAACTTGAAAAATAAAATAGGTCATATACTATAATAATTAAATTTTGATTTGATTAATCTTAAAGATAAAAACATTCTATTGTAAATGAGATTCAAAGAATATTTTTTTTTCAATTTTAATTAGGAGGATTTTAAAATTATACTTGAAGAATTATTATTTCAAAATTTAGTGAGCATTCTTAGTTTACTTTATTACTTCATTTGTACATTTTATTTATCATACTGGTTTTTTTTACAATCTTTAAAAAAATTTATTCAAAATTATTTTTATTTATTATTTAATTTTAATTTAATACTATTTTTTTTTTTATCAAAATACATCAATTAGATTAGACTTTATTCTAATTTTTGGAAAGATCAAAAAATAAAAAATAAAAAGAATGGTCTTGAATGTACTCTACTTTTTATAAGAGATGGGTCCCACTTTTTACAGGTGATAGATTCTTCTAGTAAGTTGTCTGATTTTTGGGAAATTCAAGAACTACCACTGCATTATGTACAACTGTTTTAAATTGAGATTTTTACTAAATTGACGAAATTGTCATTCCTCATCATATTTCTATATAATAGAAAAATACTCCCATCATCCAATAAAATTGAATCTTCCAGATCACCTTGTTGTAAGTATTTCTTCTATCTCAATTGATGTAGTAGGATTGAAATTTCAATTGGTACAAAATTTTCCAGTCATTAATCTAAATTTAATCAAATCTTAATACGAGTACTGAAGGTCGAAAAAGTGTATATTGAGTAGTATTCGCAATTGTTGTTACTACGTCTCTCATGAGTTAAAAAGTTTGGCATATACTGATCCCACTCTATTTCCCTTTAGTTTATTGGAGCTAATTTTGGTTGAAATTCTTTTAAACTTTTCACACATACTTTACAACCCAATTTGTGAATACATATTATTCCTCACATTTCTTTTCGGACTTTAAAAAAGTATTTGACCTTTCACTAAAATGGCACTTAATATGGAATAATCATCCTAGCTACCTAGCTAGTGCGTTTTCATTATTCTCATTTATGACTATTTTTTTCTACTAAGTCAATTGTTCTTCTATATATGCTTCATTTTTTAATATATATAGTAGCCCTTAATTTCTTTCTTATTTATTTTGACATTTTTATTAAGGTCGATTTGACTAGCAAGAGTTAAGTTGGATTAATTAAAGCAATCCAATGAAACAATCAAGAATTGAACATGATTAACGTACGAAGGTAGATATCAAAATTAGAACATACAAAGTTAGGAATTTTGGGTAATAAGTTTTGAATTCTAAAAATAAAATAAAATATTGATTTCTAAATACTACTTACATGTTTAAACACGAGAAAAAATCTCTAAGCTAAAGTTATTGAATTTTAACGAGTTGTAAGGGGAATTATAGCTTATCCCCTGCTAAATGGACTTAAAAGATTATAGCTTACGAGCCATTCACCCGAGCCTAATGGAAACGGTTCTTATATCCTTTCTTTCTTTTAATTACTGTTTTTTTTAACTTTTTGGAAAGTACCAATAAGAATATAATTGTGGTGGTATAGTAAATACTTCTTCATTCATAATTAGCTGTTTCGAGTTCGAGTCTCCGTGAATTTATAGTGACCTTTGTTAGGAAGTGTTTTACCTCTAATTTGGACTTTTCGGCATGAATCCAAATATAGTCGGGCTCAACATGGATATCGAACACCGAATAGGAAAAAAAAGGGAAGTTCTTTGTAGGTGGGGCATGGGTAGAGTCAACTACCAGTACACACCTCTCGTCAAAAAATTATATGATATATATAAATTAAATATTAATTATATTGAGTGTAGATTTAATTTTGCATATCTTTAATCATAAAAAGGAAAACAAAAATTCTGACTTCGTCACTCTGAACGGGACTAGGGTGGGGGTATGGGGCACTTTGGAGAATCCATCCAATTTAGATGACATGAGAAGTTTAAGATGTAAGTTTCCGACCTTTGCATGATTGCAAGTACAAATATCTTTTACAACAATATTCGCTAACTTGTCTTGCTGACTGACACTCGGAATGGGACAAAAGTTTTACGTCATACGTTTCAATTATTTGTCTGATTTTAATTTGACATAAAAAAAAAAAAAATTAAAAAAAATCAATCTTGTAATTTTAAATTAAAAATATGTAGCATATACTAAAATAATTCTTAATTTGTTGATCTTAAACATGTTATGAAAATTTAAAATTAAAAAAAAATTATTAAAGAAAATAAGACAAACAAATTAAATAAAAAATACTTTAAAATATGAATATTTCCTGTTACAGTTTGCAAATTGCAATGTGGAAGTATATATATAGGGGCTCACAACTTTTTGAGGAGAGAATTTTTATGCATAATTTGATCCAACTGGAAAGTGGAAATCTTTTTTTCTTTCTCCATTACAGCTAATGGATTCAGGTGTAGTTTCAACCTTTCCACAGAAATAAAACAAGAATTCTCACTCTTAAATTAAATGCCAAAGTTAGCTCGGGGTCAGTGGTTCATCTGAATCTTTCTCAGCAGAATTTTTTTACATTATTTATATATAATTTTAAAAAATATTATGTATATACACATAGTAATAGATATTGAACCCTTTTCGATTAATTCATATATTTATTTTTTTATATTTAAAATTTCTTAATGAAAATTCTGAGAACGACGTTAAAGAATTGAGAATAGTATCTTGTACTATTAAAATTTGCATCTAGCTTTTAGACTACAGATTCGGAGTCCAATAGATGAGCCAAAACATGTACAAATAGTTGCACGGGTGGTACGCTGTAAATTACATGATGCTATACTACTTATTAGTTGTGATTTTTAAAAATAATTATTTCTAATTATCTATTATTTTAAAAGTTGAAGATAAAATTAATATCACAATTTATTCTTAGTAATAATTGTTTTTGAAGATTACCAAATATTCTAATAGAATAAATATTTAATTAAAAAAGAGAGTATATTTTAAGATATAAATTAATTAGCTAGGGTAAAATATTGTTAGGATTATTTTGTTTGTGGATTTGAAAATTAGTAAGCAAATAGTATTATCCTATAAATATTTACATTAGCATTTTAAAATTAAAATTAAAATTATAAATATTACTATATATATATATATATATATATTTAAAAAATGGACCGGTTCGACACAATCTGCAACCCTGCGTACTGCGTAGTGATTAATAGACTTGTTGTTTTAAGGCTCATCAAAATGATGAGTTAACTCACCTAATTTGTCAAAATCCAACATTATTTGGATTGAATCGATCCATATTAACCGCTCTATAAACCAGCACCACAAACTCACATAGTATATTAATAATATTAGGGGAAAATTTATGCAAAATAGCAAACCTTTAGCCTATATTAGGTACTATAGCTATAGTTTAAGAAAGTTGTAATTTGCGGCTATAATTTCTTCAATTCTTGTTATTCGTTTTATTTGTATAATTTACTTGATTTGTACAAATTCAGAATTGTATAATTCGGTTTCTTATTGTATAGATCCAGAATTTGTATAATTCGGTTCCTGATTTGTATAAATCGAGAATTTATATAATTCGGTTCTTGATTGTATAGATCTTGAATTTGTATAATTTGGTTCCTGATTGTTTTAATCTAGAATTTCGTATATGCTTACCCTAGTTATTTGTATACGATTTATGAATAATTCATAATAAATTACCATGTTTGTATTTTGACAAACGAAATATACAAACGTAGTTCTAAAAAATTCTTAAATGTATAAATACAAAATTTGTATATACTTACCTTATTTGCAAATTTGCTAGCGAAATATACAAATGGACGAAAATATACAAACCGCAGTCTCCATAGCAAATAAAATTATACTATGAAGTGCAATTATTGAAACTATAGTTATAGAGTCTTATTATGTCTATTAGGTTTGCTATTTCTAAAATTTTCTCATACTATTAGTAAGTAGTTCTTTTTTAATTTAAAGAATAAAGCTTTTAGACATTATAATTTATATGTAACTAATTTCGGGATAAAAAAGACTAGTAAGTGATTTTGATGTATATTGGAAAAAAGAAGCATCAGAAGCTAATGAATCGTGGAAATAAATAAACACAACTTTTATGCTTTAATTAAATAAAAAGTGACACCGAAAAAATCATTATAGTTGAATAAAGAAGTAATTAAGATGCAAAAGAATGTCCCGTTTTCATTCTTAAACATGGAAGGGAAATTATTAATTTCATTTATGAATTATTGATAATCTTAAAAATAATGATTTTCATTCAGTGTTCGAAGTCCATATTGAAGTCCCAACTAAATTTGGATCGCGTAGTATATACACTCGTTATTATAAGTTACAAACAAATATTGTTAGTTAGGGTTTAATTTACAAATTTGGAGAAAATTTATACAATTCCAGTACAGGTGTAAAACAAATCTAAAGTAATAAATGAAGTTTTTTAAAAACAAAATATAAAAAATTTGAGGCAAGTTTTAAAATTTAAAAACAAGTCAATTATTATATTACCCAAAAATATATTTGATTTGAGATTTAAAAATCAGTCTTTCAAAAATTAGATAATTCTCGTGACCAAGTCATAAATTAAAAGATGCAAATGAAATCAGTAAGAAACTCCACTTAGTTGAGGCGTTCTATATCACGGTAAGGTATAGGACAACTTTGACAGCATGGGCGAGACGTTGTATCATTACTTTAGCTCATAGTGATGGTTATTGGTTAGAGAAACTCCTACAATATTATATTACTTTATATGTATACTAAGTTGCTATTGTATTTCTTAAATACATTGAGTTGTCATCTATTGTTTTAAATGCTTTGTATAAACTGCACTTTTATTGTTGTTTTTACTTTGCATTTGAGTTGAGCATTCATGAGTTGAGTAAAGCTAAGGTAAGTGTTCTTTTGAGATTCCTTTCAAGCTTATGTCATGTTTAGTTTTTCCCCTCGCACGCTCGTACATTCAATGTACTGATGTCATTTGGCCTGCATCTTTTAATGATGGAGATACAGATAACCAGGATCAACATCCAACGCCTCGTTGATCCAGTTGAGCACTCAGAGTCAGTTGGTGAGCCTCCTTGCTTCGGAGGATTCCCTTCTATTGCTTTGTTAGTCGGTTGTTAGGATGATCGGGGGTCTTGTCCCGACATCTCTCTCAGTATTTAGAGGCTTCATCATAGACAGTTAGATATGAGTTCTTTAGGCTTGCATTTCAGATGTTTTGCTATGAGACTTGAGTTGTCATTTTTGCTAATCTAATATTTCTTTAAGTTATTGCATGAGTTGTCCTTTGAGACTATTTTCTCGTATTTAAGTCTTCTGCTATAAGTTAAGTCAGGTCAAGGGTTCGCTTGGGGCCAGCAATGGTTCTCTAGTGTCAGTCCCGCCCAGGATGTAGGCTCGGGGTGTGACAAATACACCCCTAAATTCTCGCCAAGTTTAAGAGTTTTTTCACACTTCTCTCGACTTTTAATTAAGGGCTTCAGGCTCTTGCAAGAGTTTGAGTATTTTAGACCACTTGTTATGTGATGTGGCAAATCGAGGTGTATCTAAATTTAGTTAGTCAAGTAAAACTGTATTTTTAAGACTATTAATAATTTGAGTATAAAACTAATAATTTACGTAAAGATCAAACATGTTTTCAAACTTCTCTTTTTTTCAATCAATAATTTTCGTTTCCAATAATACTCCCCTCGTACTGAAAAAACAATAATAGTATTCCACTCACTATTGTGTAAAAAAAGTAAATACTCCTTTTGACGAGTCTAGCACCAAAATGGAAACTTTTTGAACCTTAAACATCAAAAGGGACCCTCAATAAAAACACACACCAAAACAGACAATTCACTCATTTATGGACGAACTATACCTATCATCTTTTAACGTCGTAGTCCCCATTAATTCCAATTTCATCCAAACTATTATTACACAAATCTTAAAGGTAGTTCGCATACAACTGGGCGAACTACAATTCTTTTTGTTAACTCCTCGTCTGAATATATATTTCTTTCTCAATTTTAAATGTATTGTAAAATCTTTTTGATACATAAAATAATGACTTTTTTCAATAATAAAAGACTAAAAAAACTTGAGAAGTTTTCTCATAAAATAAATTTCACTATTTATTTGCTTACAACAATAGTAAAAAACTACTAAGGTTGACGGGGACAACGTTCCTCTTATGACCAACTTTCGACATAAACTACATCGTTGTGCCATGCGACCTGGAACGTACATGTCTAGCTATTTCATTTCTACTACGCCTAGTACGGTTGACTCCAGAAGTTCTCAAACATGATCATTTTGTTTTTCTTCTGACTCATTTAGCAATGTCGAAAATTCTCTATCTTCTACAAATTTAATATATATTGATGCGTGAAGTCGTTGTATCACTGTCGAAAGAGGGTTTCCTAACTCGTGAAATAATGGTTTTAGTTTCATTTATGAGCATGTTTTTTTGTCCACCAAAATAGTCCCATTCATCATGTTTCTGAAATAACAACCAAGAAATCAAGTGAACATTCAAATATTTTGAAGTGGATAACTAAATTTTTTTACCTTTGAATGCGCATAGCTCCAAAACTTACGATCTATTTTTTTTGAATTCCTCGATGTTTTCATTTTACAATACTCTTTGCCTTTACAAACATCTGGTTCAACTGAATATACAAACTTTCCAGGTTGTTGAGACACGAAGAGTGAATAACCATATTTATTGTTGAAGAAAAAGATATAAAATTCACGTGAGGAAGAAAGGGATATAGATTCATGTGAGCGGAGTTAACAAAAAGAATTATAGCTCACTTATTTGTGGGCGAACTACCTTTAAGATTTGTATAATATTGGTTTGGATGAATTTAGAATTAACAGAGACTAACATTAAAAGATGATAGTTATAGTTCGTCCATAAATGGACGAACTGTCCGTTTTGGTGTAGTTCGTCCATATATATACACGCTTAAACTTCAATTATATTCAATCATTTTATCTTGATTTTAGTTCAATCATTCTTTTAATTTTAACTATTTTTATGTAAAATTTATACACATATGGCTGAAATTCACGTAAAAAGGATAAAATCAGACAAAAATAATTAGAATTCAAGCAGTTATATATAAACTTCATACATAATTACGTAAAATCTGTTTACAATATTTGAAGTTTAATTTTATCAAACTTTAACTTCAAATATGATATATCTAAAGCTAATATTACAAAAACACTTTAAAAATAAATATAAATTAAATAACGATATCAAAACAAGCTCCGTCATATTTATTTATTTTTTGGGAAATAGGATTTCCCACTACTGAAACCCAAACCCAATACAATTTCTTCGATGTTTTAACGTTGTCAGGCGCAATGATTATTAAAGTTAGTGAGCAAGCCTTTCACACTCTTATCATATTCAGTGACATGAATTTTTTAATAATAATAATGTGTCTGGATTATTTTGTGGTGTCTCACATCGTGTTTGAAGTTCATATTAGAGTTTCAATTAAATTTGAATTGCGTATTGTAAGACTCATTTGGGGATGATATTTTCAACAAATTTTTTTTATATATATACGGCTTAAACTCAAAACCTCTATTTAAGAATGAAACAATCTCATCGCTACACCACAATTCATATTGGTGCGGTGTCTGAACTATTATTAACCACTGGCTTAATTTGCACAGCCCCATTCAAGTGCTTTCATTAATTTCTGAATCTAGCCAGTGGAATGATAAAGACACTGCAACTTGCAGGGATATTGATTTATTTAATTTTTTAAAACATAAAATATATAATTATATAGTTAAATTTCTTCATGTGACAATGTTTGTAACGAAAGTTTTATGATTGTTATAGTGAGGTATTTATTTTCTTGCATTTTTTATCTTATAAATGAAAATGAAATACTTATCAAATTTGATATCATATTTCATTAATTAAAATTTAAAAAATTAGTACATTACTAATAAATAAATCTATAACTAATTGATTTAAATTATTATTTTTTTCAAATTTGCGTAAATTTTTTTATAATTGTTGTTTATTTTGTATATTCAAAGTCTCTTAGTTACCAAGACAAATATTAATAGTTTTTCTCGTAAAGTCCAATATTGGGTAGTAATATGTTTCCTTATCAAGATAACTTTATACACAGAGAGACTCAATCGTAATTTTTTATTAAAAATAGAGTACTTATTACCTTATCAAAACTTTTATCGGTAACTTGGATAGAATTCTTTTCTATTTTTCTCTTATATGCAAATGTATATTTCTATAAATATCATTATCAAGTGGGATTAAATTTTTTATTTTACTTGTTTAATCAAATGGACTATAGCTACCATCCCGAAAGTTTTGAGGTACCAACATGAGTTATGGTGTAGTAATATAACTACTTCGTCATTAATTAGAGATCTCGAGTTTAAGTTCTAGTATGGAGAAAATCTTGTTGGAGTGTCATTACTAAATGGGCCTTATACGTGATTTGGATTAGTTGAACCAATACAGACTTCTGAATTTAGTTAGGACTTTAATAGGAATTCCGATCCACGGGTGAAAAAAAAAGTTGAGTTGGATATTTAGTGAATTAAATATTTGTAAAAGTGAATTGAATCATGTGAAGTAGTGCATGGAATATACGGAGAATCTTCCCAAATATCTTATGGTTTGACCATTTGATTTACAATATATTGGCTCATATTTTGGATATACAGTCATTATTATAGATGTATATTGATAATTGATATTTAATTTAAATTATAAAAATATATAAAATTAAAAACGTATAAACGTAAAATATTTAAATATCAATAATTATTTTCTCATAAAGTTATGATCATAAACGACGGACACATGACACCACTTAAATATTTTTTGTTTTGTCTTATATATTCGCAATTGAAATTTATTATATAGATAGCATAAATGATGATTATTATAAATGTCATATAATTATATTTTCCTTATAAAATATTATTACACAATATTTGAGTATGATTGCTATAGATGAATAATTATAGATGGTTTACTGTTATAATAAATGACATTATTACACTATTATTATCACATATACATAATAGCAAGACCTACATAGTAGTATTCCCTAGTCCCCACCTTACCAAATTTAAAGAAATAGAGTTGTATTGTTACTTGTTTTATATATGAAATCATCTTTCTCTAGTTTCTTTTTGGGGAATTATACGTCACACAACGATTTACTAGTTTTAATTATATTTTATATAGATATAAATTAGCACGACAAGAAAGAAAATCATATCCTTTGATTGTATGATTTAATTTTGATAAAAAAAATATCCTTCCCAATCAACACTGCACAATTATTGCTATAGGTTTTCTTTCTACTTATTTATGAGAGGGACTTTAGGTGCTCAAGCAGGCAACAGATTAACATGTATGCTTAACACCTTTAGGGCATTTTTGTAAACAATAAATAAATATGATTTTTTCGTTTTAATTTATTTGTCTTATTTTTTTATATTTATAAGAGGGAGTTTAGGTGCTCGAGCAAACAACAGGTCCACATGCCTGCTTGGGCACCTCTAGGGCATTTTTGTAAATTTCTTATGATTTTTCAGTTTTAATTAGTTTGTCTTATTTTTTAATTTTTATATATTTAAAAATTACGTAAAAAAATATTATACATTATGATAATTGACAATTTAAAATATTAAAAAAAAACATATAAAATATTCAATTGATTCTAATTAATCTATCGGTGTCACACAAAATGAGATAAAAGAAGTAATATGTATTATTCAATATGGAAATTACGTAAAAAATATTGTAAATATCAATAATTAACAACATCTGATTGACTCTTGAAATTCTATATGTGCTACGTACATTGGGACAAATTGAGTAATATATATTATTTGAAAATTACGTAAGAAATACTACAAGTCACAATGATTAACAACTTAAAATATTTAAAAGACATATAAAAAGTTCGATTGACCCTCAAATCAGTGTCACATAAATATGAATAGATGAGTAACATATATTTTTTAAAATAACGTAAAAGTAATATAGATCATAATTAAAAAAATTAAAAATTAAAAGACATAAAAACAATTAAATTGATTCTAGAAAATTTATCAGTATCACATAAAAATTGAAACAAGTAGAGTAACATATATTATTTAAAAATTACAGTATTATAAATCAAATAATTAACAACTTGAAATATCTAAAAATAATATTAGAATTTAATTGGCTTTCTTAATTCTATCTATATCACATAAATTAAGATAAAAATAATAATAAATATTGGGCCCGTGCTAGCATATGCACTTGTGTCTTGTACTAACATACAAATTCCAATCACCACTAATCATCACTATCAGTATAAAACTCTCAATATTTTTTTTTAAATAAAATCAATATTCATTTCTTGTGGAGTGTCTTAGAACATAGATAATAATTATATACGAATAGAACATAGATAATAATTATAAATGAATAGAACATAGATAATAATTATAATATGAATAAACAAAAAAGGTAATTATTCTTGACAAGAAGGAGTTACTCGGATTAGTAAACACCCCTCACTTTCAACCTTAAGGTTGTAAGTTCGAGCCACTAAGAAAGAAAATGTGGGAGCTCCAGGAGGGTGGGAGGAGGGGTAAAAAAAAGAGTAAATAGAATATCTTTTGTTTCCCTTAAATAATTAATCAATTTTGATAAAAATACTAGATTTAAAAGTTTCTTTTTTTTCGAAAAACATATTTATGAAAGCTCAAATTATATAATTTTTTGAATTAGAAAACTTCTTTTTAGAGTATGTATTAGTACACATTTGTTTAACTCGAGAGACATAGATTTGACTTCTCATGATGTCAATTTTCATAATTTTGAGTATTCTTTAATCATTCAAAAATGATTTATAGAACATGAATCTATTCACAATATATTTAGGTTATAAAATTAGCTATATTGATCAAATGTCAATTATATTGCAAATGAAGGTAACACATTCCTCTTTTTTGTTACCAAAATATCATTATCATGACCCACAATCCAATAATAGGGAGACATTAGGAAGGAAAAAGATTCACTTCACATGTAATAACTACTTTAAAACGGTAAACGACCCAAAGCACAGAGCACGGATTGTTTTATCCACAGCGTATTACATCCTTTAGGTAAAAGGTCTGTTCATAATCAAATTCAGAATTGTAATTATGTATAATTAACGAGTACATTCATATTCACATATGTCTCTCTTATTGTTAGACAGTTACTTACTTAATTATTATAGGTACTCATTAATCATTTAAAAATTTTAATTTTACGTGTGGCAACATAAAGACACTCAATGAGGTAAGGAGGATTAATCATAGTACCAATTGATAATAGATTGCTTGAGGTAAAGAGGGCTAGTCATTACTACCGTCTTCAGATTTCACCTAATCATCATCACTGTAACACTCCAGAAAATTTTTGAGCTAAGACTTGAACCATCCTTCGTTGTGAGTAGGATTTTACTAAGGAATTTAAAATTTCTTAAGTATTAAGGTCAGGTCACTAGATGTAGCACCTTGAGTTTCAAAAAGAACTAAATTGGAAATAGCAAAATCTGAAATTTTGCAAGTTATGCTTAAGTTATGAGTTTTGGGTCAACTTGAAATGATCATAATCCCTAGCACAGGATGAGTTAGATGTGCTACAAGATACCGTAGGAAAGAACTTTGAATTATCTTTCCAACACCGCCGAGTTTGCTAAGTTTCGAGGTCGAATGAGTGAGATATGGCCTTTTGAAGTTAGTTGTCCAGTTAAGGAAAGTTAGCCAAAAATAGTAAGGGGTATTTTGGTCTTTTCCTTACCAAATCAGATTTAATTTGTTTTTAGTAAGATTTTAAGGGTCTAATCCTATTAGGTTCAATTTTATAATCCTAAAATAAGCCTAGGGTTTTAGTTGAGAGTTCAAGAAGAGAAAATAGGAGAAAAGGGGAGAGGATCAAGCGTTCGTCGAGATTCTTGCGCCTTGTTGCGGATTTTCGCCATGGGTTTAATCCCTAAGAGGTATGTAAGCTTCCATGTTGGGTTAGTTCAGCCACGCGCTAATCATATTATTTTTAGCGAAATTTCATTCTTGAGGTTGAAAAATTAGAGTTCTTGATAGGTATTTTTGAAATTCATTCTAAATCTTGTTGTGTTGGGATTTTTATGATTTTCTTGAGATGAAATTTAGTTATTTGAGTGTTGTTTTGAGTATATTAGAGTGTAATTATGTTAAGTAATCGAATCCAAGTGATTGGGAAAGAAACTGTTCGAATCTAGGCGAAATAGGGTGAGAAAACGAGCAAAGAAAGTTGTCGGCATTTTCTGGGTTGGGGTCTGGCGCCCCACGCCAGCCAGAGCGCCCCAAACACTCATCTGAAGTTTAGGGGCTGGCCCCCCACGCCACTCAGTGCACAAGGGTCGCCTGCCCCCATCCGTTTTTCATCGTTTCGTCCGTTTGAGTTCTTTCAAAGGGTACATTTACTCCCCTTTGATTCTAAATACTCTAAACTACTTCTAAGCACCTAGAAATCATTCATAACATGATCATAACCTTTAATTCATAATTCAAATTCAAGGTAGAGTTAAAATTTAAATTTTGAGAATTCTTTCGAACATTCTAAGAAAGTCTCTTTGAGTCATTTTGTGGAGTCTTCTACAACTTCTAGTAACTTGTTTCAAACTCGAGTAAGTGAGCATGAGAGTGAGGAGAATGTATTCATGAGTCTATTTTGTCATCATGAGATCTTTCATAGCATGAACCATAACTCTTGAATTCATAATTCACATTCAAGAGAGAGATAAAAGTAGAGTTCAAGAAAGTTTTGAGTTCAATTGTGAATCCTTGGAGGTCTATAATTGATTTGAGTTAAATTTTGAGAAAGTAAGTATGAGAATGAGAAGAGTTGTATACATGAGTTCCATAATGTTTTGTAGACCTATGAGTCAAGTCGTTCATTCCCATAAATTCCGCATGAACTCTAGAAGTTGAGTATCTATAAGAGGAGTAATATCTTCATGTCCTAAGTCTTAAGTATTGAGTTTCTAACCTATTTGAGATTATATTCCCAATCACGGGACTATTACATGTGACCCATGAAGTCCTTGAGTTGGGTTATTCATGTCCATAATTCTGCATGAACCCTATCAGTCGAGCAGTCTTGAGATGAAAAATATCTTTGAGTCCTTGAGTTGAGTAGTTCATGCTCATAATTCCGCATGAACCCTCTGAGTTGAGCATTCTTAAAATTAGTAGTATCATTGAAGTTCTTGAGTTCCAAGTATTTGAGTTCTATCTTTGGTTATTGAAAACCTTGCATTGAGTCGTTCAAGTCCATAATTCGGCGTGAACCTTATTTTAAAAAGTCTTTTACAAATGTTTTAACTTTGTTTTAAGGCTTAAGTTCAAGTTAAGCAAAGAGTAAAGATTTGAAGTTTCATTTCTTCAAAGAAGTATATGAGAACTAAGTATTCCCAAGAAGTTTGAAAATGTTTTCACATTTTGAGAAAGAAAAGGGAACATCGATTCCAAGAGAGTTTTTAAGCTAAGTTTTGAGTAATTATCTCAAATCAAAGAAAAAGTTTTGTTTTTAAAACATATGAGCTAAGTATATTTTTGGGAGTAGTATTGAGCACCGAAATGGGGATGCGAGTTCATATTAACTCAAGTTTCCATAAACCATGTAGCCATCATGGGTATTAATGAGTCATGCTTTTTAGATGATTACATAATTTAAGCTAGTGGATCCACTAAAGTTAAGTGTTCTATATGACGGCAAAGTATATGACAGTTCTTGCAGTGTGGGCAAGACGTTGTATCACCACTTAGGCTCATAGTGGTGGTTGTCGTTTAAAGAAACTCCCACAGAAAATATATTACTTTATTATATAAGTAAAGTTCTGTTTTTATTGCATTTTCTTTAACGAACTAAGTTGCTTTTACTGTTCTTTAAAGCTTTCCATATATTACATGTGTATTGTTGATTTATATTGAGTTGAGTATCCAGATTGAGTACCCAGAGTCGAGTATCATATCTTTGAGTTGAGTATCTAATCTCTGAGTTGAGTATCTTATCCTTGAATACTTCTGAGTTAAGTAAGTTTGAGTAGTTTTGAGTATCCTTGAGTTGAGTTAGTTTGAAAAGAAGTATGTATGTCTCATTTTTATCTAGTTTCAAGCTTATGTTTATGCTTTAGAATTCCTCTTACATGCTAGTACATTCCATGTACTGAGTCAATTGGCCTGCATCTTCTCATGATGCAAACACATGTATTCAGGATCATCAACTGGAGCATTATTGATACATTCGGAAGTTCGAGTTAGCTATGGTGAGCCTCCTTGTTTTCGGAGGATTTCATTTACTTTTCAGTTTAGTCAGGATGTCATGGGTCTTGTCCCAATTTCCATCTTTAACAGTTAGAGTCTTCATAGATAGTCAGTATAGTTGAGAAATATGTATTATTTATTTATTTTATTAAATGTTTTAAAGACTTAAGTTGCCTATTTTATGGCGAGTTGAATATTATTTTTATATTCAAAGTTTTTCATTTGAGTTAAAGTTTTGTATTCCAGTTTCATGAATTTTATTCAGTTTTTCAGCTTTTGCATGCTTAAGTTAGTCTTCCGCTTGTAGTCAGTCAGGATGAAGGTTCGCTTGGGGACCAACAATGATTTTTAAGTGTCGGTCACGTCTAGGGTGTAGACTCGGATCGTGACAATCACTTTACACGATTCTCCATACATTAAGAGAACAATTTGAAGATTACATGTTTGAATTTCAAGTAGTAGTGAATTAACTCGTTTGTTTTAATTGTGATAAACATGGTTTCTTGTCACTAGTATTTATAAACTTAAGTTGATTGCACAGTGAATTTGTTGATGTGCACATAAGTTGGTCTGAACAATAGTATTAAGGAAAAAACACAAACATTTACCCTTCATTTGGACATGGTTGTCACGTATTCTTCCCCGATGTATCATATTGCATTGTTTTAATAAATACATTGTTTGAATATATTTTATCATTTTTTTTGTCGTTACATAATGTCATACATCAACAATTTCGATAACGACTTGTTGACACCAAATCAATCGTGACACAAAATAAGCCTTTTTCGTTGCTATCTAACGATGAATTTAGACGATACGAATTACGATCCAATAAAATATATATATCAATCAAAATTAAACATGATATATAAATTAATAACACAATACAATACAATATAACGGACCGAACAAACCATCCAAACAATCATTTAGAGTGTGTTTGGTATGAAGGAAAACATTTTCCGAAAAATGTTTTCCAATTTTCTCATGTTTGGTTGGGTTAAATGTTTTTCAAATCAACTCATTTTCCTCAAATTTAAGGAAAATGATTTCTCTTTAAAAATTAAGGAAAATATTTTCCAAAACTCTCCTCCAACTTCAAATTACAAATTTTTTTGTCCCTACCCTCAAACCACCCCCACCCTCCCCCCCAAAAAAAAAATAAAAAAACTTAACGTTTATCTTTAAAAACTATCTTTAGCTTCAGTTCTTTATTTTTTTACCCCACCCTCACCCTACCCCAAGCCCCTACCACCCCCTCCCAAAAAATAATAATTAAAAGTTGTTTTTTAAAGATATTTTCAATTTCAAATTTTTATCTTTTTACCCCTCCCAACCCCCTACCCTCAACCTCCTACCATCATCCCACCACCCTCCAAAAAAAAATATAAGTTTGGTTTTTGAAAAATATTTTCAACTTCAAAAACATTTTTCATTCATAAATCAAACACTAAAAAATCGTTTCCCGAAAAATATTTTCTACTCACCAACCAAACATGAGAAAATAAGTAAAAAATCTACTTATTTTCTAGAAAAACATTTTCCTTCGTACCAAACACACCCTTAGTCTCGTGATGGTTAGAACACTTTTGTACATGATCACCAACATTATTGAATTTTTATAACAAAATTAGAGTTAATATCTCAGATGGTCACTTAACTATGCACTATTTTCTCAGAAAGTCACTCAACTTTGGTTTTTTACTCAAAAGTCACTCAACTACGAGTTTTTTTCTCAGAAAGTCACTCAACTTTGATTTTTAACTCAAAAGTCACTTAACTATGAGTGTTTCACTTACAAAGTCATTCAACTATGAGTGTTTCGCTTACAAAGTCAGTCAATCTATTTAATTGATTTTTTTCATTAAAACTTACAAATATGAAATTTTATAACTAACTAAAATTATAAAAAATAAAAATATATTCATTTAGACCATATAATAACCCAATCCGTTAAAAATATATTATTTTAAACTGAATTTACTAACATGAAATTTTTTAAAAATAAAAGTGTATTCATCTAAACCATTTAATTAATTTAACTCTAGTACTCTAAAATCAACAACATGTAAAGACCATTTACCAAAAAATAAATGTAAAGAACAAATTTTAATTAACTTAACGGTAGGAGAAACATTAGTAACAAATTCAAGTCAGTATTTTTTTATCACTTCTTTTTGTTCCTTCATTATGTATCGATGTTAAAAATTCTGCATCATTCTATCCTAATATTCTAAATTTTGAATTTATTAAAAAAGTAATTTGGTAACTTCTATATTTTATGAACAATGCTTGGAGATCGCTATATTCACACACAATTGGAGAAAAGGGATAAAATAAAAGGTAATATTATATTTTTAGTGGATCGGGTTATTAAATGATTTAAATGAATATCTTTTTATTTCTTAAAATTTTAGTAAGAAATAAAAACTTCATGATTGTAAGTCTTAATGAAAAAAAATTAATTAAATAGATTGGGTGACTTTGTAAGTAAAACATTCATAGTTGAGTGACTTTGTAAGTGAAACACTCATAGTTGAGTGACTTTGAAAGTGAAACACTCACAGTTGAGTGACTTTTGAGTTAAAAATCAAAGTTGGGTGACTTTCTGAGAAAAGAACTTATAGTTGAGTGACTTTTAAATTAAAAATCAAAATTAAGTGATTTTCTAAAAAAAAATCCATAATTGAGTGATCATTTGAAATATTATCTCACAAAATTATAAATATCGTTCCCACAATGTGGATGCACAACGCACGTGAACAAAGGCCCACTAATGGAATGAACTACTTATGGGTATCCCTCACTAAAATCATAATAGTAATAATAAAAAAATAAAGGCTTAAGTCATTTGTCACACCTTAAAGTTATCCGCATAATTCACTTAGACATATCAACTGAGGCTAGTACCTATTGAACACATTTATTTATTTAAACTTTATTCCTATTAGACACTTTTTGGTAATCAGCAAAAAATGTAAAGTGCATGTGACACACTCTCAATGGCATGGCAAAATGCTTAATGAAAAGACGACATATGGCAAGTGGTCCCAAAAAATTATAGAAAATAATTTTTAAACTTTAAAAAATAAAATTTATTTCAAATACATTTCAATCTTTTTTTCTTATATATAAAAATATTGAAAATAATAACACATACTACCCCACCCCCTTTCTTCTTCATCTTCTTCCCTTATCCCTGCAAAATTTCATTTCTAAATCATAATAAAACTTAATATCTTATCAAATTATTTACCGATTCAGTTTTTTTTTAAAAAAAAATTCATACCTAAAACGTGAGAGAAATATATAGAGAGAGACACATACAAGAGTGATGAAGAAACGGAGTTTGTTGATGGATAATCATTTCAAAATCGATTGCAAAAGAGAAATCAAGAGGACTCAAATTAATTTTCTCGAATTATTTGATATTATTTTTTATAAGTTAAATGGGTTTACATTTTAATTTTGAGTGGTGATGTTTGTTTAAAGATGGCCGGAAATGGAGCTATCAACTAAATTTTTTACTCCAATGTCCAAAAATCTTCTTTCTTCTTTCATTTTTGAAGATCCAATGCAGTTATCTTTGAAAACCTAGTTGAGGTGAAGAAGACGACCGAAAGCGGGGGTGGGAGGATTATTTTTTTTTTGCGATTTAAAAAACTATTGGTTTGAAATATTCAAAAAAAATCGTTTAAGTCATTTACGATGATAAGAATCAATGGAAGAAGAAAAAATGAAGTTTTCTTGATTTTTTTTTAAAAAAAATACGATTTTAGAAATCTTCACGCGCCAAAGTAAAGTGAAAAACACTTTTTCTGTCATATCAGCATTTTGTGTTTAATAGGTATACATTTTGAACAATTTAGGTGTTCAATAGGTACTAGCCTTAGTTGAGGTGCCTAAGTAAAATATACGGACAACTTCAAGGGGCTATAGATGACTTACACCAAAAATAAAAACAATATTCCCTACATTTCGGATATCGAGATTCAAATAAGTCTATATTTGACTCTAAATTGTCCGTACATCTTTTTAAATATTTTAATTGTCAATATTGTGACTTATATTACTTTTTACTTAGTTTACAAATATATAAAATTTAATTTAATTTTTTTTTTGAAGAATTCATACATTAATTCACAACCAAACTTAAACTGTTTGACTCTCGATAAATAAAATGTACCATATAAATTGAGAGAGAGAGTAATAATAATAATAATAATAATAATGCCTCCAAGTCTAAAATAGTCAGCTTCTCCGCCATCATTCCAATTCACTAGCTACCAAACTTTCTTTGTCTGATCGATCACTTATTTTATTACTAAAACTAAAAAAATAAAAAAAATAAAAAAGATCTATTTAAAAATTAAAATTTTATTTCTTTTTAAGTCACACTTAAATAACAATATCTTTATTCATTGCATTTACATTATTTATACAGTCATATCTTTCTACATATGTATTGCCTTGGGTGATTTTGTAGCTCCATCTGAGTGGAGATGATGAGTTTTCCTCTTTTTTTTTAAAAATAATTTATAATGATTGATTGTTATACACTGAGGTCGTTTGGTAGAGTGTATTAAAAAATATAATGCATGCATTAGATATGTGTATTAGTAGTAACTTGTGTATTACTAATACCAAGGAATTTTAGGTATTAGTAATACATAGCATTTTAACACTTGCATTAAATTAAATAATTACAAAACTACCCTTGAAACCTTTTCATTTTCTTTGTTGTCATAAGTTTTTGTTTTTATTTTGATTTGCTTTTCGGTGTCTTTTAATTTTTTGGTGTCTTAATAGACTTTATGACCTCTTAAGTATCTTTTTTTTTTAAAAAATAAAATAAATTCAGTTTCAATATAATTTAATCAAAATTTTTACTATTGTGACGATAAATTTGATAAAAAAAAATATTTGTCAACTTTCCACAAAAATATTTTGACGCAATAGTATAACAATTTAATATTATTTTTATTTTTTTTAAAAGAAGAGGAGTTAATGATGTTTTAGCAAAGAATGTTTTTTTGATGTTTTAGCAAAGAACTTTGTTGCAAAAGAAGTGTACAAATAAATAAAGTGTGAAGGGTATATTTGTAAACATACATATTTTAATAGAAATTATGCAAGATTTGTTATTTCTAATACATCAAACCAAACAATGTATAAGAAATAATGCTTGCATAACTAATGCAAGTATTACTAATGCGCCATATTTTGCATTATTCTTATACACACGTTTGACTCCTAAATATTTGATATTTAAATCTTATTTAATTGTTACAAACCAAAATATGCATATTTTTTAGAGTAAATTTTAGATTTAGCAAACATAAAAATCATATTTGTATGCTATATCTATAATTTGTATAATTGCGCTCCTTAACAAACTTTATATTAGCTATGGCTATTAATCTGTATATTTTGGTATACATATACATAAAAATCTGTATTTGTATATTTCGGTATACAAACTAAAACATAGTAATTGTATATAAACAAAATTACTACATATATACAACACATATGTATACCGAATGGGTCTATTTGTATATTTTGGTATACAAATGGGTCCTGCAACTAATTTTTATACAACACATATGTATATCGAATGTGTCTATTTGTATATTTCGGTATACAAATGGGTTCTGCAATTAATTTTTATACAACACATATGTATATCGAATGAGTCTATTTGTATATTTCGGTATACAAATGGGATAACAAAAAACATGAAATGTTTGCTGCGAATTACAAATAAAAGAAACTATGGCTATAACATTTAATTTGAATTAATAATTTGCTATTTCATACAATTTTCCCTATTTTTTAATATTATAAAAATTACAAAATTATTTTAATCTCAAAGATATCCATACTTCATTAACTAAATCGTATATTAAAGTATCAAAATATCATTACAAAAATAATTTTTACTACTGTTATAAATAAAAGATTATTTAAACTAGGAGAGGTGAAATATAACATTAAAAAATCAATGTACCAACATTGAAGCAATTTCAAGAGTTTTATATAACACTAGCAAAAGCGAAATTTATGAAATTCTAAAATACTAACTATTTCAAATTAATATTTCATACATATCAAATAAAAATTTAAAATAAATATTATATTTAATTTAAAATTATTAAATCCGTCGAAAAAACCCATACATTATTCTCTAGCTCCGTCTTGCGCACTAGCAAGAGAAAAAGGACGAAATATTTCGTCCACAAGCCTGGGAGGGTTACTTGGACTTTAGTAAGGTTCAAATAACTAATGTTTATTCCATAAAATATGTTCCACTAATTTATATATTATATAATAAGATTAAAAAAAAAGGGGTTCGGTGCATTCACCATTATCCTCCATATACAAACAATATAAGTAATATAAAATTGGCTTACGATTAAATTATTAAGCGTGATCACACAGTTGGGTACAATTATGTAATAAATGATGTTGATGTTCTTTTTTTGTACACTTTCTATTCATCAACACTCTTTGCTATTTATGTCAATGACTACATTTTTTGTCATCATTTAAAAAAATAAATAGAATGAAGTGTTCGATTCAATTTAATGAAAATGATTATGTAGTAATTAAATAGAAGAAAATTACTTTTTTTTTTCAGATTTATAATGTATATATAAGTTGGGGTAGGGTAAGGTTTGCTTACTATATATCTTTTACTCAGACTTCACTTATGAGATTACATACTAAGGAGTAATTTGGTAGCTCATTAGAGCTACATATATTAATAATATAATGATTAGTTATGAGTGAATCTATGTATTATTTTATGTAGAGATTAGTTATTCTACCTTCTATCTTGCATAAAATAATACACAGATTCTCTCATAACTTATAAATGTATGAGTTATGGGGATTTTTAAATTCTAAACCAAACACCATATTAATTTTATACATGAATACCTTAGTTACTATCTATCTACCAAACGTCGTATAAGTTATACGGAAATTAATATATAAATAACTTATTTCTCATCCAGCTACCAAATGACCCCTAAAAATAAAAATCTCTCATAATAAAAAAAATTATTCTCTTTTTGAATTTTCATTTGTGGAACGCTATAATATAAAACTAAATAAAACAAATAAGGGTTTATACTCAAAACACCAAAAACAAAGGAAAATTTTGACAGATTATGGAAAGTAAAAAAATAAAAAAACGTAAATGACCAGAATTCTCAAAAGAAAATCCCTTGTAACCAAATCAATCTAAATTATAGGAGTACAATCTAGTACCGGTAAAACAATAGGCTAATAGCTAATAAATTGTTCGGTAACTAGCATTTATATTTTAGTTCTAGCTTTTTAAAATTTTTTCTTTGGGAAAAGGCATAGTTCCCTTCCGAACTTGTCCCGAAAAGTCAATTACACGTTTAAACTATCATGGTGACCTATTACACACCTTAACTACTCAAAAGTGAATTTATTATCACCCTGAGACATGTAACACCACTCTCACATTATGTGGTGTATTACACTCACTGTCACATCAGCACTACGTCAGCGACATCATAAATTATAATTTTTTCTTTTCTTTTCTTTATTAATTAACTTTTCTTTTGTTAACTATATTTTACTCTAACTAATCCTTAATTAACTATTTTAATTCTCTAATAATTATATCGTCTTCATCACTAATCCCACCCATTTTCAATTCTCATTTCAACGGAAAATCATATCCGGCCTCACATTCACTATTGATTTTGTTCTTCACCACCCCTATATCACCTTCAATTCTTCTTCTTCTTTGTCACCCAACACCAAATATCACCACCACCATTATCAATATCGATTTTTTTTCTTCTTCACCACCTTCAATTACCTCTTGTAATGTTTGTCACCCGCCACCCATCACCACCAAACCCATAAAGCTGCTATTACCACCAAACTCAAAAATTGATTAACAACCAAAATTTCTTTAACAAAGTAAAAAAAAAATAATGAAAAAGATAGAAACAATCAATCAAAAATTTTCTACATAAAATACAATTATTCACTAACAAATCTATGGAAATTAACCTAATTGCGAATAAACAAAAATTGTGCTTTAAGATTGTGATAAAAAATAAAGAAGTGTGATGAAAATAAAGAATGAAAAAGAAGAGGACAATGGGTGGGGTTTGAAGAAGAAGAGGTGTGGGGGGTGAGGTGGAAAAGAAGATTATAACTTTTTTTTATAAACTTTAATTTCAAACTGATGCGTCTATTTTTATTTATTTTTTATTTTTTACCACGTCAGTTTTAGGGGTAAGAAAATTCACTTTTGAATAGTATAAGTGTGTAATGAATCACTATGATAGTTTAAGCGTCTAACTGACTTTTCAAAATAAATTCAACCAAAAATTTATGCCTTATCCCATCATTCTTTTGTCCAAGTTTCATTCACATGTTTTTGTATGTATATATATGATCTTACTGTTGTCACATTTTTTTTTGCCATATCACATATAAGTGCTTTTTAATTTGACTTCAAAATAACATTTATATAAAATTAAAGTGATAGTATGCAAATGTGCAACAAAGATTTGTCATGTGGAGCAATATGACAAACCAAGTCATGTGGTACCGCTATCTCATTTTGTATAGACTTGCCAGAGATAATAAACCTACCTATTTAATTAGTTTTAATCTATCAATTCTTTCATATTTATGGCCAATTTAATTCATCAACTTGTACTAATACCTAGAAAATGACTTTTTATAGAGTACTAGCTTTTTGGTGTAATTACATCATATTATTAAATTGGCATTTTTTCTTTCAATTGTTCCTACCTATTCTATCATTAAATATTTATATAACAACTGATTTAATATAATTACATCGTTATTTTACTTTTCCTCTATTTTATTTTTAAAATATTTTATTATTCAAATTGTTAATATATACTATAATATAGTGATAAAAATGTTTTTTTTAATTTTAATTTATATAATATAATACATCATCAAACGAACTAAATAGGAAACTCTATTTTTTTCCTCACCTCTTTATTATTGCTAAATAAAATTCTTTTTCTTGAATGAGGACTCTCAGAAGCAGCCAAAAACAGATTCTTTTTCAACCCCTCCTTTTTACTCTCTCTCTCTCTATATTTCGTTACGGCTGTTTATGTTTCTGCTCTTTGCTACTACTACTTTTGTTTTTTGCTCTGTTTTTGACAACTATAAATGCCCCCTTTCCTTCATTGAACAACCTCCTTAGTCATTCAATTCACACATAAGGGTTATTAAGCTTTTTTTTGTTTGTTAAGAGACTCAACTGTGGAACAAAAATGTATGCTGAGACTGGGTTAATGTACCCTTACTTTCAGACGTACCCTTCTGAAATTCAACACTTTGAAGATTTCTATTGCTCACATGAACCAAATGCATCAATGGTAGCTACCTTGTTGCTTTGTTGTTTGTGGGGGTCTTTTTTTTTGTTTTTTATTGGCATTTTTCTGATTCATTAAAGCTTCATCGATTTTGAAGTTTGAAATGTGATATGATGTAGAGTTAGGGTTAATGGGTTTTTGTTAAAGTGGGGGTGTATAGTTAGGGTTGCTGATTTTAACTATTTTGAGGTGAAATCTTGGTCTTTAAGAGTGCAAATTTCTCATTTTTTTTTGCTTTGTGGGTTTTGTTTCCTTTCGAGTGATTTGTGAAATTTTGATTCCCCTTTCCAGTTTCTTCATCAGTATTTGAAGAAATGAAGGGAAAACCCAGTTTTTTTTTCCTGTTAATTTCTTCCATTTTTTGCTTGATTGTGTTAACTTAATAGGAGTAATCTTGTCTGCTATCACTATTGACTAAGAGAAGAAGAACAAGAAAAGTTTGATTCTTGCTTGTTTGTTTGTTTGTTTATTTGCTTGTATATAGAGTTTAAATGGATATCATGTGAGTTCATGAGATGTGCTAGATCTGTATATTGTTGAATAAAGAGAAAGAAATGAGTATATCAAAATCATGAGTTCCGTTCCGTGTTGATTATTCTCTCTTACCTTCATATAAAAACATAAGTGGCCACCACTTACTTCCCATGTAAATTCCCTTTTCTGATTCCTTCTTTCCTTTTTTGGCGGCCAAGTTGTCCTTAAGGCCTCACTTTTCAACCGCACTTAAAAGAGTTGAAAGATTGAAAAGTTGGAAAAGAAGGAAAAAAGAGAAAAGCAAAAGTTAAGTTTCACCTTTGTTGTTTAGAGGATAGGGAGTTTTGTTTGGTTTGGTTAGTGTGCTGGTTGATTCTCTGAGAGAGGATAACATTGCCCAAAAGTTACAGGTCTCTCCATACTATAAGAATTTCGCTAGTTTCTAACTAATGCCTTTGAGAGCATAAAGGTTAAAGATTTGTAACTTTCAGAACCTATTTGGTCTGAATAAACCACTTAGTTAGTTCTTTTCATATGGAAAACATCAAATTCATGGTTGATTCGGTCCGGTCTTATCTTGCTTGAAATGTACCAATGACAATGGCTGATTCTTTTATCATTAGTTGTTGGTTTTGTTCTTTTTCTGGTTTGTTTAACTTAATGGACATTATCGAGTTTCCACTATCTGTATGAATGTGCTCTATCTTTCTCAGTCTCTCCCCTTTTTCCTTCTAGGGGCATGTGTAAGCTGAATTCCTTGGAAAGTTGTTTGGTTCTTCTACACCACCTTTTATTAACTTTTTATATGTATAAGAGAGAATAAGCAAGGCTTATTGCTATCTATAGCTGTTCCTAAATTGATTATCTGTTCGTCACAAGAATCCTTGTGCCTTTTACTCGTACCAAAAAAAAGTCCTTGACAGAAATATCTGATGGTGAGCTGTGAGCAAATCACCCTGGTATCCTAAAATTGATGTTGTTATAGAAGTTCATGTGGTTTATATTTGTGCTTCTGCCATGACACAAATGTTTAAGTCCTTCTGATTTTCTATAAGTGATGGTGTATTTTATTAACTTATGTCGGGTTTGAGTGATCTTGACAGTCCTCATTGCATTTGAGTGAATGTTTTATCTTACTGTACTTTTTTATTGCTTAGTGTATTTAAGTCAAAGTCTGTGCCACATAGAGTTCAAGTATGGCATTTAAATTATGTGATGAGTTGACAGCTCTATGCCTTTGAACTTGGCTGTGCTAAATATACATGTCTGCCTCTAATTTTACTATGATAATTTTGAAGCATTTTTGTGTCATGTTCTTTACCTCTTTGATTATGAATTCTTACGTGCATAATCTCAACAGGGATCAACCATATCAGAGTATGACCTCGGGGGAGAAGGGGATCTCTTTAAAGCTCCACAACCATTTCTTGAACTACCATTGATGGGCCTTGATCCTATGACTGCTGCTATTTCTATGATATCTTGTTCGGAAGATGCCATCTCCCCCCAAGGACTCAAAGTTTTGGATCTAGAAACTTCATTTGAGAATGAACAACTCCTGAGTGAAGTTTTCTATGAATGCAAAAAAGATCTATTTGAAAAAGATGCAATTGATATACCGCTCTCTGAAGTCTTGGACATGAAAATTCCTATTGTGAAGGCTGATGGAAGCCTTACTGCAGATGAAAACTTGGTTTCTGAGGGATCCTTCCAGAAAAGTATTAGTTCAGGGTGTCTAAGCTCCATGGAGTGGATACATGGGGCTCCAATGAGGCCAAATTTTATAGATTTTGGTGGAATGGACTTTGGAGCTGTTTATGGTATGCGACGATCATTCAGTGAAGGAGACATAAAGGTTGATCTTTACTCTAAATATTTCATTATGATTTGTTTGTGTTCCACCTTTGTTCCTTTTAATGTGTTTTGGTAAATCTGAATTAGTACTCTTTGTTCTTTAAACAATGAAAGTCCTTTTCTTTCATTCTTTGTTAGCTTGATATAAATGTATTCTTGTTAATATCTAAAAGCAATCGGAGATGAACAGTCAAATTTGTCCATCAGGATAATATAGATTATGTTCCAGAGTCATTAATTGAATTTCGAGATTAAGAACAAGATAGTTGGAAGATCCATGTCTTAGTAACGTAAAACTGCCTCTAGTAAGGTTATACAAAGGGTATCAAATTAAATGAGATTCTTAGTAATCCTTTAAGTATGTGAACTGGTTAATCTTAGGCCTCTTAAGTCAAACTAGTGGACTGCATTATTTGTTGATGCTCCTACTGGTCTGGTTACAACCATTTTCTCCTTGATTCAGTTCATCTTCAAGTTCTAAGAAACAGGCTATATCACTTTTTTCTCCATCACTCTCGATGTATTGTTAACTGGAGATATGTAGAAAATTTAGGGATGGTGTCCTCCACTTACTTTATTGTAGTGAGAGTCTGAGAGCCATAGCTGTCAATAAGTTGCACCATTGATTCAGTGTTGGCTGCTAAGATGAGTAATGCATAGATGTTTTTAGCCTTTTCAACAGAATGGGGTTAGGTCACTGATACTGAGTTTTTACTGCAGACTCTGGGCAATGGCAACATAAATGTGATCCATTCTCCACGGGGTCAACCACAGATTTGTGGAACTTCCACTTCTGATGTTCGCAAGGAACAGCTCTCCAGATACCGGAATAAGAAGAACAAAAGGAATTTTGGCAGAAAAATTAAGGTATTAATCAACAATTTCTTCTCTGTAGTTTTAATAATTAGTCTGTCTGGTGCTGCATTTCCAAACTCTCGAAAGTGTGAAATTGACTTGAATCGGACCACTAGTTCATGAAACATTCCGTAAGCAGAGGAACCACCCCACTAGAGCTTCTATGCCTCTAGTGTGCAACACGAGTAATGCGTCTGTTATGTGTTTTGCAGTATGCTTGCAGGAAGGCATTGGCTGATAGTCAACCAAGGATCCGTGGAAGGTTTGCAAAAACTGAAGAACTGGATATATTGAAGAAGCATTAACAGTTAACTGTGGAAGAAATATGTAGTAAGGTAGTAATGGGGACTGCTGATATTAGCTTTTAGAATAGGATCTGCTCAAATAAGCTGGGGATCCATCCAACATGTTGCAAGTTTGTTAAATCTTTGGGTAGTGGCAATAATCTTTGTAGATTAGACAAACCAACTAGTCTTGTATATAGTGTTTGTTAAATAAAACTCAGTAACTTGTTATTATTAATATGCTTTCCATTAAACAACTACTCTTATTAATGTTGTAAAACTCAGCAACTCCTCCCCACCCCACAACACCAACAACAATATTTACACTCAAACTCCAAACTAGTTGGGGTGTATTATATGAATCATCACTATTTTATTTTTTGAAAAATTGGATCCAGTTTTAATTCCATATATAATATAGGTTTTTTAAATATATTTCCTCCCTGTATTTTGTATTTTTATATATATAAATCTTTTGACTCCATTTTCTCACCCAAAAAGGAAAACATTAAATTTGAAAAAATAAAAGTTTTTTGATCACCCGGCAAACTCATACTGATTGTTTGGAGAAAGGGGAAATTACTTGACAGAGCAACGACCCGAAATAGCGAGAGTTTTATAAAGTTACAATACATAGTGAGTTTGGATTTCAACTTTTTTCGCTTTGTATGTGTTAGCTTGGAGTTGTATCGATTTGCTTTGTATTAGTGTATCAATTTGCTCATCATGGAACTGTATCAATTCACTTTGTATCTGTTACGTATGATATAGAGTAGAGTGAATCGATACAAGAGCGAGATGATGCACTGTATCGTGAACTTTTTAAGATTAAACTATTGATATGTTTGGTAAATAGTGAAAACTATGGCTATGATTGATAACTAGGGCTCGAAGTGGAGAATCATTGATAAAGCCCATGGGCTACCAGTTGTTATGAGGTTGGACAAATTTGCAATATTTATAGAGACCTAAAACAACATCAACAGATTCCTATCTTTGTGACAGCCCACTTACTAAAATATAGGGAGATGAAGTCATCAGTCACATCTTTTGAACTACTAATATTTATATGATGATGAGTACCAAATTCAGCAACGACACCTTAATCCAACTTCCATGAAAATGAAGTCGATTTTGAACTTTATTCCTTCTTCTTCTAAATTACACGATATATATATATATTGATGTTGAATTCATTCAAGTTCGTGTCCACTTCTCCAAGGGAAATGGTTATTACATGGTGAAGAGTAAAGACCCGAAAAAAGAAGAGACAAAAATTGGCCTCAATACCCTTATTACTTATTGTGTAGCCTTTCCTAGAGTAAGATAGCCCGACTACCCACAACGGTTCAGGTGGTTCTTGAGTCAGCGAAGATCATGTCGACTCTTGTTGTGTTATACACCTAATTCCACCCCTTTCATATTATCATCAATTTCAGTCATGGTGTAATAAGCTGGTGGCACGCAAAGGACCAATCCAACGGATATCTTTAAGGGGTCCTTATATATATAATGGTTCTTCAAGATATATTCAGAGGTTTTTTTTTACCCCCTCCTAATAGGGCTGGAATGCAGCTTCCAACATTCTGCAACTACAAGTCATACTCCTTTTATGTGATGCCAAAATTTAAGAAGTCGAACGGATAAATTAAGATCCTTGTAAAAATTCAATTACTTTAAATTTTGACCCAAACAATACGCAGCCAAGATTCTCTCTCTTATCCCCTTTTGACTAATTCTTCCAATTTCTCTAACAACAAAACAAAACCAGTTTCATCTGCGAAGTCGTTCATTTTTTTTCAACTAACGAATCTTTTCCTTCTGACCCATCTTCCAACTTACACCACCCACCAAAATAAATAAACAAATACAATATATACTATATATAATCGTTCTTGCAGTATCTGAATTTATTGTTAAAAAAATAACACCAGGTTCAACCCATCCCCACCCCTAAACCAAAGAATTTGTACCAGAAAGACCGACCATTCAAACCTCTTTTTTCTTCTTCTTTCTGTAATATGTAACCCAAATCAAGTCAGATCTAGAAAAAAAGAAAAACTTTTTACAAGGAAACAAAAAGTAAAGGGAAGTCATCACAAAACCACCATGACCCCTCTCTCCAAATTGCCATCCTACCTATTTATAACTAAAATAATTAGGTAACAAAAATGAACAGTACAAATCGTCAATAAACAAACTCTCTCACAAACCAAAGAAGATGAAAAAACTAAAATTGCTTCAGTTGGATATGTTATGTCCCACCTCTACACTCTACACTTCCTTTTTTCGACTTTCACAAATATCATTTGCAACATCATCTTCAATGGCTAAAAAAGTACAAAAACTTCCAAAAGAAAAACTCATATGATTTGATATTCTTCGAAAAGAGTCAAAATAACCGCGGATACAAAGTTATGCTTCCATTCCTATTGGGATTTTTCGATATTTAGAGTCTCAAAATTCAAGAAATTAAGCCAATGATATACTGTCACTGTCCATTCTCTTCACCGAAAATTCCTACTTTCTTCAACACCCAATTCGATCAATCCACTAAATAAAAAGGCAAAAATCCATTAACAAATTATTTTTCTTGTACAATCATCGTGAATTTATTCATATTCACCACCCAATTCTTAATTCATTTTTTTTCACTTAACAAAATGAATTAACATCAACACTTGAGATTAGTCAATAATCAATCCATTCCCAAACTCCCGCTTCTTTTCATTTTTCATATACCCAAGAACGTAACAAACCTCTTCAATTGGATTCTTCCATTCTTCACCTCCAAAAAAAAATAAAAAATCACTTTCATTCTCTTATCGCTAGTCAAAATCGAAAAATCACAATACATATTATCAAATTGAACCATCTTTTTTTCTTGGAGAATCATATTTATGAATTCCAAGTTCCAAATTCTCAACCCATTTCAAAGTATAAAAAAACACAAACATAAAAGAATAAAATAAAATAGACAAAACATGAATTATCCATTTCACTTTTTTCTTCCAACTTCCTTGGAAAACACACTTGTAAACAAAAACAAAAACAACCACCTCTGCAACACCCAAAAAAAAAAAAACAACCACCATGTTACGTTAATTAAAAAGAAAAACCAACGTCAATTTAGCCATGTCTCAAACTATATTGCTTACCTTTACCCTCTATTACCAGTCATCCTTATTCCCTTTCCTCTCTAATTTGCAGTCCATCTATACATACACACAATCTATATCTATATTTCCACTAAAACAAAATAAAATGTCCCTAAATTAATTTCTCTCCCCCGTCAAATTCGACATTTTCACGCACATTTTATTTATTAGTAATATAAAATTGTTTCCTTCAATCTCTCTCTTCTCTCTCATAGACAGTTTTGGGAAAAACTTGGTGGAACAGAGATCCCTATTCTTTCAGCTAATCAGATCTTCTTCTCGATTTCAGTATATAAATTATCTTCTTCTCTGTTTTTTTTTTGCTTTCTTGGTGTTGTAATTGGGTTTTGCTTCGATTTTTCTCTTTCTCTGTTGTTGGGTTGAATCTTTTTTAGTATTTTCTCACTTGGGTGTGAACAATTTTTGTTGGGTTTGGGTTTTCTTCAGTCAAAATTAGGGTTTCGGAATTGAGGATTGATTGCTGAATTGGGACTTTAGGGGAAGTTGTTACTGGAGATGATTATAAAGAAGAGCTTGAAAACGGTAATGTCGAGTTTGAAACGGTGTCGTGTGAGTGATTCGGGAGCGGATGACGACGACTTTTCTGGGAATAATAATCGGAAGAAGAGGAAGAGTAGTAGTGGTTATTACCCTTTGCATCTGCTTGGTGAGGTTGCCGCTGGTATAATTCCGTTTAATGGTTACCGTATTCAAACAATTCTAGCCGCCGGAGGTGACGGTGGAGCTGCGGCGGCAGCGGCGGCATCGTGGTGCACGGAGGTTTCACGCTGCGCTGGTGAGGCTGAGATGAATTCTGTGCCGAAACAGAGGAGTAATCCAGTGAATGAGGCTTCACGGCCGCCATTAGTGAGGACTTCAAGGGGGCGTGTTCAGGTACTTCCGTCTAGATTTAATGACTCTGTTCTCGATAATTGGAAGAAAGAGAAGAGTAAAACTACTGTAAAAGAATCAACTTTGGACCCTGAATTTAATCCGTATAGAGAAAAGGGTAGCTTGAAAAACGCCAAACGTGAAATTGGAACTAAGAAGCGTGTGGATGACAGGGTAAATTACCAATGTCGTGTGTTTTCGCCCAATGGAACAGTAGAAATTGGGTATAATGGGTCAAAGCGTTTAGATAGTAGGAAGTATTCTACTTCTCGCAGTACATTAACATCATTACATGAGCGATTGAGAGATGCAGACACGCTTGATGGGGAGTTTGATGAAGCTATAGATTTAAGCGGTACTGATGCAATGGTGAAGCAGGGGGGAGGGAGGAGAGCTTATAGGCTTGGTCATGCAGGTTTTAATTCAGGTGACATAGTTTGGGCAATATCTGGAAGACATTGTCCTGCTTGGCCGGCAATTGTACTTGATTCAGAGACACAAGCTCCTCAACAAGTTCTAAATTATCGTGTTGCTGGAACAGTATGTGTCATGTTCTTTGGTTACTCTGGAAATGGAACGCAAAGGGTAAGACTTATCTTTTGTGCATTATACAGACTCCTACTATGCAAAAGCATCTAAGTGATAGAAGTATGAAGCATGGTGTATCTACTAAGATGACACATTTTCATGAGCAGGATTATGCATGGATTAGACGCGGGATGCTATTTCCATTTCAGGAACATGTAGACAGGTTTGTGACAGTTATGTATATTTTAATGCTGATATAAATTTTTGGTACTGTCTGGGTGTGGTGAAACTTTGCTTCGTTTAGGTTTCAGGGGCAGACTGACTTGAATGACAGCACACCTGCTGATCTTCGCTCTGCCATAGAAGAGGCGTTTCTTGCTGAAAATGGCGTTGTTGAGATGTTGATGGTTGAAATAAATGCAGCAGCTGGTAATCTAGATTATCTCCGGTCTCTTCCCCGAGGAGTATTTGAGGCCTGTGATTCAAATCAGGACCAAGAGTGTAACTCTCCAAGCCAGGCACGTTTCAAGGTGACTGAGGTTTCTTCCCTGCTTTTCCTAACATACTACCATCAAGGGACCTCTAATAAGTTTTGTTTAGTTAGCATTCCTATACTTCTCTGGGTGGAAAAATTCTGCTAAAATTTCATTGCAGTACTTCTCCTTACTTACATACCCTAAAGCCAAGAGAAAAAACAAATGTCTCAGACTATCTCCAGTAAGTTTACCATGTATGAAATCTCTGTGCAGGGACTGTTGAAGAAGAAAGAACTTGACTCTTGTGATGCTTGTGGATCAAGTCTTTCGTCTAAGCCATCCAGGAAATTGAACGACTCAACTCTTAGGAGCCATCGTCTGTGTACTGCTTGTGCGAGGGTCTGTTACAGCTTTCAATTCTAGCTTTCTTTGACTAAGTTTCATGAAAGATCTGGATGTTGATGTCATAAATATTAATAATCTGTGACTTATATTCCAGTTAAAGAAGAGTAAACATTATTGTGGCGTATGCAAGAAGATTCGGAATCCCTCAGATAGTGGAACTTGGGTGAGAAATTTGCTATCTTTTGCTGGTCATTTGTAACCACTATCTACTTCTTTCCATGAAATTAATTATGGTGATATTTCTTCATCAAAGCAGCTATAATTTCTTTTCTGGTTTAGGTACGTTGTGATGGTTGCAAAGTGTGGGTGCATGCTCAGTGTGACAAAATTTCAAGCAGAAATTTAAAGGTATCAATCTTACTTCAAAAAATTTCTCCCTTTGCAATATCCATGTTTTATTTACTTCTTTGGTTAACATAATCTGCTGTTTTGTATATCTCCAGGAGCTGAGTACCTCTGATTACTATTGTCCAGAATGCAGAGCAAGATTTAACTTTGAATTATCAGACTCAGAAAACATGAATTCTAAGGCTAAGTAAGTGTCAATTAATTATGCTTAAGTTAACAGCTTGTGGTTTGAACTAACGAATTACTGTTTCCTGGTTCAGAAACAACAAAAATGATACTCAGGCAGTAGCATTACCAGACAAGGTTTCTGTTATCTGCTCAGATGTGGAAGGCATTTATTTCCCAAGGCTTCACCTGTAAGTGTACATGGGCATTTGTTATGTGTACTGTTTTTTCTTATCACTTGTCAGTGATTGGCTCTGTCTGATGCTGTGCATAGCTTCCTTCAAGTTGTCTGACTGTTAAAGAATTTTACTACCTGATTTTTTCCTGTAATAGCTCTCATACTTCTGAATCTTACTCTATTTTTGTTGGTGTTTCCTTTAGAAACCTCAGATTTTATGAACAAGTGTAGGTTCGGACACTTGGATGTTATCTTTTGAAAATTAACTGATTAATTCTATCCTTCATTTGTCTTATTAAAATAATTTCTATCTATCCTTTGTGGAAAGGAAAACAGCAAACATGAATGGAAGTCACTGTTAGGAAAGTTGATTTATCAAGTTATTTACATGTGTTCTTTTTTAGTGGACTTATGTTCTCTTCAAGGCAATTTTGAGCATTAAGAGATCACGGATTGGCTTATCATTGACTCAGGCCATATAGTTTGTAATCATAATCTCCTTTTTTTTCCAGAGTTGTCTGTAAGTGTGGATATTGTGGAGCACAAAAACAGGCACTTAGTGAATGGGAGCGGCACACAGGTTCTAAAATAAAAAACTGGAAGACCAGTGTCAGGGTGAAGGGTTCTTTGCTACCTCTAGAACAATGGGTTTGTATTCTTCAATTGCTGATGCTGCTTATGTTTGAAATGGACTTCTCATTTTTATTGGGAACTATCATACAATTGACAATACGATTTACAGCTTTGCAAATTAGTTCACCAATAAGTTAAAGAGCAATGGGAGTGCCCAGTTGCTTCCTTTATGTGTGGCGTTATATCAGTGTGTGGTGGCTGCATTTATTTTCTATAAATGAATATGTTGAATGTCAATGTGGGCACATGACATGATTTGACTGTGTACGGCGATAAAGTTAAATTTTCTTCATTAGTGGCAGGAAGAGATATATCATGATGTCTTAAACTGATTATGTTATAAATTCAGTTCAGAAATGGGTAGTACATAATACTGTAACTAGTCAAACCAAATATGTACTGCTTACTTGTTTTTGCTTCTTAAGATACTTTATGCATGAGTCTGTTGTGAAGCTTATCCACATCAGTGTAGCTGAATAAATAATTTTCAAGGGAAAAAGAAACTAATCAAGTGTAATGCAATTTTGAAGTGCTAACGTGAAAGAAAAAGCATGATCCTAAGTTCCTAACAATCAAATAAAAAGCTTGATCCTTTTGTCACCCTCCTTTTACTCCTTCCCTGTTTTTCTTTTGTTGGGGATGGCATCACTTAGACAGCCTGATGACAACAGCAGGATATTCTTTTGAAATGAGAATATTTTGGGGAGGCAGACGGGTGTGGGGGTGGGGAGGTTTGACAAAGGGAAACAATGCTCTCATTATTACATGGCATGGGCTCATTGTCAGATTGTTTTACGTGAGGTCACAGTTCAGTTATACCACTTTTCTCCCCTCCGTTAGTCTATTCTAATTAATTGCATGCCTTACTGAAATTATATTTTAGGTGAACCACACACTACTTTACATATTCTTTAGCTCAAGTCTTATTGTTATGCTGTAGCCATAATATGGTCTTTGGATTTTCCATTAGCAATGAAGGAAGACAGGTAACATCTTGTTTTTCTCCACAGATGCTGCAAATGGCGGAGTATCATGCTCAGAATGTTGTTTCTACCAAATCAGTTAAACGTCCTTCTTTAAAAGTACGGAGACAAAAGCTGCTTAGCTTTCTCCAAGGTATATGCTTCGCTTGAATTTACTTGTTTTGTCAGAGACATTCCACATCTATGCATCATAGACACTAAAATGTGCATTGTTCCATCATAACAGACGATATGTGTTCAGACCAAGATACCTTGTTAACATATTATGTTTTAATCATCTTTCACTATTCGACTACTAATGTTGTCCTCAGAATGTCTCAGCAAATTCTCTTTCTTTTTCCTCGCACCCTTTTTATGGTCTTAATCATATCCTTGGAGAAGAACTTTCAGTTTTTTAAAGATGAATTTGGTTTTACAAAAAGAAGTGGAGAGGTAGATCTAACATCTATATCAAGAAGAAGACTCTGTAACTATACAAACTTTTAATATGATAATAACATTAAACAATAAATGTTCTTGCACATTAAATCAATTTAGGTTGTGTATGAACTTGAACTAGGGATCAGAAAATATAAATGTTACTTTATATATTTGAACCACCATCCATGTGTCTGTCTTATTGCATGTTGGTTGTCACTTGCATAGCTCTGGGCAACCACTATTTGGTCCAATTAAGTAACAATGCCATGAATTGACCTAAATATTTAGTCACTACCTAGTAACCTCTTCTTTTTCTCAAAATAATAATTTGCATGTTGGTTGTCACTGGCATATCTCTGGGCAACCACTATTTGGTCCAATTAAGTAACAATGCCATGAATTGACCTAAATATTTAGTCACTACCTAGTAACCTCTTCTTTTTCTCAAAATAATAATAGATGCTTAAATAATTGAATCCCCTATACCCATATTTGTATATCTATCTGGATCTGAATCCTAATAATCAAGTTTGACGTATATGACCTCTGTATCTGTACTTGTAGTAGTACACTTGACTAGTTCCATTGGACTTAACTACATGTTCTGCTTTATAACTAAGATTCTGATCAGTTGGCATTTTTTATTTTTTTATATATACAGAAAAATTTGAACCTGTTTATGCAAAGTGGACCACAGAAAGGTGTGCAGTATGTCGATGGGTTGAAGATTGGGACTACAACAAAATTATTATATGCATTAGGTATGACTAAACTTCAAAATCTAATCTGTCTGATGGGAGATTAGTGCAAATTTTCCATATGTTTCCAATTTCTGGAGACACTATTTGTTGTTATTTGATCTAAAAAACAACTTCTTGATACTATTCATTGGAAAAGATTTTGATTTGAAGTAGGAGTTTTATTATTATTTTTGATGAAGAGGTTTCATTATATTTTTTGGTGGGTTACTCAAGTAATTGCATAATTCCTTGTAGATTTCTTTGCAAATGTTGCTTAGCCTTAAAATGATAGTTCAATTTTTTTCTTAAAGAAAACAATGGTACTGAAATTCTATTTTCCATCAGGTGTCAAATTGCTGTTCATCAAGAATGCTATGGAGCAAGAAATGTTCGTGATTTCACTTCATGGGTCTGCAGATCTTGCGAGACTCCTGAGATTGAACGGGAGTGTTGTCTGTGTCCTGTGAAAGGCATGCCACTAGTTACTATCTTTTTCATTAATTGTAGTGTTGTTGGAATTTGGCCAAACTGTTCTCAAATCCATAACCTTTCACCTGCTATTACTAACCTAAGATTGTTGATTAATTTAGGAGGTGCTTTGAAGCCCACAGATATACAGCAATTGTGGGTTCATATTACTTGTGCTTGGTTCCAACCTGAAGTTTGTTTTGCTAGTGATGAGAAAATGGAGCCTGCAGTTGGAATTTTGAGAATCCCTTCAAATTCTTTTGTAAAGGTAAGTTTTTTGTTTTTGGAAATGTTATTCTACTTTGTGGTGTAAATTCGGGGGTCCTCACTTCACTGTTATCCCAGAAGGAAAATGGCTCTGAGTCATGCAGAAAATATTGTGTTATGACACAATAGCGTGTAAGTTGTAATATAGCCTTTTATCTTCTTAAGAAAAAGACATAATATGTTACATATCACATTTCCTATTATTTGCCTAGGAGATTTTTGTACGGGAAAGCTGATGGAAGCAAGAAAATTTGAAGATATCTCGATTTTTCCTCACCTAAATTTCAAATCTGAAATGGTTTAAGTGAAATGTAAAATGAGTTCATAACCATACATCATGAAACTTTTCTATAGCAATATTTGTGTATCATCCATGCTAAATCTAACATTATCTATGCTGATGATTTATGTGCCAAGTTTCTTTCACAAATTTAAAGGATATTATGTTCTATTTTAAATATTTGTGTTGCTGTTTTACTAATCGAGACCTCACAATGGACATTACGAAAACGAAAACATATGGTGGATGCTTGACAATTTGAATAACTCAGCCTGCCCTGTTAAAGGGAGCATTGCTTGTAGAGGCAAACATTGTAACAATATTTTATTAGAGTGGAAAGAGCTCCTCTGGGTGCTATCTTACTTAACACTAATGCACTGGATCCCCTCGTGAGAGTGGAAAGAGCTCCTCACCAAATCAGTCGATTGACATAGATTACAAATGTACAATTATAAGACTTTTACCTTGTCATGTGATCGTCTATAGTGTAATATGTTATCAGATTGGTGTTATTGCTCCAGTTAATATAGGTGTGATACATATCTGAGTCTCGAATCAAAATGGGAAAACATCATGTACTAGCAAGAAATCTGCTATTGAATCTGAAGTGAGCATTGATTTTGTAAATTTCAGATATGTGTGATCTGCAAACAAATTCATGGTTCCTGCACACAATGTTGCAAGTGCTCGACTTACTACCATGCCATGTGCGCATCAAGGGCTGGGTATCGCATGGAGGTGAGATTACTTATCTAGTAAATCTGTTTTGTCATTGATTTAGGTGCTAAATTTAAATTGACACGATGACTAGTTAATTTGTGTTGTTTAGTCAATGCATTCTACACTTTTAGCTTTATTTTTCCCTATCCTTTTACTTGGTCATTCGCTCCTAGATGTTAATACTTCTCAACCTGCAGCTACACTGCTCGGAGAAAAATGGGAAGCAGGTTACAAGAATGGTCTCATATTGTGCCTACCACAGGTACTGCTCGCTCCATTTTCTCTGGATCACAGATTAGAAAAGGAGAATGAGGGAAGCGAGAGTCATTTATGAGAACTGCTTCAGTCAAAATAATGGATGCTTTGATTATTCAAGCTGTGATATTTAATGTCTAATGACTTCGTGGTTTTACAGGGCTCCTAATCCAGATACTGTTCTCATCATTCAGACTCCCAAAGGGGTATTCTCTGCAAGAAGCCTTCTTCAAAACAATAAGCGCACAGGTTCACGTCTAATTTCAACAAGCAGACTGAAACTTGAGGAGGCTCCAGCAGCAGAGATAGAAGAGATTGAGCCATTCTCTGCAGCAAAATGTCGTGTTTATAATCGATTGCGTGATAAGGTACTACACCATGTCACTGATATGAAGTGTTATGATTGGTGCTTCCAAGTTTTATTAATTCAAATGTGAAGGAAATGAAAGATTTATGTTTTATTTAGCTACTTGAGTCTTTATGACACTAGGCAACTTAAAACATGTTGCCTTTTGGCTTTTGAACTGTTAAAACTCTGTATGAGTGAATTCATTATTAGCATCCGCTTGCGCTAGACATTGGATATATAAGAACTAACTTTATTGTGAATATCTATCTACAATTTGCTTGTTTTGTTGACGCTTAATAACTTCCCGATGTTTGTTCTATTTATAAGTCTAATAACAATAGTTGCTTTTAATCATGCTTTTTAGCTACCTTAAACTTTCTAGTTATGCTCCCTGGTAATGATAAAGTCATGCTTCTTTGTATCTTATGCATGTAGTTTTAAGTTTTTTAGTTGACATTCACATATCTGCCTTGTGATTGCAAATTTTTAATTTGCTGGTTTGTTTAATCATCCTAAAGGGATGCCAGTTATGAATCTCCTTATTTTTTCGCTTGTCAGGGAGCAGGAGAAACTGCCATTGCTCACCACGTGAGGGGACCCTGTCACCATTCTTCAAGTTCAATGCGGAGTTTGAGCATTATTAGAGTAAATTTCTTCCGCCTTCCCTCCCTCCTTCCTGACTTCCTATGTAAAGTGATGATCTCCTGTCACTTCTCTTAGCTGCCATGGTGATTTTGAATGTTATTCCTTTCTTCCCCTTTTAACAGGATGTCAGGGGATCCAAAACATTTTCTACTTTTAGGGAGCGGCTTCGTGAATTGCAGGCATTCTTTTTAACTACTCTGTTCATCAAGTTAAGAGTTTTCCAGTTAACTTTCTCAACATCTACATCTTATTTTTGCAATTGCAGAGAACAGAAAATGATCGGGTTTGCTTTGGTAGATCTGGGATACATAGATGGGGTTTGTTTGCTCGTAGAAATATCCCAGAAGGAGAGATGGTATATAAATCTTTTGTAGTTGTTACTAGTTACCCCTAGTCAATACTTTGATCATATTAGGAAAAGATGTAAATGGCAGTCCGTGTAATGGCATGAAAATGGAGTTCTATATCTTTTCATCATGAGGAGCTATTCTTGATAGTCTGTGATTTTTGTGTCATAACCTGTGAACATTTCCAATGAGATGTAGTTCCTCCTTGCCTGAGTATGCTACAGATCATCTTGTTGTGTCGAGAATCAGTTAATAACCGAAGTGCTCGTATTTCTAATTACTTAAGCATCAAATCTAGAAGTCACTTAGTGGAGCATATATTTACTTGTTTCAGGTTCTGGAGTATCGTGGTGAGCAGGTCAGACGCAGTGTTGCAGATTTGAGGGAGGCACGATATCGTGTTGAGGGAAAAGATTGCTATGTAGGTTCTTTTCACTCCTTTCTTTGTGCTCTCTCTCCAACCTGTATGTTTTCACAAGCACCAATTAATGTCGCCGAATTATCTTGTGCAGCTATTTAAGATTAGTGAAGAAGTTGTGGTTGATGCTACTGATAAGGGAAACATTGCACGTTTAATTAACCATTCAGTAAGTATCACTTATCTTTCATTGTACCCGACTCTTCTCTTCATATGTGGAATCAAACTAGAATTATATATTTGATGGTGCTTCTCCCTTCTATCATGCTCTGTAGATCTTGTTAATTCTTCTTCTTTTTTCTTGAGAAAGTGATCTTGTATTCCGTGTTCTTTTCGTGTGTTATCGACTTTTGTGCTGCTCCTTGTTATCAAAACCTGCAAATGAAAAAGCAAAGGCTAGTGAACTAAATTAGGTAAAAGAAAATAAAATACACAGGTGCAATTCGTCTTCTAAAACTGAAGGAGATCATTTTCAAACCCATTATGTGGTTACTTCTTTAATGGTATTAATCTCATTGATGGTTCAACAGGGAAAGAAATTGAGTATTGATCATAACCCCACAAGATTGTAGTAGGATTGTTTGTAATCTGAATCTAATCAGATATCAGTGAATATTTGTCTGATTGGATCTTAAATATACTCCTAATTTGATAAATATGTTTCAATACACAGCAAATATTTATGTATGTCCTATCATGGCAAAGACTCCTGAGAATGCTAGAAATTATGTTCCCCTTTCAAGCCATACTTTGTCCTATAATTTATCTGTGGTCAGCAAATTTAGCAAGTCAATGAATGCGGTATTTTCATTCTCAAGTTACCTTAATCAATGAGTCCTCTTACAGTCTTTTTGTGGGTTTGCTTTGTTATTTTCACAGTGCATGCCAAACTGCTATGCACGGATCATGAGTGTAGGAGCTGATGAGAGTCGGATTGTACTTATCGCAAAGGCAAATGTGGCTGCTGGTGATGAATTAACGTATTTCTCTCTCTCTCTCTCTCTCTCATACAAGCATGCAGCACTCACACAAATTAATGCCTACATTTAGTAAGTCCGCCCCTGATATATTTCATTTGGCTGCAATACTGACAGGTACGACTACTTATTTGATCCAGACGAATGTGAGGATTTCAAGGTTCCTTGCCTGTGTAAAGCCCCAAACTGCAGAAAGTTCATGAATTAGGTTTCACATTTCCATAAAAAAATTTACCTCCAGAAGATCTAACCATTACGCGCTCTGCTATGCTATACCTGACCTCACAGCTTGCTATAATTAGTGATTTTACAGAATTTATGTAATCTTTAGCGTTACGTTTCTTCTAGGGTATTTCTTTCCATAGATGATTTGGGGTCTCAATAATATTGGCAAAAGTTGGGTCTGAGTTTTTATGTATAGATTCAGACAAGGCAGATAGTTTTTTTTTTTTCTTCCTCCTTCTGCCGTTAAACACATATGTAAACCCCTTCTCTCTTTATTTTGTGGGAGAGTAACAAAAATGAAAAATCAAAAGAAAAGATTCAAGCAAATTCCTTCTCTTTTTTTTCTCTTCACTGTACTATCTTCAATCCTCATCCCCTCCCCTCGACTTCAAGTTTCTCCATAAAAAAAAAAACCCTAAACCCCTATCCTTTCCCCCTCCAAAAAAAAACAAGAAAAGTTGCGAGTTACCAGACCAACATTGACAACGTCGCTTAGTGGTCAATGAAGTTGAATACGAGACATAGGAATTCAAGCAACAATAAAAAGAAAAAAAATCGTAAGCAAAGTTACTTTGTACCTGTACTGGTGGGAATTACCACTTCATACAAGGTTGACAACATGGATGGGACAGGGGTGCAAGAGAAATAGCAAAACTTCATCGTTGATGTATGATTTGTTGTGAGTTGTGCTACATCCATATCTGAAAGCTACAAATTCGATAAGAAAAATTGGTTATGTAACTTGACTGCCTGTCGGCTAGCTATTTCTCTAGATCGGATGAACAGATTTTTTGTGATAAAAATGAGAAATATTTTTTTGTATGTAACAAGAGTTAGGGCTAAAGCTGATTTTTGTTACTAATATTTTTTCCTAGTTATATATATGATGATGGTAATTGGTATGTGTACATAATTAGACATTTATTTATTTTGATTCTGAAATTAAATGTTATGATTGACTACAGAAATTGCAATTTAAGTCCCTCATTTATCTACAAAAATGAACAAGTTCGTCCTCCTTGTTTCCCTAATCCTTAGTTCAGTCCCCTTCCACAGTCCACAGTGACAGATGAAGTCAATAATCAAGTATTCCTTATAAAAACTGTCTTATTCTCCTTTCTTACACACTCCTATTTCTTAGGGTTATATTTAAATCGTCAATTTAATTTATTTTATTAATTTCTATAAACTAGGAGTTTATGCTCATAGTCAAATGATATGAAACTTATTAGAACTCAACATTTTGATGTATGCTAGTAGTAGTAGATATTTGGATAGGCGAACGTAGACACACGGTAGACTCGTGTCGAAACGCCTCAAACTTAAGTCTTACACGCCACTCTCACAAGCTTCGTTTTCTTCTCTTACTATTTATGTACACAATATTTCCCTCTCCTTTATTCACTTTTCTCCTTCTTCTCTCTCTATAACTAGTAAGTCAAATTTTGTTTGCTAGGTTTGGTAATTTTTTAAATTTTGAGATGAATCTATGAATACGATCCAACACAGTTGCATCAGCTCAATTTAATTTGATTCCTTTCTAATTTTCTGTTTATTTGTTATTTTGCAGTTTTGTGATGAGAATTGTTTGTGCATCTCTTTGATCGTGGAGAATTCGACGTAAAATGGCGGCTATCGGAGTATATTCAACTCCAAAAATGGAATATGTTGAAGGACGTTGCGTCAGCTTTATTAATTCGTCGACTAGTCTTAAACTATGGCCTATGATTGGGAGAACGAACTTTCCGATTCAGAGGAAAAGGTTGGAAGTGAATTGTTCATTGCCTAATACTATGTCTCCGTTAGAATCGGAGGAGAATGCAGCAACCTTAAGTAGCAGTGATTCCCTAGAGGATGAGTTCAGTCATGTAACGAAGTTCGAAATGTCAGATTTCAAGATACGGAATCGTGTCAGCATTGGCCTTGGTGGCAGGGTAATGGAATCTCCTTGATTATTCTATTAGAACAGTGAAAACGTTTTCGTGTTGAAGTATAATGTCGTAGCTGGTTGATGCTTAATATTGGGTTGTATTTTGTGCTTTGTTTGTGGCAGGGAGATGAAATAGTGTTTGAAGCAATGGTGAATGATCCTCATAGGTAAGTGGTTTCCTTGAGGTACAATTTTGAGTAGAAGACTGAATTACAGTAAAACTCATCATTTCTTGGTTTCAACAATAACTGCAGTTCATTGTATAAGACCAGAGTTGTACTTAGACAACTTATAAGTCCTCGAGCCAAGCGGAGAGGACATCGTGCAATAGAGGTATATTGCACATACCTATTGCTTTTTTAACTTGTTTATCAGTTCTGGAAATGCCTAGTGATTTGTCCATTGATTATTGATAGTCCATGTGTTCTAGGTGTTGAAGAGACTGGCACGTCGTAAGCTCATGTATCATTCGTACTCTATGCAAGTTCATGGCTATATCTGCTCATCCATGATAGAGGAGAAGAGTTCATTCACCCTAGTCCATGGGGTATGCTGATTTCTACGTTAAGCTCATTGTTTATTTTTAAGGGACTATTCTTCGACTTGATAACATAATGAAGATAAATATACTAGCTTAGTCTCAAATTTCTGAGTACTTTCTAGTTTCATGCTTGTTCACTTAGGTGCCTGAGAAATAACTAAATACAAGTACTATGCACCTGTTTAAATAACAGAATGAGTTTTCTTCTTTGTGTATTATTTTAGACTTTCATATAGTTGACATTTTTGAGGACCTTGGTTTGTTCTCTCAGCATCATGGAAGTGCTTCCTTGAGACACTGGCTTCAACGATCTGACTGGCTTCCAACTCTAGAAGCTACTCTTTCCCTAGATCAGGAGTCTGTTAGAAGGGTGGGGGATGATACTATAGGAGGGCCAGCTATTTCTCGGCAACTGCGGCTAATCCGAATTTTAATGAGGGATCTCTTGATTGGAGTATGTGCTGTGTGTCAATTTTTATCTGAACAGGTACTAGATAACTAGTTTTTCTCTATTTGTTGATTGATCCTTGACTCTCTTTCTCTCAGGTGAACTATGTGCACAGCCATGGCCTTGCGCATACAGAGTTGAGGCTTGAAAATTTGCACATTAGCGCAGTGGATAAACATATTAAGGTGAGTGTTATTCATTTTGTCTATTGTAGTAGGGATTGGATAGTATTAGTACATTAAGGACAAAGTACTGCAGCTAACACTAGGATGCTTGCACATAAAACTCTATGGCTTAAACTGTAAGGGGCCGTTTGGTTGCTGGTTAGAGTAATGCAGGTATTAGTAATGCAGGTATTAGTTATGCAGGTATTAGTAATGCAGGTATTAGTTATGCAGGTATTAGTAATGCAGGTATTAGTTATGCAGAGTTTAGTTATGCAGGGTTTAATTATGCAGAGTTTAGTTATGCAGAGTTTAATAATTTTTTTGGGTGTTTGGTTTGTTATATTAAAAATTAATAAACATTATATACTTGTTAAAAATAAATTATTTGTTATTGTTATATCTTAGACCTTTCTTATCGTTGTATTTTTATTTATTTTTTGCATTTTGTTTAGGCAAAATTTTGGACAGAAACTTAAATGCCACATTTTTCAACTTCCTCATATAGTTGAACCGATGTATATATATGAAACGTGTTAACACGGGACCAATATTGTAATAGTTGAAACTTATTGATATGCTAGTACATATAATTATGTGTACATATAACAAAAATAGATACATATATGTTAACATCTTAGCAACACGGCGTACTAATGCTAGATATTATATTTGGAGCCTTTACTTCAATAATCTATAATATAGAAATGAGGAAGTTTGTTTTTTTCTATTTGATGAAGGAGATCATATTTACTAAAGTTTTGGCAAGAACTAGTTGAAGCTCCAGAGTTTACTTCAAGCAAAGCCATTGATATGCACATTGATAGATATGGCTTACTTCCAATGGCAAGAACCATTGATAGATATGGCTTTGATTTTGAGTTTGTGCAATTAGGCGTTTTAACTTGGAAATTTAGTCAAATAACGACTTCAGTCAATATTCTTAATAAAAAGTGATCGGATGAGAATTCCGTCAGCGCGGTTAGATCCGGAAGGTCATTTTTAGTCTAGTAGGATGGTTGGTTTGGGTTTCGAGGCTTCCATTTTGAGTTTGTGCAATTAGGCGTTTTAACTTGGAAATTTAGTCAAATAACGACTTCAGTCAATATTCTTAATAAAATTGATCGGATGAGAATTCCGTCAGCGCGGTTAGATCCGGAAGGTCATTTTTAGTCTAGTAGGATGGTTGGTTTGGGTTTCAAGGCTTCCATTTTGAGTTTGTGCAATTAGGCGTTTTAACTTGGAAATTTAGTCAAATATCGACTTCAGTCAATATTCTCAATAAAAAGTGATCGGATGAGAATTCCGTCAGTGCGGTTAGATCTGAAAGGTCATTTTTGGTCTAGTAGGATGGCTGGTTCGAGTTTCGAGGCTTTCGTTTTGTGTTTGTGCAATTAGGCGTTTTAACTTGGAAATTTAGTCCAAATGGTTTTCCAACAGTTCTAAAATCTGGCAAGCCTATTTTGTGTTGCTCCAGTTGATACATTAGGTTCCTCTTGAGCAGCTTGATCTTCTCTTGTGCCTGAAGCATCATCTACATCGACAACATCAATAGGAAATCCCACAGACATGCCATCAGTAATTTCTTGAGCTTCAATTCTTTCTATTTCTTCAACAGCATCTTCTGGCCCTTCGGCAAACTCTCCAGTAGCTCTATCCTTGCCAAATATCACTTCCCAGTCAGCAAATAATGGCCATTTTTTTAAGTTCATTGACTTGGCATTTGGATCAACCTAAGAAAATAAAGAACAAGTACATGAAGTAACTGAAAATATTCCACAGACAAAGATCCATTAACCAAGAGAAAATATAAGTAAGTAGCAATTCCCTAATGTTTTAAAATAACTATAAATCACCTTTATCAAGTCATCCCAAACTTTTGGATCATCAACTAAGATACTTCCATCACTATATTGGAATCCTAAACCACTTCGACTCTTTAGCAACGATATTGTTGCATAACTCTTTTTCCATGCTCTTATTTTAGAATCAACATGTGGTAGAGATTTCAATCCACAGTTAGGATGACGAGCATTCATGTAGTGTTCCAATTCCATTAAATATCCATGTCTAAAGGTTCCATTATCCCCTCTCCAACCATTAACACACAATTCCTTTAATCCATCTACAAGAGTAAGTTCCTCTTCTGGAGTCCATACCCTTCGAGATGAAGGTGTTGATTTTCTTGCCCTCTTTCTGGACACGTTAGATGTTGCAGCAGCAGAACTAGCCATTTCAATCTGTAAAATTATAAATGAAATCACAAGTAATACTAAGTTACAACTTACAAGTAAATTATTTTAATTATAACCAAATAAATTGTAATACAACTTGATTGATCTAGGAAAAAGATAATGTGAAGACATATATACAAATTCACTACTTCTATTAAAAAATAATAGATATACATTGAGTTTCACTATTTGTCTGTACAGACAACAATGTGAGACATACAAAAGATTGACCATTCGCTTTCACAAAATACTAAAGCTATTACATATTACAGTGAGCGGAAAACCAAAAACAAAAGTGCAGAAGCACACCAAAAGTGACCACATAGTTTAAAATTATAAAGATTGATTTCCCAATCTTTCATTCCACATAGACTGAGCTAGTTCATCCCTCCAAGTGGTCCACTCATCAGATGCTTCAATTGTATTAATATTGTCATGTTCATGTTGATTCTCCATGTGGAATTCCATTTCCACATCTAATGGGTCAGCTTCCATCTCTCTTCGAATGAAATTGTGTATCAAACAACATGCACTAATAATTCTATTGTGAACTTTAACCGAGTACCACGAAGGACTTCTAAGAATTCCCCAACGTCCTTTTAATAGTCCAAATGCTCTTTCAATAACATTACGCGCCCTAGCATGCTTCATATTAAAAAGCTCTTCTCGACATCGAGGTGATGGATTGTCACCCTGCCAATCCTTTAGCCAATATCTATATCCTCGGTAGGGAGACAGAAAACCATTTCCATTTGTATATCCTCCATCACACAAATAGTAATTGCCTAAAAATGTAAACAATAATATAATTACTTTAAATATTATTCTATTTTGATGTAGTAGAAATAGACAAGGGTCTGCCTATTATTTAGCATACCCTGAGGTACTTTCAACCCATTTCTTCGTACAACAGCATCTCGCAATACGCGACCATCAGCGGCTGATCCTTCCCAACCAGGTAATACATAAATGAAGTTGAGATTTCTATCACAAACCCCCAAGACATTAGTTGCTATATCTCCTTTTCGTGTTCTGTATCTTGGCTTATATATTGCTTCAACTCTAATGGAAATGTAAGTACCATCCAATGCACCAAGACAACCCTATAAGATAAATTCAACTCTAAATACTAAAGGACTATTAAAAGTAAAAATATTTTCACCATAATATTTCAAGTTTGTGGTAGTAAATCAAATGTTAGATTGAAATTTACCTACCTTAAACCATTTCCATCGATCATCAGTATCATCTTCGAGCACCGGATTAGGTTTAACAAGTAACAATGGAGTTAGTTTAAGAATAGCTCTTAGACATTCATTAAAGGCTCGACTTACACTCCACCCCGATCTAATATAATCAACTTTGACAGACCTGTTCTTTTCGTGATGAGCCAAAATATTTAAGAACATTGCTAACTTTTCAGTACTCGACATATTTTTACTATCAGTCAACCCTCCAATATTCTTGGCTAAGGAGGCCAATATGTGAAAGGCATTTCTATCCATCCTAAGCTTGTCAATACATACTATATCATTGTCACGAATGAGAACATTTAGATGAGACAAGATTTTAGGAATTCTAGCACTCATACTCTATCGAATGACCCGTCTATTTCTAGATTGGTTTCTTAATAACATGTTGTAAATAGCCATAAAAAAGCAAATAAGGACAATATACGAATGCACCACAATCTCCTCGAGGATCATAAAGCATTCAACATCGCACAATTGCTGAGAATCCATTTACACCTATTTTCCATTTAAAAATTGCAACATCATTATCAAATTGAATCCAAAAGAAACAAAAGTATCAATCATGTTACTTAACTAATTATTGCAGACACAATGTGTATAATAGGAAGGTAATAGATGGTTTCATACTAGAATGTTCAATTTTATTAAAAAGAAAATGAAAAGTAACATTGAAAAACAGGGTAAAATCGTTATTTTTGTTTGGCTTCAATAACTAGAATACTAATACTATTTTGTCAAACTGCAAATAACATGTTCATCTTTTGCAGTTTTAGAAGCTAAAACAACGAAACTTAATGAACCCATTTTTCAGAAAGCACGATTTTTGAACAAACAAAACAAAACCCACATCAAATTTGGGTGTACTAAAACATCAACCTAACTAGAAAATACTGAGAAGATCTAGAATTTCATTCGTCTCTCATCAGATTAACAAGAGGAAAAACACAAAAAGAGAAAACAGGAGGAGAAGAAGAAGAAAATAAAGCAAGATCAGCCAAATTTTGAGTTTCAGAACTTCTAACCTCAAAGAAAGAACGCCAGATTGAAAGTTTTTCAATCTATTTGCCTGGAAGCTGAAGAGTCATTCTAGATCTAGAGATATGGAGAGAGGATTGGAATGTTTATCTAAAAATAAGTAGTGTATATTTGATTGAGAGTGAAGGGCAAAATAGTCAATTTATATTTTTATTCAGGTATTAGTTATTCAGGTATAACTTATTCCATCTTTTACCCTGCATAAAATAATACATAGATTGACTCATAACTTAAGCATGTATTAGTTATGTGGTTTTCTAATTTTCTAACCAAACATAGTATTATGTGTGTTGAATTTTATACTTTGACAGAAAAATGCTACCAAACATGGTAAAGCTTATGCAACATTTTATACCTGAATAACTCAATCCTTATCCAGTAACCAAACGGCCCCTAAAGGAATATGTTCAATTATAATTAAGGCTTAACTCTCTGTAGGTTCCAAGTTGTCTGGTGGAAGAGACAAGTTTTCTTCAGTGAAACTAGAGCTATGTCTTAATTATTACAAGATATAGAATGCATGCATAATGCATACATTTGACAGTACTTCAGCGTACTTGATCAATACTTGCCAGGTGTTCAAATTTTTTATTAGTTCATCCAGATGCTAATTTTTGTGGTATTGCAAGAGTGCTTACTTAGATCAGGATAGTCACTGTTCTCCAAAAGGACAATGATCCCTACATTTTGTTTTGATACTTACAAACTCTTAAGTAGCATTTCCCAATATCCCTACATTTTGTTTTTCTTTCTGATGGCTAGGTTTTGATACTTATTGCTAATATGGTTCAATTTGGAAACATTGTACTATACTTGAAAATTGAAACTAAAATATGCCTTTTCGTTGGTTACATTTAAACTTTTCCAATTTGGGAAGAAGAGTTTTATTTCTTTTTGTCTGGAGTGTTCCAACTGACCTCTTCTTATCAGGTAGGTATATTGGGAAATGCTTCTGACTTTAATGAGGCTGATCCTGCGGATAACACATCATATGACAATATGGATAGGAGGAGAATGATGATTGCATTTGACATGAGGTATGAGTGCATGCTTAGATATTTATGTTTTTTATTTAGCGTGAAGCAAGCTATTCATGAGTTTCTATCTGCTTTTACCTGTTGCAAAGATGTGTTGGATTCATCATGGCAAAAATGGTTTTGAGGGAACTCATGGACCCAACGATCTTTGCCAAGTTCAAAGCATTCCTCACCAAGGTTGTGCACTATTTTTAGATGCTCCCATATACATGCTTTCACTTGCAATAACTTTGTTCACACCATCTTCAGGGAAATGATCCCTCTTGTTTGCGGGAGTTTCTTCTGCATGCTGTAAAAAGAAATTCTTCGGCCGGAAACTTTGGTATACAAGTTAGTACCCCGGTCCCTTGTTTATCGGTCATCGTTCCATTATTGTTCCATTAGTATTAGTTATAATCAATTATGTCTAATGTTTCTTTTTGTTGACCATGTTTATTAACTACCTCTATTTTTTTCTATGAACATAATTATGTAAGTTCCTTTGTGCTACACAATTTCCAAGAGTGTCAGCCAAATATTACATTTCTCAAAAGGTGTCAAATGGCCGGGTATGAAGATTAGAAGTGTGTGAGTTAATAAAAATGTCATGTCTCAACTCGTACAGGATTTTCTCAAGTCAAGGTGCATTAGTAAGAGTGTCATAGCCCAACTAGCTTAACTCAAAACCACTCTTCTATTTGTGTTTTCTTTGAGTATATAATTGAAGAAGATTCGTTATGCTTTTCCAATTTACTGAGGATTCTTATGACGTGGTCCTGTTCCTACTAGATTAGAAAAATTACTAGATTAGAAAAATGAGTTATGATGAGGTGGATTCAAACATATGAAGGTTGATGTAAATGAGTATTTTTTTATCACATAGTTCATCTTTGCTATAACGAAGCATGGAGATGGTAACTAACACATGGTAAAATATTTATAATTTGAGTAGCCTTATTTTGGTAATTCACTTAGGTAAAGGTGGATGTAATTCACTTATTCAGGTGATTCTCCCTTTTTAATAATTTTTTCCCTATTTCATGTAGTTTGATTTTATCTTATTTCTAGTCCTGTGTAAGAGCCCCTCTGGGATATTGCCTACAATAATTCAAGACAAGTTCTCTCTCCTTTTTCTTCACAGTTTTCTTTCCATTTTTTGGCAATATACTGATTTTTGTTCTTCTTGCAGATACTCGATAGGAACTGGGGTGCAGGTTGGCATTTGCTTTCAGTACTCCTTGCACCTAAACCTTTGGACAGGATAAGGTAGACTGAGTCATTACGGTTTGATGATGCCTTCTGGTAACTTTCATATGCATGCATCAGATATTAATTTTTATTACAAGCTATGCAGGCTCAATTAAAACCAGTCTCTGTTAGATGATAATTTATGGTCCACAGGCTAGAGCAATTTTTCTTGAAATGGACCGAATGGGTACTCTTCTAACTGATTTCTGCAAGAGCCCTAGTTACTTAAATATTTGAAACATTTTTGGAGGAACATGTATCTTCTTATCAGAACTTCAAAAATTATATTGGGGGCTGCTGATCAAGAGGAAGCATCTTCTAATGAATGATGAATTTTCTTGGTAAAATGGGAGTTTGTGACCTCTAATAGAGTAGCTAATAAGAATTTTTACATTATAAGTTAAAAGGCACGACAGGTTGCATGTACGTGATTCTAGATAAATTTATTTCAAGTGCTGATAATTATTTCTCAAACGGCACTATTATCTAGAGTACCACCATAGATAGTCAAGTTAATGACAATAATGTAAACTTACATAAGCATTAATGATCTGTACACTGATATTTCGCAGTTGCTTAAATGCTCTGAGGCATCCCTTCTTGTGTGGACCAAAATGGCGTGTGAACCCATCTATTGATCTAATCAGATGGAGTCTTGGCTCAACCACTGTTCGAATTGCAGAGGAATATATTTATGGGCAACAGCAGGTAATAGCTGTCAGCTGATCATGAAAAGTTTCCTTATCAGTGGTGAAATAGTCGATTTGATACTACAGAGAGTATTTGATTTTTTAAGTATAATCACTTCTATTTCCCCTCCTAGTTTCTCAACGGTTTATTTGAAAAACATACCTCCTTATTTCAGCTGGAATTTCCAGTGTGCTTCACTCCTATTGTTTACTGTTCTGGAAATTTACGATGGGTGCAAATAACCTGCTTCCCCATTTATTTTTAAACATTCAACGTTTCCTTTTCAGAAGAGTAGTTCATCTGAAGTTTTTTTTCCCTCTTATTAGCTGAGTTTATAATTATCTATGCTTTTTACTCCTTCAGGTGGAGTTTATAATCTTTCCATCTCAATATATTGTCATTGTTTGGAGGGGTTGGACATGCAATTTTGACTTCAAATTTGAAGTTTTGATTTGAAATTTGTGTCTGTCTATGATATTTTGAACAAAACTTCTTCCACTTGAAATTTTGGTAGTATTTCAATTCCAAATTTGTGATTCAACTTGGCCGATAGTTCTAAATTTTGCAAAAAAAGACCCACATTATTGCAATAGTAATTACCAAGCCTACTTTACCCAAAAACTAGCTCCTTCTCCAAACAGCCACCTGCTCAATCCGGCCAAGTTGTGGCTGTCCTGATCCGCCGGTGAGAGTTATCTCTGACAGCCATCATTTGTGACGGAACTCTTTGATGGTAATTTGGGGAAGTTTTGATAGTTCTCACAAATTGTGGGGTTTTCATGTTTATGATAAAAAGTGCAACTTTTGGAGTTCAGATTGCATGTCCCAGCACAATTTCAACTTCAAATCAACCTCTACCCGAATCAATGATTTCAAATCATTATCTTAAGTTCATATTCAAACACCTACTTTGTCTTTCTACTCAACTGGGCCCTTATTTTCATTAGGAAAACCAAGAACTGTCAGATTTCTAAAATGTGTCCCTCAAATTTTGTCTTCAAGCATTATCAAATTATAATTCTATTTAGCTCGTCATTACTATATTTCTCTGATCATTAAATCTCTTCATCTTGCCATATCTGTTAGTAGGATCAGAAACTAAAAGACGTGCTCATCTATTCTTTCTTCTGTTTTTCTTCTTTTTTCCAGCGAAGTAGGCTTGCTCATTTTGTCGAATTAATGGAGATGCTAAATCCTTATCCGAAGCCAAAGGTGAAACTCTTTTCTTTTATTACGAGTTCTTTATGTTCTTTGGTTAGTGAAGAACTTCTGCATCATTTGTTTCTCACGTACAGACAGTTTGACAATGCTTGTATTACAGTTTCTCACCTAAAATATCACATATTATGCACTTCATGCTGGTCTTTTTTGTGCAATAATCTGCGTTGTGAGGTCTCCTCCGTGATGTTTGAGCATAACATTTATTTGTTAACTTTCTTCAGTGGTCTTTCTCAGCTGCCTAATTGTTACAAATTGACTTTGCAAATTGATTAGCACCTCATATCTGGTGCCCTTTTTGCAAGCTTTGTTTTTTTCTATTAATATGCTCCACTTGATCTGGTTTTGAAATGTATGCATTTAGTACTGTGTGAGGGTATAGTTATTGCACTGTCTTTATTGTTTTTTAGGGTACGTAGTGATGCATTCTTGCGTTTATCCGATTGGGAAGAATTGATTTCTGGGTCTTGATGATACCTATTATGCCTTGAGCAATGTGCTTACACTTGCAACTGAATGAGTATCTACTGATGTGCAGCATTGGCTGGGATTGCTTCCTGGAAAGTGGCGCCTGTTATATTGTACTGGAAGACATATAGGGTTGACCCTTCGACAGCCTTCTGTTAGAGTACTCATTGGGGAAGCATACCTAACGATATCTAAAGTGTCAAAACCTAACACAACATTTTCAGTTGCCTCACACATTAGCTTCACTGTTATGGCTGGCCGCGACTGGGCTCATGACAAGTCTGGTGTAGGGGGGAAATTGCAAGTTGATTCCTTTTTCAGATTGAGAGCTGGGAGACGGTTATATCTTAAGGAGGAAACTATCAGCTCGAAGTTTCCGTCAGCTACACCGGATGCTCAAGCTTCGGTCCTGAAAAGGTTATCTAGTAAAAAGTGGAGGAAAGCGATCCCGATAAACAAAATCCCTTCCAGCCTTTCTGTAGCTAAACTAGTGTCGGATGAAATCGATGTGATGATGAGTCTAAATGAACCACTGAGTGGAAACATGGAAGTTGCACAGAAAGCAATTCAAGAAGTACGCACTCAAATACCTCCTGAAATGTTCGATCTATCAAAAATCATTTGCGGAACATATTTAGATTCAAGATTGCTTGTCCTTCGAAGTGTAAATGGATCTGCACTCTTTTTCCATAGATGTACAAATGACAGCTAATTGTAAAAAAAAGTTTGTTCATTCACTTTGTAAATAAGATCATATTTTTAGCTTTCTGTAACAGAGGGAGTTGGTAAAAGAATAGAAGCCAGGATTTGTGTATTAAAATCACAGAGATTCTCACTTACTATGTCACCAACTTTCTAGCAAAAGATCTATGCTCATTACAGTGCGGAAGGAAATACTGCGGCCTGCAGTTTTATTATATGGCGAAGGGGTATACAAATACCTTCTCTCTTTTTTCCGCAGTGGGGGACTTCAATTTTTCTCTCGGTCTTTAATTTTTACCCTTTAACGTTCTAAGTAATGAAAAAGGTGGTCAAAAATATCTCCGACATAGATTATGTCAGAGTCAGACACAAGTTACTATATTATAAAATATAAGTTCAATTTCAAACACATTATGTCTTTAGAAGTATGCCACAAATTATGTGTCTTACCAGGCGTAACTTCCCCACGTAACTACTTTAATCCTTGAGACAGGGTGGAGGATGGAGCAGATGAAAGTTAAAAACACCAAAACAGACCCGTCCGTCTACTGCGTACTGATCTCGAAAAAAGTTAAAACCGTCAATGCCACTTCATCTGAGTTCATTTACTTCTAAAACTAAATTTTATCTTTTAACACGTCCAGTTTTTAATTTTTTTTTATTTCTCAAAGTAGTTCTTTCTAGGCTAGAAGAACTAGCGACAAACATTTTGTAGCGCCTAAAAATAAAATCTGCCATGTCTCTGGAATAAATTCTCATGTGATATGAATCGAAGAATTTGACGAGCTAGACTTGGCAATAAAGATGCGCCAGCCTTGGTTCATTTACTATACTACTATAGCTTAAAAGTACAGATAACAGTGACGTATACAGAAATATTCGGATGTCTTCATTGAAACCCCAAATGGCCCATTAAAAACACCAAAAGACCAAAGGCCTTCTGGGTCGCACCGGGCTTGCCTAGTGCGGGTTACCTCTCCTATGTGATTTGCGAGCTATCGCATAGGAGCGGGAGTTTTACCTTGTGCGCACCCAAAGGATAGCGGCTGCGGATTTCCCTTGTCATAAAAAAATAAAAAAAAAGACCACGACTCTATTTCAAAAAGAAAAAAAAAACTAACAATAAATAGCCCATCTAAAAACATCCTCACGCATACCAATGCATGTCCTTCCATTCATTCCAAAAAGAGGTTTCTGTCTCGTCCCTCAGTCTCCCACTTAAGGGCCCGTTTGGCCATAGATTTCCCAAGTAAAACTTGGGAAAAAATTTGGCAAATATTGTTTGTCCATACACTTTCTCATTATTTGGCAAATTTTTTTGGCAAATAACCCAAATTTCCAATTACTAGTTTTTTCTAGTATTTGGGCCAAATCTCATTATTTGGAAAGTTTTAAAAATTCAAATTTAACACCAAACTTTTATCTTTTACAAACACTTTATTTATTAACACCAACCAACTCAATCAAATCTCCATCTGCTAACTAACTCAATTAATAAATTTTTCTATTATAAAGAGCATACATGTACAAGAGCTTTTATACCCAAAAAATTAGTTGAACAACCGTAGTAAAAGCTTTGTGGCAATCCTCTGTGGAGAAACAAATTTCCTTCTGTTTTCTTCTTCTTTTTCAAATTCATATTAGTTGTATTTTCATTATCATGATTTGTACTAGTCTTTTTTAACGATGCGACTATTTACTGTAATGATGCTTTTTGATTTGTTGCGGAAGTCATGAATCTTGTTACGCGACATTTCTATTTTGCTATGTAATACAAATTTATGGTTAGTTTTGATAGTTTTAAAAACTTATGGGCATAAGTCATATTTCTTAAAAAATTGAAATATATTTCCCAAATACTATGGCCAAACACATGGTGAAATTTCACCCAAATCTTCACCCAAATAATATTTGCCAAATATATTTGGAAATCTATGGCCAAACGCTAGCTTAGTGAATTCGAAATTCCAAGTAACTTCTGAGAGGGGTTACCAGGTGAATACATCATATCACACGAGAATCATATCTCTGGAATAATTCATTAACTATCGCTTACTGAATAACAAGTGCTTGCTCAACCAAAACCAAGACATCTGGTCTTGTCCAAAATCTAGGAAAAAAAAAAAGAAAATGCATAAGCAAAGAGGAGAAGAACATTTCCACCCAGATCAAGTAGAACCAATAAAGCAACATACCACCAAATGGAATGATGAACTCCATCTATATCAATCCCTGGCGTTGAAGATCAGTATATGTCTTTTTGTTGTAGATGTTACCCTCTTGATCTTCATATTCTTCTTCAAGATCAGGGCGCCACTTATTCACCCCTTGTCTTTCTTGGATTCTTTCCCAAAGTAGCTTGGCTTCCTGTGACACAATAAGAAAGTTGCATCAGACAGTAAAATATGCCAAGACATGGTTAAGACGGACCGAGGAAGAGGTAAGGTCTCTTTGAAGCCTAGACAGCAGAAAGGCATCACTGTCTGTCCAAACATCTAAGTCGGAGCTCAAATCGCTATTAGATAAGTTACAGATGGGCTTATGACTACCAACTTATCACCTGTATACACTTTTTGTGCTGACTTTATCAGGACCATGACAAACATCATGCAAGAACTTATGCTTCAGCTAATACCCAAAAACCCTTGGCCTATAAAATACATAAAAATCAAAAGCAAGACATCCGAAGGAAAGGAAGACGAGGAACAGAAACCAGGACAAAAAGAAACGGGAGGAGGGAACCATTATTTTTTGTTTTACAGAATGATTGAAATGAAGGTAAAGGAATTATCACAAACAACATAGCATAGGAGGTCTCTTTACGTCCATCCAAACAAAACTTTGTTTCTTTTTACATGTCTTTCTCTCCTTTGAAATTAAGGCAAAATAATGTGAAACTCTTCTGTTCTTTCTCTCCCTTCCCTTCATCCAGAACATCCATTTACATTAGAGAGATCACTCGTTAAGCCAACATAAGCAACACTGATGTCTAAATGATCAGTTTTATTATTGTGATTGGTAAAGGTCTAATTTTATTGAACCAGAAGCACTATGAGTGTGCTGAATATATACAGCAAAAAGTAAATGAATACTTTCCCTCAGTTCTAAATTATCAGTGTTGTTATATAGACGCCTTTCAGATGAATAGCATTTACTACAATTGTTTTGCAACTTCATTTGATTGTGAACAGCAAATGTTTTACTTAGTTTAAAATCTAGAAAACTAAACAAACATTATATAGTGACAATGCTGAACTGAAAATGCAGCTTAGAAAAACATACTTCGATTGATGTGATCTCATTGAAGTTCTTAGTATTTGGGATACTGAGACAACGCATCCCATGTTGATGTCTCCATTCCTTGAAATGCCGCTCATAAGCCCTACGGCCCCAGTAACTATGGTTCCCACATATCTCACACTTGAACTCCTGAAATCAGTCATACAAGAGTGCCTAAGAGCGAGCTCACATATCAAAATAAGTGGCATATAGAGATGAATGTTAAAGCTAATCAACCATCAGCAGCAGACGACCGATTAATCCAACAAGCAAACAGTTGTAATCATTTAGATATCGAAGTTAAAAAAAGGTATTATCCTGTGGAAGCATCCTCTAATCCTCTTCCAGACCCCTTTTTTGTCCCTCCTATTTTCCACTCATTTTTTGACAAATCCTTTTTTCCTTCCTCCTTTCCATGCTCTTTTTGAGGCAGGTAAGGAAGTTTTTAACTGTACTTTTTGGGGCCTGGTTCAGAGAAGGGGTAAATTTCATCTCCAAAAGAGAAGTTCTAAACAATACAAACTGTAAGACAAATCTGTGATGAATTAACCTCAAGTTTATAACAAGGACCTCGAGAACAAAAAGAAGACCATCACCAGCGCCCAACCAAAGTTTACTCCAAGTCAAATACTACTCAAGAGCTAAAAGCCAAAGATTCCAAACTTCAATACATAATTTGGAACTATGTAAGGTGATAATACAAGTCAACATCCAAAATACAAATGGAAACTGTAAAATTCAACAAAAATTTTCACTCGGCAAAAATGAAGAAGAACAGCATTAACAATGTGATCACCAACCCATGACAGACATAAAAAATCAAAGGGCAGGCAGCCTACAAAACACACCAAAAGAAATTACCTGACCAAGACCGTGAAGTTTATACAACCAGTACGGAATAGGTTTCCCATCCCAGCCCATTGGCAATTTCAGTGGATTATAAATTTGTTGGTCTTCATCATCACTCTCAGACTCAGCCTGAACATCGTCCTGAAAGAAATCATTGAGACAGCATTGTTGTCAGAAAGGATGAAAACTCATATATCCGGCAACATATCCTAAAAACCAATTAATTAGTGTGACCAAAGGTCCCTAAAGAGCATACTTTATGGTTCTGTTGATTCTCCAATCCACTTTATTACTAATCAATGCAATAAACTCCAAGGGGCTATTCCGTTTATCGTCCATTTTAAAAGCTATGATCTCAACTAAAGCAAATAAAACATCTTCATTGGTTATATTTATTAAACAAAAAAAGAGGGTACTGTACATATTCTTTCCAGTTATGATTATTCTTCTAATCAGAATTACTAGTCTAATAATGAAACAACACATCAGTAAGAACAAAAAATTGGTAACTGACTAGTAGTAACTAATAGATCACATGTCCCCCGACTTCTTAAATTGTGTAACTTCTCTTTGTTAATAAGGACAAAATTGCAGTGATAGTCAAATGTGAGTCTAAGACCCTATTCTAGCAACCAGGCACAAGGACAAAACAAAGTAGTAATTATTCAGTCTTCATTAAGTGCAAACAAATAGAGCCTAAACTTAAAAAATGGTTTCAGAGAGACCAGATGTGTATTTTACTCTAAACACACTTTTAGGATATTGCTTTGGATAAAGCATTATGTTGGAATTTTAAAAATGAATTTCGTTAAGACTGATGAGTAGGTTTAAAGATGGAGTAGATGACATTTTTTGGTCGTTCAAATGGTAAGAGGGAAAATGGGACACTTCAAAAATTTAATGATAAATCACAACTAGTGAAAATTTCCATTTGGAAGGTGGACATCATCTCCTTTCTTCCCCTTTTTTTTTTTGGTTTGGTTGGTTAGTTGGTTCTGCGGCAGAGAGGGGGGGGTTACCAATTATTCTTAGCAAAATTTGAGATAGAAACAGAAGGCAACAAATCCTACATAAAGCCGACTGAAAAGAGTTGGCATTGTTTACTTGAAATATTATTTAAATCAAGGCATTGATCTCTTTTATGGTGTTTTCTTTCCCAAAAAAGGTTACAAGTTACTCATGAATTACCTCTTCACGTTCTGCCTCCATTTCTTCATATGTCAAAGCCTGCTTTTTCTCAACATTTTCTCTTGTCCGCACAATTGTCTGCAAGGTAATAAAATATAACATAAAAAAAGAGTCAGCAACTCTGGGGTTTGACATAACATAGATCGGCACACCATGCTTGTTATCTTTCCCAAACATGACTCAAAAAATTGTTAGTATGTGGTGCATAAAGAATCCATTTTCTGAATTTACTCCACATTAATTCAAATGTGAGCATGTTGCCTCAGATATCTTTCCCTTTAGGAGATAATAAAAGTGTTGTGTCACCCACCTCATCCAACAGATCACATAGCCTTCTTATCTTGGCTTCCAGAAGAGCAATCTCTTTTACATCACCCACTTGAGGAGTTGCAACAACACCGTTTTGTTCTGGTTTCCGCGAGCCTTTTGCAAAATGCTTTCTGTCTAGTTTTTCTAGCGAGATATTCTGTCAAAACATCAAGCAACAAATTTATGCATGTCTAAACCAATACACAAATAATTTGTAAAAAGAAGTAATCAAATCCTCAACCATGTAGGAGAGAATACTTTATTCTTGGGTAAAGATGCTAGCAACTGACCTTCGTAAGGAAAAGTCTCTCAGCACGTTGCTGAATAGTACCTCCTGTCTTCAGTCCCAGTGCTCCCAATGCCTACAACAGATGTCACAACATTGAAGTTTCGTATCAACATCCAGCACACTAAAGTCTTGCACCAATATTTAATACCATATAATATAGTTTGCATCATAGGAATGACATATATAAGGAGTACATGGAACATGATAACTGGCAGGCAAAGAGAATTAAGGAAAAAATCTGGGCAAATAGGAAAATGTGAAACTGATGCAATTTTCTAAACAACCCACCAATAAGAAGTTTGATTTGGTAAAATCAAAAGTCCAAAACCCACACATTCATAAATTGCAATTTTCTTTGATTGTTTTCACAAAATTGCAAAATTAATGGGCGAAGGGAATCCCCAACTATCAAACAGTCCATGACTCCATGCAAATACGAAGTAATAGTCAAAGATCTGTCTAGAGTTTTCTTTCAATGTGCATTTACCACACAACCACTACAAGAAACAGTTGAATACAAAGAAAGAGTTCCAATGAACCAGAGAAAAAGAAAGGATTTGACAAAACAATGTCTTTAAGAATGGAGACCACAATGCAGGAGATCGGAGAACCAAAGATCTAATTGACGATACTATTATCACTGGAATGAGAAACACTAAGAGCTTAAAGTGAAAATCGGAAAGGATTAGGAAACATCTAAAAGCACTAGAATGATTAGACTGCCTACTTACAGAAACCTTCTGTAATAGATTGGCTGTTGAGACCAGTACATTCTCAAGATAGAGACTACTGAATAAAGACTAGCGTTCTTGAACCTGGGAGTTAACAATTTCAATTGCATACTTCTACTTGACATCCTAAGCATCTGCCACAATTCAGTCCAAGAGCAATTGAGTTTAAATCATAATTGACCTATAATAGTCTGAAGAAACTAAAATGCAAACAAGAACTGCAGTAAGCATTCCGACAAAAGGCTATAAGAGTTGCTATATATAAACATCAAACTATCCAGAAATATATGCTTAAATGCCTTGTGTACAAATAAAATAAGTTGTCACTCCATATCAACGTTATAATCTGTGTGGTAATTATAAAACAAAACAAACTGGGGTTGCACGTAATTAAAATTCAAGATTCACTTCAAACTTGTAAAAGAAATCTAATAAAGGATGAGTTCCAATCAAATTATCAACTCAAGACAAACCATCAGTATCAGTTTGTTTTGATGGATGAACCAGATCAAGTAGATACTAAGTACAACATTTTTTTTATTGGTCACTTGGTACAGCACATTTCCTTCTTTCTACATCCAGCAAATCAGATCAGCAGCACATAACTCCCAAGTTTAAGTGCAAAAATAACATTGTAACTCCTATGAATGTTGGTATATCCTCAGCTCAATGTGTTCCAAAACTTGAAAGCATTCAAGTTCCATTAAAGAAAATATAGATGAGAAACAATTTAAAGAAACTTCCATACCTCCTTTAACTTCTCTGGTCCCACTACCATCAGCTCCTCAGCTGTACTATAATAATCAAGATCAATCACAGTATGATTCTCTGGAGCACTTCCATTTTCCTGACCACTATTTTCCCATCCTTCTACCTTGCCCAAAGTCCACTCCTCTTCGAATTCACTTGTTACCTGTCAGAAATTAGTTATTAGATTGATCAATCATATTCACAGATAAAACACATAATACCGAGAGTTATTTGGAATTTTTCAAAACAGGCATTAAAATGACTATGTGAACGATATATAAAAAGTATGACAGCATAACCTCCTCATATCAGAAGATACAATCCTTAAACTACACTTCTTATACAGTGTTTCCAATGAGAAGACATGTGAGTTATGACTTCCACATAGCAAAACGTCCAACTAACACCAATTCACTCACAAATCCAAAAAAATGCATTAATTTTTACAAGCAGATAAAAAGAAACCTTCTCTGAATGTGTTCACTTAACTCTCTCATTATTTTTAAAAGGGGGAGAAAGACTGTATATAGTATATACACTTCCCAACGATGTCAGACAGAAAGAAGCATGCAACAAGTAAGCAATTGTCACTCAATAATAAAATCAGACTGAGGAACAGCGATGTTGATAAAGAAAACGGCACCTTTGAAAATATCCTATCAAGATCCTGCAAGGGCTCCGTCCGCTCAAAAAAATAGACCAGATACTCCAATAGTTTCTGTAAATATTCTAGGTACTGCCTGTAAAACAGCAAAAAGGCAAATATTGCATATCACAAAGACATAGAAATCATAAAGAGGAGGGAATGGTTTTACATTCAAATTTGAACTTAACAGGAACAACAAGATTTCACCAAATCTAACGGGCAGTTATTGAAGAAGCTGTTATTTCAAAAGTTGTTCCCTGAAACTGTCTATACCTCATTTAACTATATTAAGCAACAAACTCTGAACGATATATCTGATTTGAAAGATTGAATATTCACACCAACTAGAGACATTCTTACCTAGTCGTCTTTGCTTTACAAGGAATCTTCTGTGGTTCGGAAAATACATTTAGATAAGCTGTGTATTCAATTGGCTCACCAAATTTGGAGTTGATATACTCGTTAAACAATTCATGTAAGTCTAGGTATCGCCCAGAACCTTCCTGTCAACATGTCACAATAGCAAAATGGAATATAAGACAACTAGTATCACACAATTACCAAGAAGCAAACATAAAGAAGCAATAGACACCATGAGGGACAGATTAACCGAGAATTCCCTGCTTCAAAAGTTATACAGAGTTGCACGTAAGCATAATCTCACAGCAGAATCGTTAGATTAAAATGGAAAAATTCACATAAACATCAGCTATGAAAAGCAATTACTAATTCGTGATCTGGCATGTACGGAATGAAAACTATATTCTCAATTCTACCGGAACTTCTATGAAAGCCTTCCATTTCTTCTCTTCGATGAACTTGTTTTTCCCAGAGAGTATGCTAATTTTTGGCCTAAATCTTCTTTTGACGATCAATACAACCTTTGATCAAAAAGATATACCTTGATTATATTTCATCTCTTCAACAAGTTTAGTAGTGAACATAGCGGCCCTATTGTTCCGATTGAGAGAACACCCAATGATTTAGCTTTTATATAAACTTCTAGTTCTCTCTTTTGCAGTAAGTAGACAAAGTCAGTCTAATTTCAAGTTCCAATACCAACACTAGTTTTTACGACAAGTTGTTAACAAACCCAACGACTGAGCATATGCTTCTATACGACATAATTTCCTTATCATAAGCTATAGGATCGGTGAATGTTCGATTGCATTAGCTTTTCAATACAACTGCTGTATCACATAATAGAAAATCCTCACTATCAGGGAAGAGCTAACTGATAAAATACAAGATCTGTCTCACAACTGCAAATACTCAGAGAAAAAAAGGATGTCTACAACTTAGCCGATGCCCAATAAATAAACAGTGTAAACATGTAATATGCTAAAAACTACTAAAATCACTGTAGTAATTAATATTTCAAGCAAACTCGCTAAACATGCAGCGAGAATCCATCATCTCATCAAAAAAAAAAAAAAATACAAGCAACTAATTTCCTGCCAGAAAGAAACAGGATATGAGGCACAGATTGGAGCCGAAGAGTGACACTGACCTCGCCACTAAACTCAATTTGTGGTTCTTCTTTGAGGAGCTGCTCATATTCATCACCAGTATCAATAATAGCACGCGCAGCAGGATGCCTTCTATGGTACTCACGAATCTAATTATCACAAGCACAAATAAACAGAGCAAGTTCATAAAACAAAACAAAAGAAATTGAATTAAGTAACCACAGCATATAGAATATGAAAAACAATAAGAGCTCAGACTGTTTTAACCTCTTTCAATCTGTCATAAAATGCACTAAACACATTTGTTCCAGTTGCTGTCTGGCCTCCCAGAGCTGCAATTTCATCCTTCCTCGCTCCGTCTTTGTCTTCATATATATCTACCTACAACACAAACATCAATTGTTAACTAACTTCGAATAAAAATTAAAATACAAAATTAATTCAATTGTAAGCGGGAACAAGAAATTACCAGTTTGTGTGTGGTGTCAATGATTTGCTCGATCATGTTACGAACGCGGTGGCTCTGGTGGAGCCGGTCCTTGTTAGTAGCCGGCTCAGTCTGGAGATCCTTCACAATAAGGCGCTCCAACCGCTCAACTTCCTCGTGCGATGCACGAGTCACCTCCAGTAGAGTCGACGACATTGTTCTTCCACTTCCACTTCCACTTCCACTGATACTACGTTACGCTCAGCAAGAACTAGGGTTTCGAGTTCGTCTTCTATCTTTTTCCTTTTCGCCTAGAACTTGCCGGTTCAGAGGAGCTCGGTTTTGCCGGGTTGGAGTGATATTTCTATTGGTTTATTTATACTTAAGTGCGCATTTTGCCATCAAAAAAGAAAAAAATATATATTTTATTTAAAAATTCCAAAGTTGGATTATAACTTTTGTAATAAAATTTTAGAATGTAAATGTATTTTTTATAAAAATATAATTTTAAGAGAAAAAATTATTTTAAAATTTTGAAGTTGTAATTGGAAATTTTACGCTTATCTTTAAATAAAATGAAAAATTTCCATAGTCAAATGATTAGTGTTGTGATTCCACCCGTAGTTTGATTTGAGACTTAAAAAAAATATTTAATTATAATCTTTCAATTTAAAAGTGTATTATTACTCTCTTAGATTTTTTTGGATATAATTTCAAATTATAATTTGAAATTAAAATAATTTTAGACATGATAAAGATTTCAACTAATGAAACATTACCTTCATAACTTCAATATATAACTTCTCAATAAAATAAAAATATGTTTTTTACATAACAAAAACAACATAAAGCATTAATAATCGTTATAAGTAACTGTTCGAATCTAGAATAAGATTATAGTCCCAATAAGTGAAAATTACAGAAATATACTACTTAAGACTTTTATTAACAAAATATCAATATACTTATATTTAATTACAAACTAAGTTTTTAAATTACATACATAACATAACATTTAATTTTTGTATTTAATTTAATTTTATTTTACAGATTTTCTCTCTCATACTTTTAGTAATTCGTGCCTTTTATAGGGAGTATAATTAGGATATTAATATTTATCAAATATTCTCTCTCCTAAACAGTTCCAAATTCACACGTTCATTGCCTTTTTTTTTCCGTTTTTTAGGCATAGTGAAACTCTTTGGGATCATAATTAATTTTTTATTTTTGTTCTGATAAAGCTATTTTTTTTACCAAGAAAGGGTGTACTTTTCAATGTTGAGTGATAGTTTCAATAAAATCTTGAAAATATTTTGGGAAGTCAAAAGGGTTTCCTTCCATATTCTTCTTCAACTTTCTTAACCTTTAATCTTCTCAGTCTTTTTCAACTTTCTTAACCTTTAATCTTCTCACAGAAACGTTTCACAAGACAACTAATCTAAAAAATTGCCATTGTTCGATGGAAAAGACTCCACGTAAAAGTCCTAGACTTAACAAATCTGTGGTAATCGTTGATAGCCCGCCGATCAGTTCAAGACCATCTGGTAGATCTAATGAGTTTATTGTTATCAATTCTTCATCATCCTACAAAGTTCAACAAAAAGATGAATATGGGGCTGATACAAAATCGAAGGGTAAAGAAAAATTGGTAGAAGATCATTATCCACATGACAGCGATTTTGAGGACGATATCCCTCTCTCTAAAAGATTAAGAGTAAATAATGATCAGGATTCAAAGGTATTTATTTATTTGATTAAATTTCTTTTTTTTTGACATGCAAGTGTTGAATCTTATTCTTAATAGAAAGATTTGTAACATTAATTAATTTTTTATGCCCTAGAATGTTGATGGGGGTTCGGTGAGCAAAGGTATGAATGGTTTAAGTCAAAAATGGACTAGGTTTGTTAATAATAAAAGGAAAAAGGCATCACAAGTACCACTAAAGGTATGTTTTTCCAGCATTTTCTAGTAATGTAATTTTTTATGGAAATATTTCTTTGCTTATATTATAAATTTTGCATTTTATGACTATTATAATTTATTGATTTTTAATATATATTTTTTAGATCAAGAAGAAACAATTGTGTTGGTGTTCTTATGTTAATGTCAATGTTTTTGCTGATATAACAAAGCTACTTGAAAAAATTGGTAGTGTTCATTTGTTTAAAGAGTCTCCTTTTGGTTATCTATTAGGCTTGTCCCAATTGAAAGTCCAACCTCAGATTATTAGATGTCTTGTTCATCATTTATCTAACAATCGGGATGACATGTTTGTGTTTGACATAAATGGTAAAGAAATGCATTTTGGGCTTAGAGAATTTTTGGTAATTACTGGTTTTAAGTGTGGTGGGTGTATGGTTTTTTATCATGATCAGAATAGTACATCTAAGTTACTTTCTTGTTACTTTCCAAATGTTGTTGATAAGTTTTGAAAGTTGATTTCATAAGAGTGTTTAAAGAAGATGGGTTGATTCAGGAAGAAGACTTTTTTAATATTGTCACAGCCCTTTTTGCGCATAGCGGCGGAAGGGTTTTTCCAATTTTAAGTGACGTTATTGATTTAGGGATTATTTTACTGTTTCAAAGTCGCCACTTGGAATTGAGTTATGGTGTTCCAAGTCACCTTTTTGTTTAATCCCTTATCAAAAGGAAATGACTCTTTATATTAGTCTGCGAACCAGAAATTCGGATAAGGAATTCTGTTGACCGAGGGGAAGGTATTAGGCACCCCTCGAGTCCCGTGGTTCTAGCACGGTCGCTTTTATTGACTTATACTTATCTTGATATGTTTTTGGATAATTTGTGTCTATACGCCATGGTTTGCTTATTTTTTAATTGTTGAATTTTTATTAATCTTAAATCGGATGCATAACTGCATTCTCGATCTTGACATTTGGAGACATAACTGTCTTCTTTGCATCACACCTAATAATCTATTTTTATTTATATAAGTCTCTACTTTAAATTAATAAAATTTAATTATATTATTGAACAAGGTGCATCACCGCATCCTTGATTTTTTTTTACTGTCTCAAAAAAAATATGTGTAACCACATTCTTAATTGAAACAAATATTTATTAATATGCCTAAAACTCATCTAGTCATTAGAAAACAAATATTCTTCCTTTATACATAAAACTAAATAAAGTAAAATAAATCTAAATGTTGAGGATACAATATATAATTCGGGCATCATTTCTATATCTTTTATTTTATATTTTAATATTTATATTTTTATTACTCTTAAAGTTAATATCAAAATTAAGTATACACTTTCAAATCAAATAAAACAATAAGGAATTGTTAAAAATAAATATAATTTTTGTTTGATAAAATTAAACAACAACAATTTATTTATTTATTTATTTGTTTGTTTTTTATCCTAACTATACCTACTTTATCATTATTATCTGAATCAAGATAAGAACAATGTTATGACTCGTTTATTTTTAAGAGATCACAACTAACAATGGGAATTAGATAAATAAAAATAATTATCGATTAAATCTACCTTCATACATTAAATAGAGAGATATAACAACTAACAAATTAATCATTTCAATCTAACTAATGAATAAAACAACATATAAGAAAACTTGTCATAAAATTACATCAAATTCCATAAATAAATTAAAGAGATAGGGAAAAGTTGAATACCGCAAAATCTTGACTGAACCTCGATTAGAACACCCACTAATTTTTGTAGATGATTCGTTATGGTATATGTGTTGTGTTTAAATAAAGTAGTAATGAGAAATGAAGAAAATATGTGAATGTATTAATGAATATTTGAAAGAGAAATAAACTAAAACTAAAATGGATTTCCTCTTTTGTTTTCTGCGTGAATGTTGATTTTCTTTTTTCCTTTTCACCTCTGTTTCTTGTGTGCTGCGTGTGTGTGCAGAATGCTTTTTTTCTTTTCTTTTTTCACGTCTGTATTTGTATGTTGGGTGTTTTGGTTGCTCATTTTCTCTTCCTTCTTTTCGTTGGTCCTGTGTCTGTCTATATAGTAGTAGTAGTATGTATGTGTTGTGTCGTGTGTGTAGTGTACTAGTGTGTGAGTTGGGTAAGTGGGGTAGTGGGTAGAGTGGGGGTAATGGGAGATAGGTAGTGGAGTAATGTGTAGTATATATAAATATAAATATAATAATTAAAATTACTAACTAATTATTTTAAATTACTATAAATTTAAGAAAAGTTAAATAGCTAATTAAAAATATAATTAAGAAACACTAGTTTATTTATTAAATATACATTAAAAGAAAACATTTATTTTTTGAACATTTTCTTCTCTTTTGAATAAATTGAAAACAAAACTTAACTTAAAACATAACTCTATTTTTGTGGTTTTCGAATATTTTTACACTAAACTTACTAAAATATGATAAAATCAAAATATTTAATTTAAAAGTAAAAGAAATATTTAACCACTAAAAATGGTGTAATACCTTAAATTCGGTCAAAAATTACGTGTCTACAAATATGTCTATGATTTATTTCATTAGTACATTCATTTTGTCATCTCCACCACAATTGTCACATATTCCAAAAGATCACTTCTTATGTGTTGAGTCGGGACAGTACATTACGTACCCCTGGGGCAATCTCTCTTTTTTTAATCTTCGTCATTCTATATCGAGTCAAATGGCAAAAGATCCGGATTATGTGAAGTTTGAAGGGTTTCCTCTCGCATTGCAAATTTGGTTTTATGAATGTTGTAACAAAGTTGATAGTTCAATTGCAATTCGTAAATCCAATCGAACGCCTAGAATATTCAATTGGGATATATTTTGACCATCTCCAGAAAGGAATGTTCAGAAAATACGACAATCAGGTAATAGAAGTTCTTTTGTTATTATTTATTAATTTTATTTTTTATGAGTAGTGTATATTCACAATTTATTATTATTGTGTTAGTATACATTTGAAGATCTTGTGTTCATGGATGAGGAGCTTGATATCATTGAGTCGGAAAATCTTACTGTTTTGACTGATATGTCATTCAATAAGAAGAGTAAACGTGATAGATATGTAAGGCAAAATCAGAATTTACAGACTCATTCTGTCGTTCGACAGAATGTTAAAGATTTGCCTCATAGTTCTGCACAAAAGGTTGGAAGTGATCCGAGTTTGTCATTTAATAAAGATTTGCAGAAAATTGCCCAAGAAGTTGTGAAGGTATGATTATAAATTTTATTTACTTTCTGTCAGAATTTTTGTTGAAGAAACATTAATGTCATTTTAATTTTTGTTAGGTTCGTAATGAGTTGGAAAATTTTGAAAAAAATGTAGATGCTAAGTTTGTTGAAATGAAGGCTTTTATGGATTCATCAATCAAATATATCATTCAAGAGTTGAAATCTCTTCATAATGATGTTTCAACCAACAAAGATTTAGGTGGTGAACGGGTTAGTCTACTTATTAATATATGGACTTATTATTTACTTATAAACTAATTTTTAGATCAAGATTATTATAAATGTTAATGTGGATACTTTGTGTTGATTTTAAATATTATTAATCTTCTTGTTGATTATATATCCGTAATTAGCTATATTGTTGTCTTATTGTAATCGTTGAATGACTCAAAATTTTATTTTTATTGAGAACATTAAGGTTGTTGTTGAGGATCAAAGAAAAGGAAATGTTGATGTTCAAAATGAACATTTGCAAGATTGTGGAGATAAAAATGGTGTCCAGACACCATCTTCGTTTCGTAATCATATTTTTTATAACAATTGTAAGTTCTTTTTTGTTAGCTTAAATCTATTTTTTATAACTATTTTTAGTTCATTTCTGATTTGTGTTTAAAATTTCATAAAATATAGATACATAAATGATGTTTGTATATCTTAATAGGTGGTGTATCTGTTGATTTTGAAATAAATAGAAAAACTCCTACATTGGATGACTTTGTTATGCCCAATATGCGTGAATCATAATTGGTTGCTCTTGAAACTGGACAAGCATACGTGTCATCATTGGTAGATGTAGAATCTGAAAATATTTGTGTCACACCTTTGGAAGTTGCTAAAGCTGGAAAAACAAAGTTCAATCAGTTTGGTGTTATTGAGGGTGAAAACACATTTATCTCACCAGTTCAGCATGTTCGTACGAAGATTCCAGGAACGTATGCCCAATCACCATACACAAACTTAAGTGAATCAGGTGGCACATCGGTGAACACAGTGAATTACTGTTTATGGAGGCATCCTTTTGTAAATTACAAGGGGTTTGATATGTACAGTGAAGTTATCCTTCAATTTAAGAAATGGGTTGATAGCAAATTATCCAAGAAACGTGGAAAGTATGTATTGTTGTGTACCATTTGTTCATTCACTTTATATGCTATAACTACTCATTTTGTTTTATAGGAAAACCAGTTTCTTCACTGCTGCTTCAAATCCAATTGATCCTCCTTTTGAGTTTGGTGTTGGTAGGGTGGATTTGATGGATTGGTTTCACCCTTTGGCTTATCCAGGGCAGCCTTGGAGTGATTTGGTAATTTTTTACGGTGTAACTCTATATTAAAGTAAGATTTGATATTTGTTTTTTGTTGTGATTTTTAGTGATTGGTATGTAAAATTGGCTTCATTGTAGTCACTGAAATCTGTGATTTAGTTCTATGGGGACTGTTGTTTTTGGTATGTATGTTAGGAAAATCAACTACTGACACAAACATAGACTCTTAATTATAGTTTAATTGTTACAATGACACAAACATATAATTTTAAATATAGTCTAATAGGTAATAATCAGATAATGGTAATTCTTTCAATCAAGTTGTGATATTATTTTATTGTTTGGTGCTAACTAATAAAACTTGATATGCAGCATGTTGATGTGATAATGTATTATCTTCACAAGTTTTGCAAGTATGGTCCTGATAATAGTGCAAGAATTACTACTACTGACCCTTTTTTCATCAGTTGGGTTGTTCAAATTCATGATGCGTGGGAGGCCAATGGCAAAGGTGAAAGTCTGATTAGTATACATCATGAGGTTGCACAATATATAAGAGGTGATAGGATTCTTGCTAATACTCCATGGGTGGATGTTGATCATGTATGCATTCCAGTCAATAGTAGTGCTGCATTCCACTGGTTTCTGGTTGTTTTTTCCATAAGAAAAAGGTGTTTATATATTTATGATTCTTTAAATGGTTATGGGGTTAAACATACCAATGCAGTAACAAGTTTGGTTCAAAAAATATCTAGAATGATACCTTGGTTCCTAGTTGTTACTGATTATTATGCTTTAAGGAAAGACATTGACTGGAATACAGATGTGCATTATGCTGGAAGGCCAGTTGGTGATCCGTTGGTATATGGTAATCGTGAAAACATCCCACAACAATGCGACAATTCAACGTAAGTATAATGTGACTGTTTTGTTGTTGATTATACTATGTATTGTACTAATTATGTTGATTGGGTAATATTTATAGGGATTGTGGTCTGTATACATGTGCTTTTGCTGAATATGTGTGTCGTGGAGATAGGAACGTATCTATGTCGGGTTTAAATGCTGAAAATCTTCGGTTGAGATTTGGGGCAACTCTGTGGGAATATGGAAAGATGAAAATTGATACTGAATCTGTTAGTGAAGATGAAGCTTCTAACCAAGGTGGTCGGTCAAATCGGAGGGTCAAGGAGTAAAAAGTGTCATTTCTTAAAACAGAATTTCATGAATGTTTTATGCTATTGAATTTTTTTTGTAATTTTGGATAGTACTTTAGTTGCGTTTATGGTATTTAGTTCGTTGGATATTGTCTTTATTCTGTGATTATGCATTTATTTGGTTGTTTTTTTAATTAAATTTTGTGATAAATTTATAGTGTGAGTTTGGTTTGTACATGTATGAGTTTGGTATAAATTTAGGTATAAATTGAGTTTTATCATTATTGAAAAATTATACTAAATGCTTGTATATGATCGATTGGATTTCTTTCAAAGCTGCAGGTTGGTATACATACCAATGTGTTTACCCAGTTTGGTACTTTTTTTCTTTCATATGTGAACCAATTTTTTTCTTTAGCATAGTGTTTTTTATTTTTGGTTTCAGTGTTAACCAAGAGTGTAGTCATAAGCCATTTATTGAAATATCAAAGTATTTTACCAAAAATTTAACCATTTAATGATTTTAAAAAAAAACAGTCAAAGAAATACCAAAGTATTTTATCAATATGTTAACCATTTAATAAACTTAAAATAAAACAGTCAAAGATTACATACCCTTAAACCAATTTTAAAATTTATGATTTTATTAGGTTATCATCAATAAATGTTGGAAATATTTTTCATATTATTATTTACACCAATTCATATACTTAAAATACACTAAAATATGTACCATATTTTTATTTACGAGGTTCTAATTATATACCATAGATCGTCAAACTTGTAGTTTTTTACACCACCAATTACACCAAATTATTTATTAATGCACTTATTTTAATTTATGTATGTTCATATGTAAGATAATATACCATCATCATTATGACATTTGGTTTTAATATATACCATCATTTATACCAAGCTATGTACCAGTTGTAACAAGAGTAAACCAATTTTACAGTAAGTGAGTGTTAATTACTGTAGCGTCCAAACTAATATACTAACATTTATTACTTTTCAATTTATTGTTTTAGGTTGGTAAACTGCAAACATTTGTTTTACTAAATACACAATTATTATGATCCTTTATTTTTACCATATATTTGTTCTTATTTACCATAAATTTTACCAAGAATTTGACTTATATTTTTTATCAATATTTCTGGATATGTGACAACACGTAATCCAAAAGAGTTTATGATATCTACTATATACAACCATTTATAACAACTATGTATTCAAAAATATGAATAAGATAACAAAAAGTAATCAACTTTGAAATAAGGTAATGCAATTAAAAAATAGTACATCTAATAAAAGTAATATAGTTCAACTGTATAACTGCAAAGTAAAAATAACAACAAAAATATCACAAAGCTAATTATCATGAGTTTTTTTTGGGCAAGTCTTCTTGTTATGCCCAACTATACCATATTCACTACATGTTACTTTCCTCTTCTTCCCCTCTCCTTCAGTGAATCCCTTTTTGCGATCATTTTTTGGAGGTCTGCCTGGTTGTTTTCTTGTAATTGGTGGTAATACTACCTCTTCCAAGACATGTGATGGAACATCCCAAGTGCTTTCGCAAGGCAAGGGTTCAATTAGTATTGCATATGTATCTTGATAATTCTTATTACTATAATAAGCTGAATAATAATCATCGCGATGTTTATTCCTATGTCTGATTGCTGCAAGTGCATGACTTCAAGGGATCTCATCATGTTGAAATCTGCCACAACTACACATTCGTGTATTCAGACATACTGTAAACCTCTTTGCACCATCTGTAATGGTATGAGGGAGTATTGTTGATGCGCGTACCTTCATTTAAGAGCATTCATTATCAATAATAAAACCAAAACATAATATGCACAGTAGAGAATTATTAATACTTACAAGCATACGATGAGACAAATTTCTATTGTCCTCCAACATTTCATTGTATTTACTTGTCAAGGTTGTTGTAATATTTCTACCTTCTTCGTTGTGTTTCTCATTCCAAGCTTCAATTGTTTTTCTAACAAATTCCAACAATGGTACCACTGGTAACCTTCTTCCAACAAGAATAGTGTTATTTAGTGACTCTGCAATGTTACTTGTTAGTGTCCAAGTCCTTTTTACTGGTGAATGTACGCGTGACCATTTCTCATAGTTTGCTTTTTGTAGATAAGCACGGTATTTTGGATTAATTTGATCCATCATTTTCATCAATTCATCAAACTCTTGAACAGTGTAAGCTTTTGCTAAACTGAAGAATAATGTTCTAACCTCTTCTGTATCTCTGTATGTTTTCTTTAGTAAATTGGTCCATAGATGATATATGCATGCGTAATATCTGAATTCGGGATAAACAACTGCAGTAGCATTCCAAATGCTCTTATTTCTATCAGAAACAAAGCACATATCTTCCCTTTCACTGAATGCATTTTTAAAATTCTCAAAGAACTATAACCATGAATCATCATTTTCTGAATCAACTATTCTGTATGCAAGCGGCAAGATGTGACCTATACAACAAATATCTTCAAAATAAATACAACATATATTGATTATATATAAAACAAATCAATCTAGTTGCGGTAATGGTATAAACAGTACCTCCTGGATCTAATGTGCTAGCTATTAACATTGTGCCTTCGTATGTTGATTTTAAATGTGTACCATCCACGACTACTATTGGTCGACAATACTCCCAGCCTCTTATACTTGCATCAAGTGTTGTAAATGAATATAAAAAATTATTTTCATCTGTTTTTTTATAATTCACAATTGTCCCTGGATATGTCTTCTCCAATATATATAGATATGTTGGAATTTTTCCATATGATTCGGCAGGGTCACCTCTTAATGTCTCGAAAGCTTTTTTTTTACCTCTCCATGCTTGCATGTATGTTAATGAAATACCATGTATCCTTAGCATGTCTGTTTGTATGTCTGTTGGTGTGTAAACGGTCTTCAGATCGACATACTTTTCAACCAACATTGCCCCAAGCACACCACTTGTTGATTGTCGCTTTGATTGAATCCGGTCCTTCAATGGACAAGAATGTGTATCATAGAATTTCTTCACTTTGAATAACTTTGAATTATTCAAACATGAGGATTTAAAAACCCATGAACAGTTTTCTGTAGCACACTTTAGATAGTAACTACAAAAACTCATGCATATTAATACATGGTAAGTTGTTAAAATATATTGATAATTTTTAAAATCAACATATATAACAACTCACCAGGTAGGACTTGATCTTTTTGCAACGAAACAAAACTCTCTTAGAAATGCATATCGCTTCATAACTTCCGATATAGTTTGCTTGTTTATATAAACTTGATCCTCGGCCACCAAATAGTGTTGAGGATTTGAAATTATTTCAGTTCCTTATGATTCTTCAATGTAACATTCCAAAATTGGATCCATGTTAGTCAAACATAGTGTGTTGGATTCCATAATATGTTGACGTGTTGTTTGGACATTTGTTTGGTACTCAATAGATTCCATAGCTATGTCCACACATGTCACACATAAAGGATATTTTGAAAAGAAATCTGAATTGCATCTCTTTTGATCTAAATAAACTTGCACTCCCGTATCGTTATGTATCTTCATTGGTGGAGATGGACCACTCACGAAATACCTTAGTTCCAAATGATAAATTGTTGTGTCCACTCCCAATTGTGAAGATATAGTTGTAAGCAAGCCTTCGTATTTGGTGGTTGGATCATACATAACTCCTTCAATATTGTAATTCACGTAATTGCATGTTTAAAATAACAAATTCTTTGTTAATATTAAAAGGAACTTTCAGAATTACCTACTACAGTCATCAACTTATTTAGATTTGTTTATACATTGATTTTCGTTGGTATATAAGCCATTTATTGAAATACCAAAGTATTTACCAAAATTTTAACCATTTAATTATCTTAAAAAAACAATCAAAGAAATACCAAAGTATTTACCAATATTTTAACCATATAATAAACGTAAAAAAAAACAGTCAAAGATTACATACCCTTAAACCAATTTTTAAAATTTATGATTTTATCAGGTTACCATCAGTAAATGTACGAACTATTTTGCACATTATTATTAACACCAATTCACGTACTTAAAATTCACTAAAATATGTACCATAACTTTATTACGAGGTTCTAATTATATACCATAGATCGTCAAACTTGTAGTTTTTGACACCACCAATTACACCAAATTATTTATAACTACACTCACTTTAATATACGTTCATAAGTAAGATACTATAATTTGACCAAACAATACACCAAATCATGCATCAGGCTATTTGTTTGGTGTCAGCTATTAGTGACAATTATACCAGATCAAATACCTAAACAAATACAGAAATACATATTGAAAACTTATTGATATAAAATATTTGCTACCATACGGAACACATCATACCAATTAAACATAAACTTTAACAAAAAACAAATTTTACACATCAGTGTACAACAAAATCATACGAAATTGTTGAAATTACACCAAAATTTGGACGATCCCGAACATCAACCAAATTGTATGAATTAATTTACACCAAAATTGACAAAATATATAAAACGAATAACTACCAAAAAGTACAAAATAGATATTTGTGAAAAATCAAATTCAACCACAAAATAAAAAATCATGAGAATTATTTTTTATATAATTACATGCTTAGTCTCATCGCCCGTTGTGTTGAATTAGAATTGAGAAATTATTGGTATGCATTTTTTTCAATAATCATTCTTTGTTTGGCCGATTTTTTAAGTCAGAGAAAGGAGTTATGTCTTTGGTAGGAAACCTCTATTTATGGGAGATAATATATAGCATATTTGAATAAATTAGGGAAGGTAAAATTATTGGAGAAATTTATGGGAAGTGGGATAAGCATGGCTTTTTTGGAATTTTTTTTTTTTTTTTAATTTAAATTCTATAATTGAAAAAAAAAGTATTGCTATGTTGGTGTAAATACAATTGTTAATTTGTATACTTAAAAAATCCGCCCTCCTAATAATGCAAAGAAAATATAAGTGAAAATTAGAAGGAGATGAAGAAAATATTTAAGGACAAAAAATTGTGTATCTGAGCAAGAATTGATGCAATAAACTAAAAATTAAGCAAGTAATTGTTCGAATCAAGAATAAGATTATAGTCCTAATAATGCAAAGAAAAGATAGGTAAAAATTAGAAGGAGATGAAGAAAACATATAAGGACAAAATTTTGTGTATCTGAGCAAGAAATAATGGAAATGGGTAAAAAATGGTTTCTAGTTTTTACTAATTTTAATGTTGTGTAGGCGTGATTGTATAATTATTGTCCAGGTGAAATTACAAATTACAACTGCAAACTAAAATGAAGAAAATAAGATCTCTTCTGGTTTAAGCGTGAATATCTTGCTCTCTTTAAGGTGATTCAAGTCTATTGCAATAAAATTTATGCGGATCCAACAATAATCTTCTTGGTTTGTCTCCTCCAAGATACAACAAATTATTCACAATGTATAACTCAACAAATTATGGAGGGTAGTGTGTACGCAAACCTTATGCATGTCTTGTGAAGGTAAAGAGGTGATTTCCGATGGATCCTCTTGCTCAAGTAAAGCATATCAAAGCATGTTTGGAAAGGAAATACAGTAGGGAGACGCACGGACGAGGGCCGAAGCATCTCGACTGTGTGGCTCCCCTGATGTAGTAAAAGAAATACAATAATGAATGTCACTATGCCTAAAATAATAGTCAAACTCATCGGTGGCCCCTTAAAGCTGTCACTAAGTTTCATTTAAACACATCAACTGATCAATGTTCATTTTAGACACCTCATGTAGAATTTCGCTATGTCATTTTGATACTTTTTTTTACAATAAGCAAAAAACTGAAGGAGAGTGTAATACATTTGTTGATGAAGTGGCAATCCACCAATTAAATGATTACATGTGTTCTCTAAAAATACATTATAAGAAAAAAACTAATTTTCAGCCAAATATAATAAATAAAAATAAATACCTATTTTCTAAAATCCTACCCAACCTACCCCACGCCTCCACCTTCGTCCTTTCTTCCCAAAACATTCCTAGCGGCAGCGCGTCCCCTGAACCTCCAATTTCTTTTTCATTTTGGAGTTTTCATTAGATCTTGATTTTGATTTATTCTATTTTTGCCGTAGATTCAATTTGTTGTTGTCAATTTCGTGCTTTTAAGTAGAGGGAGCACAAATTATGTGTTATATAGTCTCTTTCGTTTTGGATGAACATCGCCTTATTATTACTTTTAGCTTCAAAATTGTTGGAAGTGATGAGTCTACAACGATGCGTAGCTGAAATGTATGACCCTTCATCAATCACCATCTCACTTTTCGACAAATAAGGTCATAATAATTATTATTCTTAGATCAAAAGAAAAAGAAAGGAGAAGAAGATGATGGGTACAATTTTCAAATCTCAAATCTTAAAAAATAAGAATTAAAAGTTATTTCGATTGTAATAAAATGGAGAAGAAAAAGAAGAGAAAATAAAACTAAAAATGGCTAAATAAAGCCTTTCACACGCTACTATGGAGTGTATCACGCTCACTTTGTCATGTTAGTAAAAAGTGTCAAAATGATACAAGGGTCTGACATAAGCTCTCTAAAATGAACAAAGGCTAGTTAGAATGTCTAAGTGAAAATTGATATTAACTTTAAGGGGTCATTGATGAATTTGGCCTAAAATAATAGAGAAGATAATGGGATCAACAACAAGTAATACAATAATTGAAATCAAGGAGACAACAAGTAAAATTAAATCAAAGAATAAGATATTAGAGAGTAAAAATACTAACATTTATAAGGAAACTAGACAACACTTGACTACCTACTAACCCTCTACTCTAATCCTCGACTTACATATTTTTTTATCTAGGGTCGTGTCTTTGGTAAGTTATAGGTGTGTCATGCCTTTATTACAGTGAGAAATAACTGGTTTTCAAAAATCAATTTAACTTTAATAGAAAAATTGATTTTAAAAGAAGTCGTCACTTGATTTTTTAAAAGAAATTAAGAAAACTTAATTTTAAAGACTTTAACAGAATTAAGTCTAAAAAAATCAAAGTAAAAGGTTTGAGGTTCTCATTACACTTCAAAAAAGGGTTTGAGACATTTGAAGTATCCGCTAACACACAGTTATCCTATAATTTTTTTGACTAATTTAGAAATTTTTAAAGGAATTAAACACTTGAAATGATTTTGAAAAGAAAGTTCAAATAAAATGATTAAGTGTGACAACTAAGTAAGTAAAATCACTTAAAAGATTAACACAAAAGGTTCCTCGTTAAGGGGATTTAATTAAATTTAAACCACACAAACAAAATTAGTTGAACAAGAAACAATCAAATACAATAATAAAGGGAAAAGAAAATCATAAACTTGGGCTCTTGCTCAAATTTCAAACTGTTGGAATGGCAGGTCCAATTTCCTTCATCGTGTCCTAATTCTAAGTAATTCAATATTTCAAGACTGTTGTTGCACTTTGTTTTGGTCCTGGCCCATTTTTCGTCCTTGTATCAGCTGTATACAGTTACTATATATCAATGTATATGCTGCTTTTGGGCCAATTTTCAGTGTATATCGATACGTATACCAGTGTATACATGCTCATATATCATCTTCCAAAACTCGAACAATGATGAAGGCCGACTCGAGGGAATTCAACTCGATCAAATGCAAGAATGGAGTCCAAAATAGACTTAGCCGATATCACATGCAACAGAGAGTAATGATCATAACAATTATGAGAGAAAACATGATAAATGGTTTTAATTAGACATGAGAAAGTAACAAACAATGGAAATTCAAAGGAAAGAGGACAGGGGATTAAGGATGAAAGTCTACTGCCATGCTTAAGGTACAATATGCGTCAATTAAATTAATTAAGATCACATTCTTTCTTACCCATAGCATGAATAACTCAACATCAAATTTAGGGGGGTAAAAAAATAACCAATTATAGGTAACCCATCCAACTCGTTCATAATTTTAAGGGTTAAGCTCAAGATAATTTGAATTGGGTTTAATCTCAATCCATTTTAAGAGAATCCTTAATTGAGCTCAATTTAATCTCCAATTTCAACCCGTTTTAAGACTCTTTATTTTCATTGATGTAATGTATGTTACCATATTGACGGTATGAATTACTATCTATTTTATATATTTAGGATTTATCTATCCATTTATAACTTCTTTTTTAAAATTTTCCTGAGTTGAAATTCAAATTATGGTTATAAAACTTAAATAACACTATATTAAAATTATTGAGATTAAGCGGGTCAAAACCAACCCCGCTTTTAAGCCCAAAGAAAACTTGGGCGGGTCAGAACTCAACCCAATTTTATTTCAACCCATTTTAATATCTCTAATTTCAACTCAACCCGTCCATTTGACACCTCTAATCATCTGACGGTGATTCCCTCATAGTATTGAGATAAAAACAAAATAAATAAATAAATAATAATTCTCCCAATAAGACAACTGGACAATTCACATAAAATGGCAAAGAATGAACTTAACAAAGATTATGCCTACAGTTTATAAAGAATCGGTTGGAAATGGCCTAATTTCGGTCTTTTGATGGGTTGAAACTAAGTGAGGCAAAGGGAGGGGGTTAGATTTGTAATAAAAGAGCTAGTTTTTTGAATTGAGGAGTTGGCAAGTAGATTGAACTCATAGCTAATTATAGTTAAGAACGTAGCCGAAATGAATTAACGTAGTAAAATTGGCTAAAATTTAAATAGGACGAATCAATATAATTAACTAACGAGCTTCTTAATCCTAACGAAAAATAAAATAATTAACTTAACGAAAAACTAATTAACTCGAAGATCTAAACTATTGATTAACTAAACTAATTAACAAAATTTTACGTAAAAAATACAATCTTTTTAAGAGGATTTTCGAATATTCATAAAATATTACTAATTATCTACAAAATTATATAAAATACAAATTTATTATTTAAAAATTATAAAAATGACAAAATTACTTTAAAATAACTTGAAAAATATTTGGAATTTTATAAAGTCATTTATTTCAAATCATTCGAAGTTGGAGAAACTCGATGGCTAAAATACATTGTGGAGGGCCAAAATTGGGTGTCAACAGTCTTGTCTAACCAGCTTTCCCCAATATTTCTTTAGCTACCTCTACCTCTCTTCAGATCCACTATAGCCAACCTCTCACAACTCCTTATTGGGACATTGTGCATCTCATCTTCACATGTCTGAACCATCTATGCCTTGCTTCTCTTATCTTGTCTAACACAAAGGTCACTCTCACCGTGTCCCGAATATCTTAGTTCCTAATCTTATCTCGCCTTGTATGCCCACACATCTATCTCAACATTTTCATTTCCACTACTTTAATCGTCTGGATGTGCGAGATTTTGAACGACCAACACTCCCCACATATAACATAGCTGGTCTAACAACCACTTTATTAAACTTATCTTTAAATCTTGGTGGCACATCTTTATCATACAAGACACCGGATACGAGCCTCCATGTCATTCACCTCGCTCCAATACGATGTGTAACATCATTGTCAATCTCTCTATTTCCTTGGATTAATGGCCCAAGGTACTTGAAATTTCCTCTCTTGGGAAATAACTTGCGTATCAATCCTCAATTCCACATCTATTTCTATCTCGTGTGTTACATCACTAAACTCTTGCTCCCAAGTACTTTGTCTTAGTTTCGCTCAAGTTGAACCCTTTTCAACTAGGGAAAAAAAGAAGTAAGACATGTGAAGCTTTAGTTTGTTATCGGCTAGAGCTCCCGCTTTTTATTTACCCACTGTATGGTGGCCAAACCCACCAAATAGAAGTAGGTAAGTTCCATAGATTACTACATTTCACATCAATATTTTAGAATCCAACGGAAACTACATGAAAAAAAGGGAAACATATAAAGCTACTTTCGTCTCAATTCCAACAAACAATCAGAAGTAAATGTAAATCATCAACCTCTTGCGTAAGGAACATAAACCTCCCTCTCCTTCTTTTGGAAACTATAGTGTAAAGTGGTTAATTAGTGTTTCTAATCTCTGAGGAGAATAAGATCTACAAAATGTATTGTTTGATCTCGCTTTCACCTATTTGCTTCCCCACACATCCAAAAAATGACGGTCTAGTGCACAAAACATTCATACAGGATTCAGGGAAGGACCTTCGTACCTCAAGAATATTTGTAATGAAGATAGTCTACCCTGACACAAATATTAATGGTTGTTTCACACACACATTACATGTACTTAAAATAGGATCCATGTTTACACATCCTAAACCACAAAGGAGTTAAATCAACATATAAAATTATGGTGGTTTTGCATGTCGATGCTCCTAATTTCTGTAACTTACTTAGCAAAAGGTACTAAATGGTCCATCCCAAAACCCCATATAATCAATGGCTAATGTTTTCCTCATGCCCCACTTAGGGGCGAATTTATAGCCTTATTTATATATAGTTTACATTAATCCATAGTCTTTCCGCCAAATTAGGTATTTTATGGACATATTTTTTAGAATTGATCAATATTATTTGCTCACACCCCTTTTCTACAAATGTTGAATGGTGCACTTAGTTGAATACTGAGTCATTTATCCAAAAAAATACGAATCAGTTTTCACTTAATATATACCTACTTTTTTCTCCTAATTTAGTGGTGCACCCCACTCCTAAACTTACAGTACTGGGGTTGCTTCAAAAGTTGGCAAAACTTGTGATAGCTTTCAGTTATTGAAATTCATTTATTTCATCTTTACTTTTTCCTGAAATTTAACTATGGGAGTCATCCCAAATCCTTAACACCCTTCGTATTGTATTGTATTGTATTGTATTGTATGGTTAGTTTAAATACAATGTTTGTTTTGTTTTGTTACTTAAATTATATTATATCGTATCGTTAGGTAACGACGAAAAAATACGTAACGAACCAATTTATTGGTGTGATTGCGTCGTTACTTTAATATTTTCTCCTCATTTTATCTTTATTTATTATTTAACAATCATATTTCATCTTTTATCCTGCATTTTCATAGTAACTCTACCTCGTACCCTATTTTTCTGGTAGGTTTATCATTCAAAATATGAATGTTTGACATTATGTAACAATGAAGAACGATACAATACGATACATGAAACAATACGTAACAACCCTCCAAACAAAGTGTAAGTAGTAAGAAATATTTGCGTACACGACGGAGGTGTATATAACCTTTCTAACCCTTTACAAATTTGTTTTTGGTTTTATACTTTTTCTTTGTTACTAAAGGATCATAATTTTACACGCAACACATGAACATAACAGACAACAGATCATGTTTGCATGATCATCATCGATGATCTGTTACATATTGTAAATGGTCTTAATCAAGATGAGCTACACAATTTTGCTTCCTACAAAAATGTATAAAATTAACCAAAAACAAATTTGTACTTTTGGGTATATGTTGGTATTATATATGACAAGGTCTCCTACACAAATTAATGTGCAAGTAGAGTAAAGTACTCTACTATCAGAAAAAAAGAAAGAATATAATGGCCTTTTGTATGCAAAAACTCGATTATACTTATTAAATAAAAGTTTCTTTCTGACTCTTCAAATCCAACACAGCTAACAATGACCGACCTTTGGAATCTGCAAAGACTATAATTGAATATATGAGCCAATTTAAACCCGCTTTTCCCTTTTACTTTACTTAAAATAATTAAATTATTTGTCCCTCAATCCCTTCACGTCTCTCTAATTCTCTTTTAAACAATTGCTAACCTAAATGACACGGCAAAATTAAGTTTATTTTGGGTAGTGCATTTAATCGTTCATGATGCTCCTCCATCTCGTTGATCATCATTTTATTATTATGCTAATGTGAAAACGTACTCGTATCAGGTATTTATACTATATTTTATTAACATAGTGGTAAATAATATATTAAAAGCGATAATATGTAATTAGCACCTTAGTTGTGGCGTAGTGCTCAGTGAAGGTTGAGAACCATAACGCCTTAGTGGAAGAAAATTATTTTCATCTGCCCAAATTAAATTAGTTGAGGTGCGTGTTTGATCCTTTAAGTTTTGAAGACATTATCACATTATCTTACCTGGATTCTTAATCTCTCTCTATATATAATAATTCCACTAAATATCGTCAACACCAATTCGTTTAAATTAAATAAAAGTAGATTTTTTACTTGTCATTCCAATTTGGCAATTTTGTCCGTTCGCCGCATCCTGACACGATTTACAATCATCCAATATATATTAATTTGTGGATCAATTATAATTAGGTTATGGAGTAGGTAGAGTCGTGTGAGTTCAGTCGAATTCAATAACTTCAGTTTAAATCTAGTATTTTTAAAAAAAAAATCATATTATTTAGTTTAGAACTCATAACTTAAAAGAGCTAAAATCTTGAACCTTTAAATTTCAAATCATAATTTCTCTTCTGAGTAGAATTAGCCTGATATTTAAATGGAAAAGGATAAACAAATGGATCAATTATCCCAAAAGTACAGTCAGAAAACTTTGTTCATATACATCCAAAGCCACAAGAGTTTTTTTTCAATTCTAACCCATGATTCATCACTTTATAGTTTATATTGTTCAATTTATTATGTTACATTCAGGGAAGTGACAAAATAATTTGCCAGTTAAGGACAGTGATCATTTAACTGCTACCAACTACTATTCATAATTTTAATTATTGCCAGTGTCTCACTTTTATTTTATTCTATAATTTTATTTGAATTGAATTGTTTAGTTTATTTTATATTCTATATATTCTATGGTTTTGCCGCCTCCACTGGGTACAATGTAAGTCAACAATGCTACAGTAAATGATTAGTTGTATAAATTGCCATATTTTATTTCTCTTTAATTAAATAATAGATCAATCAAAGTCTTCTTGTTTAATTAACTAAAATAAAGTACTCACATAAATTTAAAGAGCTTTTGAGCATTCTGATTAAAATATAGTTTTTTGATAGATTCCAATTTCCATCCCTACGACTGAATTTTTTTTCATTGATTCTTTTTTATTTTGACGAATTATTCATTTTGGATCTTGATAGTGACGCTGTTCAAGATGCTTCCATTTTTTTTATTCCTAATTGTTTATTGTTCGTAAAAAGGTAAGTGAGAAAATATCGTTTAAATAAAAATTGAAAGAAAAAAATTATCAATATAGAATCTTGGTGATGATGAAAATTTATTTGCACTCAATATTTATACAAATCAACCTAATGAATACATAACACTTACACTGGCTAATCTTTCCTAGTCTTATTAAACATATTTGCAATTCAAAAACTGAGAGATTCTTTCCATATTTAAAATTTAACATGTTTAACTTTGCATCAAATTGTTTGATAAATTAAACATGTCCATGATATATATGTCTCATATATTAACTTTTTCACGTCCTTTATGATCATTTTTCATCTTCACATACAAGAATGACACCCTCTCAAGACCTGAAAGGCCTAATAATAATTGCATAAATAGTGTTGCTAAATAGAACATATAAAGTGACAAATTAAAAGTAGAAGGTGATGGAATTGTACAATATAATTATCAGTTGATAAAGATTTTCCATCTAATTAATGGAAATGATGTCTTATGATCACTTACAAATTGAATAGAATACAATAATCTTTTCAGATCTTTTATAAAAAAAAAGTAAAATTAAAAACAAATTTGTAAAGAAGAATATTGAATTGAATTGATATTCAATTTACTCATATTGTGTGCTGATAAGCACGTTTCACTCTCAAAGTTTATTTATAATATAAGCACTATTTTTAATCTTTTAGTACTAGTATCATTTTGAATTCTGACACATTACCAAACATTTTTGTTTTTATCTAACTGATTATATATAAGTGGACGTGAAGCACGCCTTCGTTCTCAAACTGTTTGTACTACTAAAAAAAAGAGCACATGGGGTCCCTAATTATAGATCAAACCACTTTATTTTGGGCTTTTTAAATAACTTTTTTCATATGATACTCCTCCGTCCCTAATTACTTGTCTATTTTTGAATTGACATATCTATTAAGAAAATAATAATTGAAATAGTGACTTTACCATTTTACCCCTATTAATTATGAAGTGGGTGAATTAAAAATTTACGTTTTTTCAAAAAGTTCTACCTTTTTCAAAGTAATTAATTGAGGGTATAATAGGTAAAAAAAATTTGTTCTTTTTTGATTTGTCAAAATGGACAAATAATTAGGGACAACTATAAAAAAGAAAAAGTAGAAATAATTAAGGACAGAGGGAGTATGATTTTAAAAGCGTTTAGTAGTTAACGACGAGGGTTTAATATTTAGCTAGTTAATTAAGGTAGGGGTGAGTTTTAGAAATAAGTACTAAATGTTTTTGACGTTTTAAGATTTCAATATTAGTTAACATTTGGAGTACGTACACAGACCATAGTTATAAAGATTTTGGCGAATATCTTCCTTAGTAGAAGTTCTAATTTTGTAAGTGTGATAGTATACTTTCGAATCGAAAGAGTAGAGATGGATGCAGTGTTGTAGCATAGAAATAAATTAAATTTTGTATCCGCTTCTGAGTCGAACTCAAATTAGTGGCTGCTCAAGTGACGAAAAGTTGCTAGAAAATAAAGAAGATGACTGTCATTTTCCACAAAGGAATGGGACCTCATATAGTCCTTCACTTTTTTGAACTGATCTTCACATAAGTGAGCCATGTGAGATGAACACTTTAGCAGTAATGTTGTGTCACTATATGGCCATACCCTCTGCTCTCTACCCTCAAAACCAACATTTAGCTATATATATATATATATACCGTGGTGGGCTAGAATTATTAACAAGGGGTTTAAAATTTGAAGAAGTAAACACACAAACTAATTGAAGGGGGTTCGACTACATAAAAAATTTAATTATATATAAATAATAATATTTTCCGCCCGAAGAAATATAGAGTCTCCATCAAAGAAAAAGAAATATAACTACCGACAAGATTTGGCAACGGGGACCATATGGACCACGTAAAAATGGAAAATCAGCGGCGGCAGAGAGATGTAACTAGTCACTCTCTAGTGCCATTTTGACTAAACTTTGTAACCAAATTGTACACGATCTACGCTTGAATACCTTTTTTTTAAAAAAAATATTCGGTGTCTGGTATTCATATTGAGTCCTATTAAATCCGAATTCACACTTAGAAGTCCCACATTCAAGAGACTCGAACTTGAGGCTTCTGATTAAAAATAAAAAATACTTATCATTTCACCACAATCCTTATTAACACGAGGCTGAACAAGTAGGTCAAATGGGACATTACATTCAAATGTTTCTCTCGTTTATTCTTATTTGTCTACTTTCGACTTTGCATGCCTTTTAAAAAATAAGATTTAATATGAGTAGTTTACCATAATATTCATATTAATTGATGATGGTCTTATATTTTGAAAAATGATTTAGGGAATAAATAATTAATGTTAAGCATAAAATTGATGAATTTTATAATCATTTTAAATTAATATTCAATAATAACTATATTTATGATTAAATATTTATAAATAATTAATAAATATATAATACGTAGTCCGCATATTTCAGTTAGACAATTTTGAGTTTGGTGGATTTCGCAATCATAATGTAAACGACTTTATAAAGTCTAAAGACGGAAGAATAATCCAACATCTCGATTATTTTGTTCGATGTAGCTCTCCCACATGTTAACTCTACTTTTTTAAAAAATAAAATAGACCATAACTGAAAAGCTTTTAAGGCTTTAACCAAAATAGATACTTTTTTTGTTCTATTTTATTTGTCGATTATATTATTTATTTATTTTTGTCTATCTTAGTAAATGATCCAAATAATTTTTTAGTAAAAAAGATGTTTATTAAAAAGCTAATAAATACAATTTACTATTCATATTCTAATATATTTTGAAAATTAAATATTGTTAAGAAGATAAAATATAAAAATATATATTATTTTTTCTTAAAAATATACTTTTCCTGTTTACTTTATTTTGTTCATGAACAAAGTTTACGCTGTTAATATTTCAAAATTAGGAAATTATTTGGGGATGAATAGTTAATGTCAATAGTAAAATGTGAAAATAAATATTTTTTATATTTATATTAAAATCGATAAATATAAATTAATAATTAAAAAGAGTACTTTAAAAAAAATAAAGTATCAAATCAATATAGATCAAAGTAAAAATATAAACTGAGGTAGTTGGTAATTAGAGAAGAAAAAAGCAATTTGGGTACGTGGTGGTTGAGATTTTGACATTAATCAAAATTTTAGCATCATATTAACCATTGTTAGTGCCTAATCTCACTATATTTTCATTAATTAAGGGAAGAAAAATTCAAATTTGACTTTGTGTAATTCATTCCCTTTTGCCTGCTTCGCAGTTTCAGATATATAATCATTTTTTGTACAAGTGCCACGACATATATTTCGTCGAAGAAATTGTCCTTCTAGTAAAAATTTATCTTTATCAAATATTTACAACAAATTAATACTATAACTTATATTGATTAAGTAATTTAATGAAATAAAAAATGTATTTTAATTATAACTTAAACTTTTAGGCTATTAGCACTTGGTGATATTTTCTGCACTAATTTATTTTTTTGAAAGCTTTGAACTTTATATTCAAATGCATATATTAATTTGATGTAAACACTCGAAGATAATGATTTAGTTAAATTTTTGCCATCCCTTTCCGATAAGTCGATAACCTGAAGAAAAAGGCCAAACCCGTTTTGTTTGCACCCCCAATTTGAGCATAACATATATGAAAAAAATTAAAGTGAAGGAATCAACTTCAATGAATAAACATGTGCAAATATATATATGCAAGTAGGCTATTGACATCAAAAAGGGGAAAAGAGAAAAAAGTAACAATACGTAGCCTGCTTTTTGGTCTGCAACAACTTAATTATAATAAAAATATTCCCTCCCTCCGAGTTTATATAATTTATACTTTCCTTTTTCGTTAGTTCTAAAAAAAAACAAACATATTTTTATATTAAGTAATAATTTAACTTTAAAATATATATTTTATTCTTAATGAAATAATTTATAACAACACAAATATTCTAGATCACAAGTTTTAAAAGTCCTTCTTTCTTTCTTAAGTTTCCAATCAAATTAAACTAATTCATATAAAATGAAAATGAATAAATATATAAGTAATTATCAAAAGAAAAGTCTAGTTTGTGACTCTTCAATGCGTGAGTAAGAAAGACTGACTGACCTTTTGTTATCAACAAAGACTAACGAATTGGTCCCCTCATTTACTGAAATGGCCAACTACTTGCAACAATTTGTCCCTCATTCTCTTCAACTTGCATCATTCTATTTAATTACTCATCATGGACTTCCATCTCCTTTAATTTACTACTATTCTTTATTATACACTTTTATAGTATAGTTGAGCACAATTATTATTATTATTATATATATAAAAAGTATATTCTTCGACGGTCATTTAGCTGCTTTAGAGTGTGTATAAACGGTCAATTGACATTTATCAAGAGAGAAATATTAAAAATATTCTTATACTTGGTGTGAATTAGTAATTTCGTTAATGAATTATTGATAACTTTAAAAATATTCATTTCTTTAACTAACTTAATTTAAATACACCCACAATCTTGCAACATGAGTGAAATACACCCCTAAATTCTCGCTAAGTTTAGGGGTGTTTTCAACACATCTCTAGGTTTTTTATTATAAGTTTCCTCCTCCTACAAGAGTTTGATCCCACTTGTTATGTCATGTAATAGATTGGAAGTGTATCTAAGTTTAATTAAGACTGTCAATAGTTTAGAGACAAAACTAATAATTTACACCAAGTTCACGAGTGATTTCAAATACTTCTCTTTTGTTTATTAGTAACCTGAGCATTTGATTTTAATAAGTCAATATACTTTTACGAAAAACAATACAACCAATTGTTTTTCAATTAAAACAAATATATATTTTACTATCAATCCAATTTGGCAATTTTTAGTCGTCCATTCGCCACATATTAACAATTCATCAATCATTCAATTTTTTATAATCAACTTATAATGCATGGACCAGTGTAAGACACATACAATGTATGTTAAACAAATATATCTTCTATTATCAATCCAATTTGGCAAATTTTGTCTGTTCGCCACATATTGAAAATTAGTCAATCATTCAAATTTTATTTTTTTAATTACTCTTATAACGTCATGGGCTGTGTAAGACACATCCAAATTCACTTAATTGTCCATTTGCATTAGATTTCTTATGAATAATTAAATGTTTGCTTTACCCTCTTCAGATTTAATTTCAGAACTATACTGAGTTTGTTATTATTGTTATTGTCGAAAAAGGGAAAAGAAAAAATAATTATTTTAGTTGAAAATTATCATTTTCTAGAGCATAAAATGGTTTAACGTATTTTTTAATTCTAAGCCAGGGGTGTATTTTGTACTTCAATTCTTTATGTTACATTCAGGATTAGTGAACAACTAACTGCTACCAACTAATACTAATTAACTTTTTATTAGTGTTTTAATTAATGCTAGTGTTTCGCTTTTATTTTATTCTAATAGTTAGTTTATTATATAGTTCTCTGGCTCTTCCACTTTCATTGGTTACAATGTTAAGTCAACAATTGCCACATTAATTGCAAGCACATCGCAATTGGTTAATATAAGACAAAAAAAAAAGTTAATAATTTTCGTATTTTATTTCTCTTTTGAACCACCAAGAATCTACAATTTCCTTGTTTATTTAAATCCAATTAAATTATTATGAATTTAAGAGCCATTGAGCATTGTGATTTAATTATATATTTTTTATAGGTTCGTTTCTGTGCAATTTTATTCTATTTTACTAAATTCTTTATCGAGTATAACGAACTATTCATTTGGGGATCTTGATAATGACGCCGTTAAGAAAGCTTAATTTTATTTTACTTTTTCTTCTATCATAAATTATTTATCGTAAATTTTTTTATACGTCTCTTGAAAAACTTTAATGATGAAGATCTTTATCTAGTTTATCCTTTTTTTATTTGAACAATTATAAATAATTGAGGTGCTTATAATCTAGTCATAACTATTAAGGAAAACTTGAAAAAAATAATTAATTTTATTTAAGTTTTTAAATATTTAAAATAATTATTTTAAAAATTACGATATATAATTTGAAACGAAAGGAATACATTCTATAATTATTATTTTGCGTTAAAAGGTAGGTAACAGATTCCCTTGTATAGTGGGTTGGCCATGATCAATAGTTTTGGTTCGGATAAATTACTTAGCTAAAGCCTAAAAGTTCTACTTGGTTCGGATATTGTTGTATTTTCAATTTTAACCATCTTTCAACTCTACATTAATTAAAAGACTAATTATATTATAATCCATCTACGTGGATACAAATATGATTAAAAAAATAATAATCTTGGTTGGTGTGTTAGTTAGGTACACCTCACCAACCTTCATGATAATGATGCATTAATCACATTTTTAGTTCTTTTAATACTGTATTTCAAAGTAAAATATCCTCCCTTTCTAGTTATTTGTTTTGATTTTCTTTTACACGTTTCTTAATACTAATCAAGTAAAAAATTTAACTATTTTACTCGTTATTGTTATTTGAGCAATCATAATATTACCCCATACTTAAAGTATTTATAGGTAAGAATATACTCATAATTTGAGACGAAGAGAGCATATGGTAATTAGTTAAGAAACTCAGAAGGCAGGTTCAAGGTATTTTCTCTATTCTACTTTTACATTACTTAAAAAGATAAAAATAAATAAATAAATAATTAGAATATTTTTCAATTCTAATTAAATACTAACAATAACAATAATATTTTAAGTATAGTATTAGGATATAGATTTGGAAAGAGTAAAGTCTATGTAAATTTTATTTTTGTTTTGTTGAATGTAAAAATTATTTCTAATAGATCTTCGATTCAAGAATAGGTTTGAAAAAAATAGCGATAATATCTCACAAAATCACTCAATTTTAAAAATTTATCAATAGAGTCAGTCAACTATCAACATAAACCTTTGTATCAATAAAATCACTCTTTTTGTATAATTATTTGTATTTATTTTATCTTACGCGAATCCACTAACTAATGTTTTATAGGATTAATATTCTAATAAAACGTGCTACACGAGTTCATGTAACTTTTCGATCACTTTTACATTTCTGAATGGGACAAGGGGAAGGGGGGTGGGGGTAAATAAGTAGGAAAGAAAGATAAAAGGAGAAAGAAAACGTGGCTTCATTATGTCCTTGTCGTCAGAATATTTAAATTTTATTTACGTACAAGATAGAAACGTACATTTTTCATAGCTTAGGACTCCCTCTGTTTAAAAAAAAAATGACTTAATTTAATTTGTAATGAAGTTTAAGAAAAGAAAAAAAAAAACTTTTTAATCTTGTGGTTCTAAATTAAAGTTATGTCAAATGTACCAAAATGTCTTTTAATCTTGTGATCTTAAACATGTTACGTGAAAAGTTAAAGTTAAAATATTACCAAAAAGAAAAAGGGTCATTCTTTTTTAAACAGAGAGAATACTAGTTTTTTAAAAACTATTAAGTGTAGATGGTGCAGAAACTTCATTTTTATTTATCATAGAAACTATTTTACTTTATATTTAAAAATGATACTTATATTTTTGTGAGAGTTATCTGCAAATTAGGAGTTTGGTCGTATAATAATTTTTTTAAGAAATACTTTTTGTGTCTATGAATTAATTAAGCTCTAGTATTAGGTAAGATTTCTTTTTCATCCTTATAGTTGAAGTGCTATAGAGCGTGCTAAGTTACCAAATATTACAAAAACAAAACTGGGGTGTTTGGTCAAATTTTTTCGGAAATTTTAGGTTTTTTGAATAATAGCAAAAGTTAGTTTTTGAATAATAGCAAAACTTTTGAAATCTTTGCCAAACATAATATTTTGTTTTAATATTGACAAAAACACTTTCAAACTAATTAGCTACAGACAAAGAAATATGTACATCTCTTAAAAGTGTTTCTTTTTTTCTTAAAAGCACACCTAATAATTTAAAAAATTAAACAAATTTTAATAGCTCAGCCAAACAAATTTATAAAACCATTATACAATTCTGTCATATAATGGCACGTGAACAAGAGAGGGAGAGCTATGAAAATGGTTGATATAACTATCGGGACTCTTTTGGTGTAAGGGATAAATAATAATTAATTTCGAAATTAATTATAAGATGAGTTTATCACTTGTTTAGTTGGAATAAAATTATAGAATTAGTCATATCACTGTTTATATATTGGAGTATGATCTATGTACACTTTACCCTCTTCTAACTCAACGGTAGGATCCCAAAATTATAGTGTTAATTATTTTATCTCATATTATGGGTAAGATTTGACAATTCTGAAGTAAGTAATCCCGAAATAACTTGGTCTATGTATACTTTATTCTTTTCGAACCTAACTGTGAGATCCTGAGATTACAGTGTTAATTATATTATCCTATATTAAAAGTAAGATCTGACAATTCTGAATTAATTAATCCCAAAATAACTTGTTATCCCATCGAACAAAGTGCTTTTAGTACAATCAGAAGAGTAATTAGATATTGTTGGTCAAACTTGAGAAGCATAACCTTTAATAGATAATAAGATCTTGGTTATTCAAAACCACAATTATTCCAATCAATGAACTTGGATAAGATTTCCTTTTTGATTAAACACATTGAACTTTCTATCATATTATTTTGATAAAAATGTTCACTAATACTGTCTAATCACCTTTACACGTCCCACTCTAATTTAATTTAATCCTTGTTCTTTATCTCATATTCGAGATTCACAAATTAGTCACTCTCAAGATCCTCCAAAGTCCTAAATATTGCTGAATCAACATAATAGTGTTATATGCTATTGAATTGTCTGATCATCTCATTAAAAAAATTAACTGATTAAAATAAATATATTTTTAATTACTTAAATATGTGATATATTGACTTGTAATCTTACATATGAACTTGATACTTTTTCATAAGCTAAATATGAGGATTTTTTTTTTTTTTTTTTTGCATTTTGGATGACAGTGAAAATTTAATCTATGAAATCACTTATCGATTCTTAAAATGATTGAAAAATATATAATTTAATTATTTAATTATATTATGTTTCAACAAATAAACAAAAGTGACATTCACAAAAACAGATGATAATGATTCTCATATGGATTCCTTTTTGACTACTTTAAAAATACGTTCGGATTTATATTCTATCATTAAGTGGAAATAATTACGTAAAATCTACGCTAATTATTAGGTACTAATTCTCAAAGTATATCTACAATAATATTCTTTAATCCAATTCCTTATGTTTTATCCAGCTGATCAAGTTACTGTGAATAACGTTGTCAATTATTTGTAAAAATATCTGAAGCTCACTCAACTTTAAGAAATTATCTTCTAATATTATTCAATTTTATTTTATATATATAAAAATCACTCAACTTAAAAAAAAATTCTCAAATAAAATCACTCAATTAGAAATGTAATTTTAAAAAAGTTGACATGAAAAAATAAATTAAATTTTATTGTATATAAACATGGATCACAATAATAAAACAAATAAAAATTGACTATATTTTACATCCGATATTCCGTAATTGTCAAAATTATAAGCCTAAAAATTTACCGGATTCTAAAATATTATTTAAATTCATTTTTTTTTAAAAAAAATATCCGAATTCCATATATCGACTTACAATATTTCTTGGTTTTTGGCGCTTAAAAGGGCTAAAAATTATGGACCTCCAAAGTTTAATTATATTATAAAATAATAAACAATATGTATATATATAGGAACTTGATTCTTTTTTTCTTTTTCTAAAAAAGTTAAATATTGTAAAGTATTCTTCTATTTCAGATAATAAAAGATAAAATAATGAAACCAGACTAATCCCTACAACACCAATAAAACTTAAGTAAATATAGGAAACTACTTAATAAAGGTATATAAACTACTCATATCCCAATTCACTCGGTCCTATTTGATTTCGAATCACTCTTCAAACATAAAAGTCATTGCTTTACTTTTCAAATCTCAATTCTTTATATGTTTTTCTTCTTTATTTTACTATTTCTTTTTTATAATAATTATAAAATTACTTTACGTTTTGAAAAAATTACAATTATAGATTGACTGAATCGAATGCAAGATATTAAATCTTTAAAATTTTATTTTATTTATGATATGTGGTGGAAGTCATATGAAATTACAAAGCATCTTGTTCATTATGATTTAGAAAACACCCTAGATACACTATAATGAAGATTTAAACAAGAAAATAAAAGCAAAGACTTCTGAATATAAAATTTGGAAAAGTGAACATTTGGTAATGAGATTGAGAAATAAATTTTCCATATCACACTTTAAATTATATAAAAATGACTTTAGAAAAGTAATTCATATCATCAAGACATATAAATAATAATTTATTTTATCATATCAAAATATTTTTTTGTGGTAAATTTAGTTGCGTAATTATATAAAAGAAAATTTCAAATTTGAGTGATTTTATAGATATAAAATAAAATAAAATAACTTAATAATTACAAGATGATTCTCAAAGTTGAGTGTGACGTTTTGAAATATTTACTAAATAATTTTAAGCCTCAAACATAAAGTACACAATAGTTATTTATTACATTATTCTTTTCATGAGAACTAAAAAGATATGTTAACTGTTCACTCAAAAGGTGCTCATCAAAATTATTAATTAACAAAAAGAGTACCTAGGTAGTTAAGATTACGTTAGGTGTCGATATCGATCGGCAGTATATCTTACAATCTTAGCATTATTTTCCTTATTATGGTTGGTAGAAATATGATATAACTACTGAAAAGTGAAAAGTAAGAGGCGTGTGGGAAATGTTGTTATAATATATTAATAAAATAAAAGATACTTTCTTCCATCAATTATCCCACCTCTTTTTTACAATTCTATTTTAATGTATACGGTTGGATTTAATTATGTCAAGTTGATATATCATAAAGATTGTGTAATTTTTGACCATGTATTCTTTAATTATATTTCGTTTGATGTGATTTTACTTGTGAAAAATAGAGTATACTTAGTGGTGTTTTCATGCTGAAATCCCATTAATATATAAACATGTTATTTAATTTGGATTTATTTAGTATTTATGTTTTCCAATTTTGAAAGTAGACATTTAAATTTATACAAAATTAAATAAGTAGACATACACGTTTTTATGTGATAATTCACGTGAGGTTACTCTTAAATTAATTTATATTATGTTAGGTAAAACATGGCGTCTGAATTATTGGTCCTATACTCCTATTTCAAATTTAACTTGATGATTGATACAGCACAGGCCAATAAATTTGTACCATGTCCGTATCCTTTGAATATAAGTTGCCATCTTTGAATCCAATAGTTTTTGGTCTAAATCATGTGTATTTATTAAGAATTTTATTAAATATGTAATATTAAAATTTTGAACCCAATAATTTAAAGGTTTAATACATTAACCCTTTAAATTTGTGAATAAATTTTATTTAAATATTTAAACTACGACTTGCTTTAATTCATGAACATCTAAACCCAATATAATATGGAAAAAGGGTTAGTATTTTTAACACAAATAATTGAACTTACATGTAGAACTATGGAAGTCATCATTTACAGATGTGGTGCAGTGGATAAGGTTGTTCTTTTCTTCTTTAGAGATCTTTGGTTCGAACCTTAGGTATGAAAAAATTCTTGATAAAGAGTAGCTGAGCGCTACTCCCGAATTGAGCCCTACCTAATGTGAATCCAGAATAGTTGAGCTTCAATGAACACTAGGTGGACGAAAAAAAACATAAAAGTCTATTTGAAAAGTCTACTCTAAAATGACATGTTGCGAGGCTACAAATACAATTCCAATTTCGTTTATCCATTCCTAGTAATTTCTTCATCAAAGAAAAAGCAGCAACGTCAGCAAACAAGCATGGACCATAAGGAGTTACGGACCACAAAAAGTGGTTAGCGGCGATCCGAAATGTCATTTTTCTTTACTTGTCGTTGATATTCGATATTCATAGTAAAGTCTTTATCAATTTAATTCGTATAAAAGAAAACGCTCTAGCCAAATATGTTCACTAGTCACTCTAGCCCAACCTTCACATTTTAAATAAGACAACTTTGTGACCAAAAAGTAGACAAAGTCATTGTTGAACATTTCAATTTTGTTCCTTTCTTCCCCAACATCAACACTGAAATGCAGGTATCAATAGTTGTGGATTAGATTTAGATACTTCATATCTCATCCCCATACTTGTATTTTGTACGTCTCTATTATGCCCCTTTATATCATTGTAAACCTACCAATTTGACCTCATTTTTTTTAAAAAAAAAAAAGGTTACATCTATCTTGTGAGTGAATGCTTCATAATTGTCGTATTAGAATCGGAAAAGGGTCATATTTACCCCTGTACTCTTAGAAAATGATCATATTTGCCCTTCGTCATACTTTTTTGGATATGTTTATCCTTGTCATCCAACTTTAAGGCCATATTTACCCTCCATCCGTTAAATCTCCATATTTTCACATAATATTATTCATGTTGTGCCCATGTGGATTTTATTTTTATATAATTAAATCTAAATATTATTAAAATTATTTAACTGGCTCCATACATTAAACCCAATCCACTAATCAAAATAAAACCCAATCTTGATTCTTCTGCGTAAATTTCTTTATGGGCATTCTATTGGAACAAATGTAGAAAACTATATAGTATCTCCTCTTTCACATTAGACAACACTCAACGTTAGAACTAATACAGATTTTAGCATTCAATTAGATATTTTTGTTAAGTAAATTAAAGTCAAGTTTCATCGCTAATCTTGATGCATAAAATTGATTAATCTTAGCATTCAGTTCGATATTTTTGTTAAGTAAATTAAAGCCAAGTTTCATCGCTAATCTTGACACATAAAATTGATTAATCTGCATTTTATTAAAAAATAAGTAGAATTTCACAAACATTCTACATGTGCTCTGTTTTCTCGATGGTTTCAGACGGTGAAGAATGTGAAGTGAGGTTCAACAATGGAGATGGATGATTTAAGTTGGTTTCCGGTAGCTATCAATGGTGAAATGGGAAAGGAGATAAGATTAAATTCGAAGTAACTATCAGAAAACTTCTATATATCTAGAATATTTAATGTTGTTCGGGAATATATTTATTTGATGGATCTGCTTCGATGGTTCAGGATGGTGTTTCGATTTTCCGATAGTGATGGAGATCTCAAATCGGATTATAATTACATTAACCCATCTGTCCCATACAAATATAAAACCCAAACCCACGATAGTTAAAGACTTGTTCTTGGGTTCATTAGTGGATGGGGGTTAATTCAATGTGGGTGGGTTAAAATGATTTTAATAATATTTAGATTTAATTAGATAAAAATAAAATCCACACAAGCATAACATAAATGATATTATGTAAAAATATGGAGATTTAACGGATGAAGGGTAAATATGGCTTTAAAGTTGGATGGCAAGGGCAAATATATCAAAAAAATATGATGAAGGGCAAATATGATCCTTTTCTAAGAGTATAAGGGCAAATATGACCCTTTTCCGTATTAGAATAATGTACCTTTATGGGACCTAAACTGACATTGTGACACAGAGAAAAGTAAATTACAGTACTCCTGCATTTCATATTAATTAAATTGTTAAGGTGTTTCACACCCTTTAAGAAAAGAAGATTAAGATATAAATTAGGCTTAACTTTCCATTTTTACCCTTACTAATTATTATCAAAATTATGCTTAAAATAACTAAACATTAATTAATAACTAATTCCAATACTAACTAATGAAGAGTAAAATTGGAAAAACATTCAAAAAGTAGTCTTGAAAATTGAACAATTAAGTTAATTTGAAAAATGAAAAATGTCTCAACAATTCAATTAATATGAAATGGAGGGAGTAATACATTAATTTCCATTAAGTATGAATTTAAGAGCTTTCACTCTCTTTTTTCCCCATTAAATAAGCATATTTTCTTATAATGATAAAAACAATTGATTTATATTTCTCAAATTAATGTATTTCAATTGAATTTATCATAAAAACTAAAAGTATAAGATTTCTATGAATATCATGAAATGTATGTTTGACAAAAAGATTAATATTATAAATAAAATGTCATAAAATTACTAAAATATTTGGCAAAAAGTAATCCATCAAATCTAAATTAAAAATAAATGACTTGCAATGTGAAGTCTCGAGTCAATACTATTAAGACAAATGAAACTGAAAATATAACATAAGTTCTAGATTCAAAACAAATTAGTCTTATGTCAAATTTCAACATAATATACATAAATGTGATTTAAAATAAAAGAAAAATGTAAGTCTATAACCTTACTCAACAATGATTTTTACTTTAATTTAAAAATTAGGATACTATCAAAATTATGTTTGTATAAAAACAATAAACATGACATAAAAAAATAGATAATAATAAAAGTTATATTAAATCACATGAAATAAATGTTGAGAATAAAAAGGAAATGAAATATAAAAAATAAAAAACAAACTTTTAAAAAAATAAATAAAAAAGAATCCACAGTCTCTTCATTAGAATTGGACTTTCCGAATGATCCTTACTGTTTATCCTCACCTAACCCAAGTTGGTTGGTGAGGGTGGGGGCACAGGACCCACAACTTTAGATTCCCAAACGACAAAAAGTAAAAAAGCATAATGATAGATCAATGACCAATTACCTAAAAAAGGTAAGGTAGTAACCTCATTTGTTTTGACTTTTTAAATGCTTTTACTTCAAACTGTTGAACGTGGAAAACAAGGCAATTCCGTACTTCTCATTATTAACCTGATAATCCTACTTTCTTATATAAGGAGAAATTCACTAAAATAAACACCAGTTATTTATCAAATTATTACTCCCTCGGTTTTTAATTACTTGTTCATTCTTTTTAGTTAATTTAATTACTTGTCAATTTTGACAAATCAAGAAATGACAATTTTTTTTTACATATTATATCTTCAATTAATTATTTTGAAAAAGGTAGAACTTCTTCATAATTAATAGGGTAAAATGGTACACTCACTATATCAATAATTGTTTCTTAATAAGTGTGTCAATTTAAAAGTAGGCAAGTAATTAGAAACAGAGGGGATGTACTATTAGACTTCACGATTTTTTTTGTCGGAGAAACAAATTGAAATGGAAAAAAATACTATTTATAGTAAAAGCAAATTTATTCATATAAAAAGAAGAAAAAAACTTTGCATCTCAAAATATTTCTTTAAGAAATCTATGAATAATTTTGTATGTTTAAAAAACTAAAGAATAGACTTTAAATAAAAAGAGATATCATTCTTATTATTCAAAATTTTAATGTCTCCGATTCATTTTGAGGCTTTAGGTTCCCAATGCCTAAACTGCCCTTGTTTTTGGTGTAGTAGTTTATTGAAATTGATGGGTTTTTCTTGGTGTTTTTAGGTTAAATTATTTTTATATATTAAAAGGATTAATATTGTTCAATAATTTTTTAAGAAACTATTTTGATCCTACTCGAAATATTAGGACCATATTTTTATTTTTATTTTCTCCCTCCATTGCTAAGGCATTTTGTTTCCTCAGGTCTTTCCATTTTCTTGTTTAATTAATTGTTAGAAGAATGTTCCACACCAAGATTTTCTTCATTAATGAGATTTAAATTTGAGATATTTAATTAAAGATAAAAAATTTCATTGATCTCAATATATCTTTTGTTGATAGTCATGTTCCCATTTCCTCACACGTAAGGATAATTAACAAAATACAATTCAATTCAAACATTCTTACTATCAATATTTCACTTCTATTTTGTGTCTATTTTTGGCAGATTTAACTTTAATTTTTTTCTTCTATGGAGCACTTTTAGTTTCTGTCTATTTAATTTTATTTTTTTTGGGCAGATTTCACTTTTTTTAGCTTCATGTTTTGAACCAGATAATTTCACTAACTATTTATTTGATAAATAAAATAAGCTAATCAATGTCTTCATCTTGATTAAGGAATTTATTAGGACACGTAATATGGACTTTTAGTCTTGGTGGAGTTCTTCCAAAATTAGAAGTTATTTCTATATAAAAGTTATGTACCGGCGCAATGCGCGGAAAATGGTACAAAGAAAATGTAGTATGAAACTAGTATATGTATCAACGCGATGAGCGAAAAAATGGTATTTTTAAATCTTATTTTCCTCCATCTAAAATGTTCCTATGTATGTGCAATAAATTTCTGAGATTTTTGATGAATTGTTATTATTTTTGAAAATTGCTTTGGGTTTATTGGTCGCTAAAAAGTCTAAAATAATTCTATATTATCATTTGTCATTCTCTTTTTATTGAATAAATATATATATTATATATATATATCCTTCACTTTGAAAAGTAAAGTAATCCTTCCTCTTAAAAACTTGAAATGCAATTAAATTCTTTAAATCCTCTTTGTTCATTGCTACCACTCCATCATCCTGATTATTTTGATATCATTACACATGATTAGTGGTGTCAAATAGGTAAATTGAGCTGAATTTGAATACGTTTAAATGAGTCAAGTGAAATGACTCGTTCAAAAGTTACTTGAATTGAAATAGACTGGGCTAAAAATTAAATCATAGCCTAATCCATTCAATTCTTACAATTTAAAAATCTTTATTTATTTTCTAATAATTTGTTTGAATACCTAATAATTAATTTTCCCTTTTTATTATGACTATAATATCAAATAAAATCACCAAAATTGAACGAGTCATAATTTAATTTTATGGAGTAGTTGATTTTGTCACCCCTATCCCTACCCCTACGCATGATCAATTTAGTCAAACATACAATTGGATTTATACGTAGTTGTAGGCGTTTGTGTGTGCGCAAAATCATGTCACTAGCATAATCATTGAATTTGTAAATATAATTTGTTTATTATACATCATGAATCACAATATATAAAATTATAATTAATGAATCTTATATTCTTCCAATATTTTAATCTAAATTCGTAATTAAGATATTTACGCTGTTTGTGAATGTAATAGCCTGTTTGACTAAGGACAAGGTTTTTGTAGATTAGTATTTATTTTTTTTAATGTTTTTAAGTAATGGTAAAAAAAAAAACCAAACTAATTCAATCTTCTCAGCCTAATTAGTCGTTAAAGTTCATACTATGTGCGGCCCACAAGAAATAAACCACATAATTAACAGAAGACAAATGCGAAATGATAAAACAGAAAATAAAATCCTAAATTGAATACGCAGAACTAGAAGACAAATGCAAAATGATATTTCTTCCGTTTTAATTTGTTCGACCTATTTCTTTTCTAGTTTATTTAAAAAAATGAATCTTTTCGTATTAACTTTTTAGTTTTAGCTTTTCACATTATATGTTTAAGATCAAAATTTATTTTGATATATTTAACATATTTTTAATTTTATATTATTTCATTCAAAATATTTTTTTAATATCTTAAATTTCGTATTAAATTAAAATAGGAGGGAGTATGTGAAAGCGAAATTTCTGACTTTTTCTTGTTTCATTTTTTTTTTTCCTTTGTGTACATTTTTGGTTTTAGTATCAAGACATTTTGTAGAAAGCGTAGTAAAAGGAACACGATTGTTTTGTTTATAATTTTTTGCCGCATAAAACTACAGGCACTTGCTCTCTCACGTAAACTATTGGCCGCGTCTGTTTTTTATTTTTATTTTGGTACACTCTAATCTCAATTTATGTTTATTCATTTCGTCATTGAACTCGTCATCTTTTATCAATTATGTACTAATTCCTCCGAGTTTGTGGACTAAAATGAATGATAAAAAATTGTGTAGTTATAAATCATTTAATTAAGGTTAAAATGAACATTTTAAAGCTAAATTATTACTTAATATAAAAATGTGTCATTCTTTTTGAAACTGACTAAAAAAAAAGTAAGTCATATAAAATGAGATAGAGAAAATAACAAAATATATTCCATGTCACCATAATTCGACATATATATTAGTTGTGGATTAGCAAGTTTGATAATCACATTTAAGAGAAATATTCTATTGTTATAATAAGTCAAAAGCTATAAGTCCTTCCAACCAAACTTTATAAGTGAAAGTTGTCCAATCACAAAGTTGATTGATTATTAATTGTATAAGTTAGAGAAACTCAAATTTTAATCTTATTGTGAAATACATAATGTAATCTTTTTTTCATTTTTAGTTTGTTTTTCTGATTTTAACTTGATACAAAAGATAAAAATATATTTTTTTAATTTTAATCATTAGATATGTAAAATATATCAAAAACCTTTTAGTTTTGTGATATTTATATATATGTAGAAAATTAATATCAACATGAATTATAATGTAGCTATTAGACTGCTTCATCCTTGATTAGATGTTTAGAATTCGAGCTCTAAAACTGAAGAAAATTCTATTAAAACCCCGAGCTATGATCTAGAGAAAATTCTCTTGGGACCGCCATGAAAAACTAAAAATGTTCTTGTTAGACACAGGAGAAAAGGATGATGTAATAATATTTTTTTTTGTTGCAAATTTGTTTTTGCTCCCTAGTCCCTAGTGAAACTATTCTAACATCGGTTGATCAACTCGCACGTAGCAAATTTGCACCTGAGAAAGCACAATAAGGGGGTCCCACAAATAGAAAAAAAAAACTGAAAACCTGTAAGCATTTTTTACCGTGCCCGAACCTTGGAGGCTTGTAACCGAGCCTAGAGGCGGCTATAATATAGAATATCATAATCACCACCGTGAACCTCCTCGGCAAACCGTGGCCGACGGAGAGACCCCACCACGCGCGGTTGTCGGGTGCCGCATAGGAGATTCATCTTCTACACGTGATACCAACAAATTTTAGTAGGTGTTTTGAGCTGAAAATAATACAGTAAATTTACCCAACTATGGTTGTGGTAGAGTCGTAAGTACTCCTTCATTCTTAAATAAGAGGTTTCAGGTTCGAGCCCTCTAGGTACATAGTCGCCTTTGTTAGGGAGCACTTTACCCCATGTGAGACTTTTCGGCACGAATTTAAATTTAGTTGAATTTCAATGTATGTACCAGATATCGGGTGGAAAACAAAAAATACAGTAACTTTTTATAATAAAATATCTGTAAATACGAGTATATCATTAATAGATTCTCTTATTCATTATTTATTAAATTTAAAGTAAATTGAAAATCGGATTTAGGGAGTATTTGAAAGAAATAAAATTGTGAAAACAAATACTCCTACTATGTTTAAATAATGATTTTCTCTCACAAATTTTCGATTTATTAAAAAAATAGAGAAAGATTTATGATAAATTTCAAAAAGTCTACATATTTATACTTAAAAAATAGATTAAATAACATCAAAAGTTAAAGTATTATATACAATAAAATTGAATTTATCTAGTGCGATTTATATCTCTTATAATTAGATAAAAACTTATTTAAATTATACCTATGTAATGTATGATAAAAAGACATTAATTAATAAACTAGCGATTAAAATTGTAAATGGTAAAATTGAAAAATATCTACTATTATTTATTTAATGATGATAGAGGAAGAGTTTATCTTTTTTGTTTTTTTACTTTAAATGGCACTACGAAAGATAGATTATATTATATCATTTAAGATAAAACAGATACACATAATACTCCTCATTTATCAATCAATGGATAGATTTTGTTTTAAAACAAAGATAAAAACGTTTTTCTTCAAAAAAAAAAAAAACTCAGGTAGGGCCCACTCACCCCACCCCTCCAAGTCTACACACCCCGACAGCTTCTACTGTCTAATCTCATCTATAAAATCATAACACAAGCCACCTCGCCCATGCCGAAAAACGAACAAGAGTGCAGAGCTCCGCCACCTACCCCTGTCTCCTCTCCTCTCTCTGTTTTTTTATCTGCCCTTTCGTTTCTCCTCATTTTCATCTCCATTTATGTGAAAGAAAGAACCTTTTTTTTCTCAGTTTTCTTGAAAAGTTCGTCTGAATAAGGACAACGGACAGCCCCTTTTTCTCTATATATCCACCGCCCCCTTCCGCCGCCTCTGTAACTCCTTTTGGTTTATTCATCTTTTCATGTGATCTGCTGAAAAATCGACTGATTTGGTCATCTTGAACAACGGATCTGAGACTTTCTTGACGTTTTTAAGAATCTTGGTTCCTGTATACGTTTTGTTTATTCATAAAGATCTCGACTTTAATATTATATATATATATACAAAAATCTATCTTAAAAACTGGTAAAGATTTGAACTTGGGTGTTTTTTGAATATGTCGATTGCTTCGAGTTCTGTACTTCAGACCAAGAACAATGGCGTTGTTATGTCGTCACCGGTTAAGAGTCTTGTGGGGCATCAATTGAATGCTATGCCTTTGGGTCGGGTCGGTGTTGGTCTGGGGAGAACTAGGGTGACGAGGAGCTCGGTAGTGAAGAGGACTACCAATTTCGAGAAGAAGTTTTATGGAGCCAAGCTTCGGGCTTCCGGGTCGGAAAGGTTGCATCTTTGGCAATCTGACGGGCCGGGTCGGGCTCCGAAGCTAAGGGTCGTGGTGCGTTCTGCATTGTCTCAGGTGCCAGAGAAGCCTCTTGGACTCTACGATCCATCATTTGATAAGGACTCTTGTGGCGTTGGGTTTGTTGCTGAACTTTCCGGTGAAAGTAGCCGGAAAACGGTAAATCAGAAAACCTTAGGACTGTTTTTTGTTTTTCTGGTCTGTGGAAAGCGTCTGAATTTGTTTTTTTTTTTGGGTGATAATAGGTTACTGATGCTATTGAGATGTTAGTGCGGATGTCTCATAGAGGCGCGTGTGGTTGTGAGACTAATACCGGAGATGGAGCCGGTATTCTTGTTGGTTTGCCTCATGACTTCTACAAGGAGGTGATTTAATTTAACTGCTCAGAATTACTGCTTAGTGAATTATTTTCGTCGAATCAATGTTCTTGAATCCTGTATGACTTGTTCATTTGATGGCTGCTTCTTTGGTTCTTTACTATTTATGGTTAATCGGGCGTGGGTGGATTACCAGAGAATGTTAGGAGAATTGTCATGGTAGTCTGCTAATCATAAAAAGTGGGTGGGGGTTGGTGAGAAGGAAATGGTGCCATTCTTATATATGAAAATGATAATAAAGAGATTTTATTTTAAAATTCAGTATAATTTGAAATTAATTCGACAAAAATAATAGTAAGGATTTTCTTTTCATTTATATGTTCTTTTTGAAGGTGTTGCTGATAGCTATTTTGTTAATTGATAATAAGAAATGGACTAAGAATGCAGAATTTTGTACTGAGAGTATTTGTAGTCACCTCTCATTAGAAGTTGTAATTTGTGAGGGCTGAAATCTGAATGTTATATCTTCTGTACTTTCATCAGGTAGCTAGTGAGGCGGGATTTGAGCTACCACCACCTGGACAATATGCAGTTGGTATGTTCTTCCTGCCTACCTCTGACAGTAGAAGGGAGCAAAGCAAGATTGTATTTACTAAGGTGAGTTCTTGCTCTATCTGATGCTTTACTGAAAAACAGATTTATGTGTTCTGATTATCTTTTTTGATTCTTTGTTCTTCGGCAGGTGGCTGAGTCACTTGGTCATACAGTTCTTGCATGGCGTCCAGTCCCTACAGATAATTCAGGATTGGGCAAGTCTGCATTGCAGACTGAGCCTATCATTGAGCAAGTGTTTCTGACACCAACTCCTAGGTCAAAGGTCGATTTTGAGCGTCAGGTAGTTGTCTGTTACTGAAGTACTTAGTATATTCATTGGTACTTACTATTTACTGTATCAAATCCACTCATCCATTCTGAATCTGTTCCCCCTGCAGATGTATATTTTGAGGAGGGTGGCAATGGTAGCTATACGAGCTGCTTTAAACCTCCAACATGGTGGCGTGAAAGATTTCTATATATGCTCTCTTTCTTCAAGGTTTGTTCTGGAGACTCAGAAGTCAGAATACATTGCTCTTTGCTGCAGTTCTATGACTAATTTTTTGAAATTTATATGCTTAATACAGGACTGTTGTTTACAAAGGTCAGTTGAAGCCTAATCAGTTGAAGGAATACTACTTTGCAGATTTGGGCAATGAAAGGTTTACGAGCTACATGGCCCTGGTAAATATTTAATCCATTCTCTTTTAATTTGTACACTGACTCCATACTTCAACAACGAACAGCAGTGGATCAACCAGTAAACTGAAGAGATGCAAGGTTGAGGAATGACTTCTGAGGCATTGAAGTATGAATGATCTCTTAAGTTCTTCCACTCCCTTGATCACAATTTGAATTTGGATGCCCGTTTGGACTCTTTGGTGAGTTGGTAAGGAAACTCATTATGAAGTAAATAATGTTTTCAGAAACTTGGTGCCTTGCTCTCTGCCATCTGTTGTTAATAGTAAAACCTCCACTTAAATCATGTGGAGGGATTTGTGTGTGCTCAAGGTTAGACTAGGGCTCAAGGTTATGTGTCCTGTCACTGCAACAATCTTCAAAGTGCCTGAACTCAATTCCCGCTGCATTCAGAAGACATATCTCAGCATCTCTATTTTTTATTCTAAAAGAAAATCAGTTTTTTCCAAAATATAAAATTTTGGGTGTTTCTGGTGTAGGTGCATTCTAGGTTCTCTACAAATACCTTCCCTAGTTGGGATCGTGCTCAGCCTATGCGTGTCTTGGGTCATAATGGTGAAATTAACACACTTCGAGGCAATGTGAACTGGTAAGTTCCCTGCAGAATTGCATTTTATAGTAAAGTATATGTAGTGCTTACTGTAACTCATTTAGGATTGATCTCCTGAATGCAGAGGTAGTTTAGATAATTTGATTCCATGTGAAAATTGAGAAGGAACTTCATTGACACATTGTAAGATATGAATTGTGAGGATAAGGAGTTGACCGTAGTTGTTGCTGATCAGTGAAATTTTTTTCCATGCTACACGAGTGGCACTGAAGGATGCACATGTCTTCCTTCCTTTTGCATCAAATAGCTTTTCTTGTTCCCTTTGTGTTCTGGAGTAACATATTGACTGTAAATTGGCTAGCATGCCTCCTCAGAAGCTGAGGAAGAATCTCACATAAAATTCCGTTGTTTTACTGTGGCAAATTACTGTTGTTTCTTGTTAATTTGTCATCTGCATTGATTTTAAACTTTGTTCTGGACTCATTACTTTTGCCTATTCAGGATGAGGGCTCGTGAGGGTCTTCTTAAATGCAAAGAGCTTGGCCTTTCAAAGACAGAAATGAAAAAAATCTTGCCCATTGTTGATGCCAGTTCATCTGACTCAGGTTCTTAAACTACCTCTCTGCACCTTGAAACGGTCAACATCTCAACCTATTTCCCTACTAGCTGTTATTTGTGTTGATTGTCCCGTATCTGATTATGATCTCCATTTATCAGGAGCTTTTGACGGTGTGCTTGAGCTACTGCTTAGAGCTGGTAGAAGCCTCCCAGAAGCTGTTATGATGATGATTCCTGAAGCCTGGCAAAATGACAAGAACATGGATCCTAGCCGGAAGGCATTGTATGAATATTTTTCAGCCCTCATGGAACCATGGGATGGACCTGCTCTTATGTCATGTAATATACTTCAAGGAATTAGCTGATATCTTTTATGAGGTTTTCCAGTATGCTGTTTGCTTAATGGGGACACTTTACTTTGCAGTTACTGATGGGCGCTATCTTGGAGCTACGTTAGATCGGAATGGTCTGCGTCCAGGTCGCTTTTATGTTACATACAGTGGTAGGGTTATTATGGCAAGTGAAGTTGGAGTAGTTGATATTCCACCTGAAGATGTATCCAGAAAAGGTAGACTAAACCCTGGAATGATGCTTCTGGTGGACTTTGAGAACCATGTTGTTGTTGATGATGATGCTTTGAAGAAGCAGTACTCTCTTGCAAGACCTTATGGACAGTGGCTGAAAAAGCAGAAGATAGAGCTGAAAGACATTGTTGAGTCAGTAAATTATTCCTATAGGGTCCCTCCACCCATTGCAGGAGTTTTGCCTGTGAGTACTGTGTCTCATACTAATTTAGTTCCTCTGAATCTCTTATTAATTAACCCTTTTTGCTGTTAATTGTACTTCTTGTTATTAGTTGTTCTTTAAGTGCCATTTTATTTATCTATCTGTTCTTCTAAAATTTTACAGGCGGTAAGTGATGAGGACAGTATGGAAAATATGGGACTTCATGGTTTATTGGCTCCATTAAAGGCCTTCGGGTATGTATCTTTTGCCTAAGACAGAAACTTCCTTGAAATTTTTTGACAACATGAAGCAAAATAGTTTAATCACTGACCTATTATGCAGTTACACTATAGAGGCCTTAGAAATGCTGCTACTCCCAATGGCAAAAGATGGTGTTGAGGCTCTTGGTTCAATGGGGAATGATGCTCCATTAGCAGTGATGTCTAACAGAGAGAAACTTACATTTGAGTATTTCAAGCAGATGTTTGCTCAAGTCACAAACCCTCCTATTGACCCTATCAGGGAAAAAATTGTTACGTCTATGCAATGTATGGTTGGTCCTGAAGGAGATCTTACGGAGACCACTGAAGAACAGTGTCACCGCCTCTCACTCAAAGGGCCTCTTTTGTCCATTGAAGAGATGGAAGCTGTAAAGAAGATGAACTACAGAGGGTGGCGCAGTAAGGTTCTTGATATTACCTACTCCAGAGACCGTGGTACAAAAGGTCTAGAGGAGACCTTAGACAGGATTTGCTCTGAAGCGCACGATGCAATTCAGGAGGGTTATACAGCAATCGTACTTTCTGACAGAGGTACCAATCTTTTTAGAAAGCCTACTCTTTATACCTTTTTTTTTTAAAAAAAAAATCTGTCATTTGGCTGGACATAGGCTCGTTATCTCTTTTATCGACATAGCATTAAATTTTTCTTCTTAACCTTCCTAGGCTTCTCGCCGAAGTGTGTTGCTGTGAGCTCTTTATTGGCTATTGGCGCTGTCCATCATCATTTAGTTAAAAAGCTTGAGAGAACTCGAGTTGCATTGATTGTTGAATCTGCCGAGCCACGAGAAGTACACCATTTCTGTACATTGGTAGGATTTGGTGCTGATGCTATCTGCCCTTATTTAGCCGTAGAAGCTATATGGAGACTACAGGTTGATGGCAAAATCCCACCCAAGTCAACCGGTGAGTTTCATTCCAAGGATGAGCTTGTCAAGAAATACTTCAAAGCAAGTCACTATGGCATGATGAAGGTTCTTGCAAAAATGGGAATATCAACATTGGCATCGTACAAGGGCGCTCAGATTTTTGAGGCTGTTGGCCTTTCATCAGAAGTGATGGAGCGATGTTTCAATGGAACTCCTAGCAGAGTGGAGGGTGCAACTTTTGACGCACTTGCCAAAGATGCACTCAATCTGCATGGACTTGCATTTCCATCACGAGCCTTGGCTCCAGGGAGTGCAGAAGCTGTGGCACTCCCTAATCCTGGTGATTATCATTGGAGAAAGGGTGGTGAGATTCACCTTAATGATCCATTTGCCATTGCAAAACTGCAGGAGGCTGCACAATCTAATAGTGTAGCTGCCTACAAAGAATATTCTAAGCGAGTACAGGAATTAAATAGACAATGCAATTTGAGGGGACTTTTGAAATTCAAAGAGGGAGAGGTTAAAGTTCCTCTAGAAGAAGTTGAACCGGCAAGTGAGATTGTAAAACGTTTTTGTACTGGAGCCATGAGTTATGGATCAATCTCCTTGGAGGCACATGCTACTCTTGCTATGGCAATGAACAAGATTGGAGGCAAATCTAACACAGGTATGCTTTTTTTAAATGGAATGTTGACAGTGATCTTTCTTTTGTGAGGCTACCATGTCTTACCCTTGGGTAGTGGAATTTCTTTACTGTAACATGAAAGCTGTACCTACTTTTGAACAGGCGAGGGTGGTGAGCAACCTTCTCGGATGGAACCTCTTCCCAATGGTTCAAAGAACCCAAAAAGAAGTGCAATTAAACAGGTTGCAAGTGGTAGATTTGGAGTCTCAAGTTATTACCTTACAAATGCTGACGAGCTACAGATAAAGATGGCTCAGGTACACTTCACATGCATGTGCACTACAATATGTTTCATTTATGGTTATTTTCCTTCATTGTCATGTTTGTATTAAATGTTGGTCCATTCCTATCGGGTCCTGTATTCCAGCTGGAATAGAGGTTTCTCTTGTTTATGAATTTATGTTCATGGACAGATGATGCTGCATCTGCAAAGCACCTATTGGTGTCTTTGCCTCTTTAACTGAAACCTTCATTTGGCATTTGGTGAGATAAATGTTAACAGTGAAGTTTTCCGTGTGTGTGTCAAACACACCTATTCACTTCTTATTGTATTTTGCAGGGAGCCAAGCCTGGAGAAGGGGGTGAACTTCCTGGACACAAGGTCATTGGTGACATAGCTGTCACTAGGAACTCCACAGCTGGAGTTGGACTAATTAGTCCCCCCCCTCATCATGATATCTACTCAATTGAGGATCTTGCACAGTTGATTCATGATCTTAAGGTATTGAAATCTCTTGTATTTGTATCATGTACTTTCTGCTTTTTTGTTCATTGATCCTGAGGTGTTACCCTATTGTGCCTATAGAATGCAAACCCAGGGGCACGTGTTAGTGTCAAGTTGGTTTCTGAAGCTGGTGTTGGGGTTATAGCCAGCGGCGTTGTCAAGGGACATGCTGATCATGTCTTGATCTCCGGTCATGATGGAGGGACTGGTGCCTCAAGATGGACTGGCATCAAGAGTGCTGGGCTTCCATGGGAACTTGGTCTTGCAGAGACGCATCAAACTTTAGTGGCTAATGACCTCCGTGGCCGAACAGTGCTGCAAACAGATGGCCAATTGAAAACTGGAAGAGATGTAGCTATAGCTGCTCTTCTTGGTGCAGAGGAGTTTGGTTTCAGCACTGCTCCCCTCATAACACTTGGCTGCATAATGATGAGAAAATGCCACAAAAACACTTGTCCTGTGGGGATTGCCACTCAAGATCCAATTCTTCGGGAGAAGTTTGCTGGAGAACCAGAACATGTCATAAATTTCTTTTTCATGCTGGCAGAAGAACTGAGAGAAATCATGTCTCAACTTGGTTTCAGAACACTTACTGAAATGGTTGGCCGTTCAGACATGCTTGAAATGGACAATGATTTAGTCAAGAACAATGACAAATTGAAGAATATTGATCTGTCCCTACTGCTTCGACCTGCTGCTGATATCCGGCCTGAAGCTGCCCAATATTGTATACAGAAACAGGATCATGGTTTGGACTTGGCTTTAGATAACAATTTAATAGCCCTTTCCAAGGCTGCTTTAGAGAAAAGTCTTCCTGTATATATTGAAACTCCAATCTGCAATGTAAACCGGGCTGTTGGTACTATGCTAAGCCACGAAGTGACCAAGCGTTATCACCTCGCAGGGCTTCCTGCAGACACCATTCATATCAAGCTTAGTGGAAGTGCAGGACAGAGTCTGGGGGCTTTTCTTTGTCCTGGCATCACATTAGAGCTTGAAGGAGACAGCAATGATTATGTTGGTAAAGGTTTATCGGGTGGCAAAATCGTTGTTTATCCCCCAAAAGGAAGCAAGTTTGACCCCAAAGAAAATATTGTGATTGGAAATGTAGCTCTTTATGGGGCAACAAGTGGGGAGGCATATTTTAATGGGATGGCAGCAGAAAGATTTTGTGTCCGTAACTCAGGGGCCAAAGCTGTTGTAGAAGGTGTTGGTGATCATGGCTGTGAGTACATGACTGGTGGTACAGTTGTTGTGCTAGGAAAAACTGGAAGAAACTTTGCTGCTGGTATGAGTGGTGGTGTTGCCTATGTTCTTGACTTGCATTCCACTTTCCACTCTCGTTGCAATTCAGAGCTGGTTGATCTCGATAAAGTTGAAGAAGAAGAAGATATCATGACTTTGAAGATGATGATACAGCAACACCAGCGTAACACGAACAGCCAACTGGCGAAAGAAGTTCTTGCTGACTTTGATAATCTTTTGCCTAGATTTATTAAGGTCTTCCCTAGAGATTATAAACGTGTTCTTGCAAGCATGAAAAAGGAGGAAGCTTATGAAGCTGCAAAAGAACGTGCCATCAAGGAAGCGGAGGAGCAAGAAGAAGAAGAGTTGAAGGAGAAAGATGCCTTTGAAGAGCTGAAGAAGTTAGCAGCTGCATCTAAGGATGAATCCAGTCAGGTTAGTTCATCGATGGAGTTTCTAATTGAACTACCTTGGAATTCCTTTTGTATTATTTCATCATATTTCAGAAAGATTCTATATTTTCTCTTGATAGCTAGGAATGCTGATATATATATATATATATATATATATATTATATAGATGAAAATCATTAAAGCATCTTTGCACTTCCGATTTGGGAATGAAGATTTGTTCGGAAGGCCTGCAGTTCTGTGTATTAGAACCTGACTTTTCCATTAATTATTTTATTGGTCTTTGGAGTTGCATATGGGTATTTAGATGCTGTGAGAGGCTTTACAATATGTGTTGCAACTTTATATATGTAGTTTTGGTCTTTGCAGGTTGAAGAGGAGAACACATTGAAGAGGCCCACCCAAGTTGCTGAGGCAGTCAAGCATCGAGGTTTTGTTGCTTATGAGCGACAGGGTGTGTCTTACAGGGATCCAAATGTTCGGATGAAGGACTGGAAAGAGGTTATGGAGGAATCAAAACCCGGTCCACTCCTTACGACACAATCTGCGCGTTGCATGGACTGTGGAACTCCTTTTTGTCATCAGGTAATTTTAATGCTGAAATATGCGGTGATTAATACACACAATGAAATGCAAATGGCCAAAATCTGAGTCGACTATGTTATATAAAATATTTTGTAGGAGAACTCTGGATGTCCTCTTGGAAACAAAATACCAGAATTCAATGAGTTAGTGTATCAGAATAGATGGCGTGAAGCACTAGATAGGCTTCTTGAGACAAACAACTTCCCTGAGTTCACTGGCCGAGTGTGCCCTGCACCATGTGAAGGATCTTGTGTACTTGGTATCATTGAGAATCCCGTTTCTATTAAAAGCATTGAATGTGCCATTATTGACAAAGCTTTTGAGGAAGGGTGGATGGTGCCACGACCTCCTTCTGAGAGAACCGGGTATGCACTCTCATCATTTGCTTGTACTGTACCCCCCCCCCCCCCCCCCACACACACACACACACACACACACACACACACACACTCTCTCTCTTCCACACACACCCCATCCAACCTTATGCTTGATTTCGTTTTTCTTTGAAGGTGATCCTCTTTCTCATTTGTTATCTTTCAATGTGTTTGCTGTAAGCACCATAGTTTTTCAGAAGTAGTTGTGCCTGTACTGATTGAGGCTTATAGTAGTTAGCTTTAATGGCTAGACATTTTAGACTCTACCATACATAACTTTGATGGTTCACATTTTTCCTCTAACAGGAGAAGAGTCGCAATTGTTGGAAGTGGACCCTCAGGCCTGGCTGCTGCTGATCAGTTAAATAGATTGGGTCATACTGTCACCGTGTTTGAACGTGCTGATAGGATTGGTGGTCTGATGATGTATGGAGTGCCCAACATGAAGACCGACAAAATTGATGTCGTTCAGAGGCGGGTTGACCTTATGGAGAAGGAAGGGGTGAAATTTGTGGTCAATGCAAATATCGGAAATGATCCTACGTACTCCTTGGATAGTCTTCGTGAAGATCATGATGCAATTATCTTGGCTGTTGGAGCCACAAAGCCAAGGTGAGTACCATGGATGTCATCATTTCACTTTTGGTTCAGCCGTCAGTGTGTCTTTTCTGAATTAGTAATTGCTCACTCAAACTACTTGTTGACTTATCGTAGGGACCTTCCTGTTCCTGGACGAGACTTATCCGGAGTCCATTTCGCCATGGAGTTCCTTCACGCAAACACAAAAAGTTTGCTTGACAGCAATCTGCAGGATGGAAAATACATTTCAGCCAAGGGAAAGAAAGTGGTTGTTATTGGTGGAGGTGACACTGGGACAGATTGCATAGGAACATCAATTCGCCATGGCTGCAGCAGTGTAGTTAATCTAGAGCTTCTTCCTCAGCCACCAAACACTAGGGCTCCTGGAAATCCTTGGCCACAGGTTTGATCATGTTTTAGTTGATCTAGAGCTTTTTATTCAATTAGATGCTTGCTTTATGTCTATCATGTGCATGATGGTTTCAGTGTCAACACGAGGTTTTTGACAGCTAAAATCTTGAGGAAACTGCTCTTTTATACCTCCTGTGGAAGTTACTAGAATTGGCTTTATAGTAGGAGTTAGGATCACTTCTCTTTTATAAATTCCTGTGGAAGTTACTAGAATTGACTTTATAATCAGAGTTAGGATCATAAAGTGATCATGGAACTTCTGTTGACAAGTTTTTCATCAAATTCCTGAATGTCATTGTGACCCGTCCTTTGCCTTTCTTTGTTGGCAGTGGCCTCGTATCTTCCGTGTAGATTATGGGCATCAGGAAGCTTCTGCAAAGTTTGGTAAGGATCCGAGATCCTATGAGGTTTTGACCAAGCGGTTCATTGGAGATGAAAATGGAAATGTGAAAGGATTGGAGGTGATACGTGTACAGTGGGAAAAAGATGCCAGTGGAAGATTCCAATTCAAGGAAGTAGAAGGCTCTGAAGAAATTATCGGGGCCGATCTGATTATGCTAGCCATGGGGTTCCTTGGTCCTGAATCGGTTAGTATTTAATGACTTCCATTTTAATTTCCTCTTTAAATCCTGGTGCTGTGATGAAATCCAATTAAATATTGACTTGGTTATCCTTGCGTTTGATTTTTGTTCAGACAATAGCAGACAAACTAGGATTAGAAAAGGACAACAGGTCCAACTTCAAGGCTGATTATGGACGCTTCTCAACAAGTGTGGAGGGGGTGTTCGCAGCAGGAGACTGTCGTAGGGGACAGTCTTTGGTGGTTTGGGCCATCTCTGAAGGACGGCAAGCAGCTGCTCAAGTTGACAAGTTTCTCATGAAGGATGACGAGGACTCGTCTGCTGATGCAGCTAGCCAACAAGAATCTGTCAAAAAGCAGCCAACAGTCGTGACATAAGGCACTTGCTTTTGGCGGAGGCTGGTTTTGGGATTTTCCTTCAAACGACTTCCAAGAAAAGAAACACATAGTAAATCAAAAGCAGCTCAGCTGGAACATAGGATAGGGGGACTAGTTGAGAATATCTGATTCTTTTTTTGGGGGGAGTTTGGGGGTAGGGGATAGTATTTTGTTTTTTTGCTGCATCTTGGGTGTTCATAACTATATTATGTCCGTGCCTGTTTGCTTGGAGGGTTGCTCCAACACAGGCTAGATGAAAAAAATAAAATAATATGTACAGCTCGTTTGCCCAAAATTTCCTTCAAAATTAATATATGGGGATTTTCTTGATTTATTTGGTTGTGCACTTTGCAAGTTAATACATTATTTCTGATGACTTTGTGCGCATTCACTAAGTTATATAAGTGAAGTATTGTCCAACTTACTGTTGCAATTTGTTCAAGTTGTAGATGTAGATGCTGAAAATCAACATATTATCACAAATCTACTAATGACAGTGATTCAGCTTTACGAAAAAAGTAAATAGTTCATCACTTCTAATATGTCACTAGTATCTCTAGGCATAGTCCATGTAAGTTCCACCGCCTACAATTAACATATCAAGTATAATTTCACAAGTCAGATCATAAATTCACAAGTAGAAGTATGGCCAGAAAACATCCTTGCTTTCCAACATAATCTAACCGTCTACAACAAGAAGATATCCTTACTGTGAGCTCTCTCCAAAGTACAATAGTTTGTTTTGTCCCAAGTCAAATCATTAAATTGTTCTTTCAAGAAATTGGCCATCTTTCCAATTCCCAAGGGTCTCTAATAAACTTGAAAAAATGGCATAGCATGACAATCTATAGACTTTATTGGCAATAAATAGCCCATTTTAAATTTTTTAGCAAAAAAAGAATTTTTTAAATATTTATTTGGCATTAAATAGCCACATTCTTTTTTTAAAAAAATGATTTTTTTTCTGATTTTCTCTCTATTTCCTAGCAATTAGAGAGAGAAACTCCTTATAATTTGTTCCTTTTTTCTTTTTCCTTATAATTTGTCAACAATTTTTTTTTTTTTACGTGTTTTTCAATTCTTTCTTTCTTTCCTTTTTTTTCTCCCTCTTTCAAGTTTAGAATTTCTATCTTCTTCTTTGAAATATTTTCATTAAAGATCAATCACAATAGTAACTTTTCACAACAAGTAACTCAAATCATACTAATTTTTTTTATATTGATTGTTTGGGTTATTATTTTAAAAAAGTTGAGATTTCTACATTTTTTATCTTGTAGTTGAATGCAAGATTTTTTCTTTTTACAAATTTCCGTTTTTGTATTATAATTTTACAACTTTTCTTCTCCCAAAAACTGCAACGTTTCGTGATTTCTGGAATTGACGTTTTTTCAATTTTTAATAAATAATAAATTAATATATTTATGACATTCTTTTGAAATATTGAATTTCGTTGATTGAATTTGATAATGAATATTTATTTTGTCTCCAACAAATGTATCTAAATTTGTTAATGAATACAAACGAACATATAACAATGTAAAATTATCTAATTTGTTAATGAATTTCGTTGATTGCATTCCAAAATAGTAATGCAAACAACTGTATACCTATGTAAAATTAGAAAGATACTAATGCAAACAAATGTATACCAATTTATAAATGAATATGAACGAATGTATCAAATACAAATGTATACCAATGTAAATTTGAAAGATATTAATGCAAATAAATGTGTACCAATTTATTATGAATAAGAACAAAATGTATCCATTACAAATGTAAATTAGAAAGATATTAATGCAAACAAATGTACACCAATTTATAAATGAATATGGACGAATGTATCCAATACAAATGTATACATATGTAAAATTTGAAAGATATTAATGCAAATAAATATAAATGTATACCAATTTATTATGAATATGAACAAATGTATCCAATACAAATGTATGTCAATCTATTAGATGAATACAGATTAATGAATACCAATGCAAACAAATGTATACAAATTTGTTAAATGAATATGGATTGAGTTCAAAGGCAAAATAATTGGCAGGTAATGAATTCATAGGAATACCTTTGAAATAAGAATAATCATAATCAAAATATTATTTTCTAATTTTAAGAAAAAATATAATTCTAGACAGTATTTTTCTAGTTTTAAGTGAAAATGGTTGGAAGATAGAACAGAGATGACATTAATTTTCTTTTATTATTTTTAAAAATACGAAATAATTTGAAAGGAGAGAGTTTTGAATAATTTTTGCTAGTTTTAAGAAGAAATGGTTGGAAGTTAGAAGAGAGATGAAATTAATTTTCTTTTATTATTTTAAAAAACACGTAATAATTTGAAAGAAGAGATAATTCTAAATAATATTTTGCTAGTTTTAAATAGTAATGGTTGGAAGTTAGAAGACAAATGATGTTAAATATCTTTTATTATTAAAAAAAATAAAAAAAATATTGATATATTATTTTTAGGCTAATATGTGCCAATTTTTTTATTTGTTTATTAATTGCTATTTAATCTAGTTGTACCAATTGAAGTCTCCAAGCTTTAGATTTAATTTTCACAAATAAAAAATGTAAACGAAATCATATTTAGAAGTCGATTCAACACACAAAGCTCTTGGAGTCCAACTTAAATATACTAGGTGCTACTTTTTTCTCTTTTTTTTAGTGGAAAATGGTTCAAAATGCTCTTAACAGCTGGGGAAATTTTGACCAAAGTATTAACGATGCATTTTTAGATATTAACAACAAAGATATGTTTGGCCAAATTAAAAACGACAGATATTTTTGTTCAATTTTACATGATTAAAGAATTTTTTTTACCCATTTCCGTATATAGTTTCATTTAGCTGACCCATTTGTTTCCACCATATATATATATATATGCCAATCTTTTTAGGGAAGAACTGAAAAAAGAAGTAAGATCGAAGGCGCAGCAGATTCAAAATTGAATCAATCGCCCAATAGGTATATTTCGAAGCTTTTTTCACAGATCCCCTCCTAAACCCCTAGTTTTTACTTCATCTCTTACAACTGAGCTTGAATCTTTTTTTGAACTTGGTAATTTGGGTTGTGGCAAATTGGTTGCAAAACAAGGAGATTGCTTCTTCTTATTCCTGTGTTCCCCCTAATTATTCTTTTATATGGTAGTTTCAAAATTACATTTTTTTTGTGATTTTAGGTAGATAAATACCTCCTGTATGACTGGTTGGTCTTGTGTCTTTATGTTCTTTGTTGTTGATACAATAATTCATCCCATGTAAATATTTTACATTTCATTGTCGAAAAGTGTCTTGATTGGGAGAATCTTGCGTCAAATGGTGGTCTTAATAGTAAGTTTTTGTGCCCAGTAGTTGTGAGTTTTTGACATCGAATCTTGGTTTTATTACCACCTTCGCATTTTCCATCAATTTTAGAGAGATACTTTATATGGCCACAGTACAATTGAAGTGATGAGTCAATAGTTCGTGAAATTGGATCTATCTATTGAGTGATGACATTATCTTCGAATGATACAACAAGAAGTAGCAAAATTGGGTTGTACTTTCTTCAAGCCTACTTGTTTATCATTTATTTATTTACTTCCCTTTGTGATTTTGGTTAAATTCAATATTTTATCAATCTTAGGATAGATGTTTCATAAAGTATTGATCTTGTGTTGTATTCGTTCTAAGGAAAAAAACATATTTGCTATTCTAATGCCAAATTATATTGCATGAGTTGGTATAACTATGTCACATGCATGAGATCGTGTTGGCCTGCAGAAATAAGAAGATACTGGGTATGGATCAGAATATTAGGTCTACCCATGAATTTGTAGTCTCAGGAAATGTTCAAGGAGATCGGTAACCAGTGTGGAGGATTTATTGAGACAGTCAATAATGTTCATTCATGCGATATTGTTTGGTGTTGGAATAGCAACATTATTGACCACTACTTAGACAATCCACAGTTATATGAATATGATTTTACTGAGAGTGGTTAAACAAATAAACGTCTTTGTGGGGAGAATATTATCTAACCAAGGATGAAAAAAAAGAAAAGAACCTAGGTCCAACTTTATAGCCTCATAATCTATCTTTTTCTTTTTTTCTCATGGCTATCTTGTGACTTTTGAAGACATAATTTTTCAAGGGAAAAAATAGTTGTGCTAGGATGACATGCAGACTCTAAATGATGGAGTCAAGTTGCTAGTTGTAGCACCTAAGGTCCAGACTCCAGGGTCCGTGAGAACACATTCTTTCTGGTAGCACCTCTGTGAATTCATGTACTTCTGATAGTGCTTAGGTGCCAACTGATGGTGCCTAACCAACAATCTTTCTTAAGTTTTTGTTTCAGATCCATCAGTTAGCTCCCATGCCCTGTTATTTAGAGCCTAGACGCTATACACCTAGGATGTACTATTTTAAGGACTTACAACAACAACTATACCTTAATCCTAAACAAAATCGAGGTTGGCTATGTGAATCCTTACCGACCATGTAAAATAATCCCATCTTCACTCTGAATTGATTACTAGGGTAAACAATTACGGGTCAGTTGCTGAACTTAGTATAAATCCATGGTTATGGGGAACTCCTTTGTATCTCCTACTACCACTCTCACGCTAGTGACGGCTCCTTCTTACATGTCCGTTCTGACATAACATGAATTTCTTTTTTCTCCAAAACACACCAAAAAAGCTATTTTGGTACACTGTCATATGTTTTTTCAAGATCGATTAACACCATGTGTACATCTATTCTCCTCTTGCTATGAATTTTCATCAATCTTCTTAGTAAGAATATAACTTTTGTTGGAGATATATTGGGTGTAAATCCAAACTGATTCTTAGTCACTCTTGCAGTGTCCCTAAGTCTACACCCTATCGCCTTTTCCCCGAGTTTCATTGAACGACTTAATAAATTCAATTCCATGATTGTTTTCACAACTTGGAATATCTCTTTGTATCCAAGGGTGTGGCCCAGTGGTCAATGAAGTTGGTTTAGAACCATGAGGTCTCATATTCAAATCCCAACAAAGATAAAAAAGCACTAGGTGATTTCCTCCCATCTGTCCTAACCTTGGTGAAAAAAGTTATCTAGTACATGTTGTTTGGTAGGAGGGGACAAGTATTTTGTGGAATTAGTCATGGTGCATGAAAGCTGGCCCAAACACAATTGTCATAAAAAAATTATCTTTTTTGTTCTTATAAATTGAAATTAGGGTACTCCTATTCGTCATGCATCCTACCACCTTAAATAAAACATTAAATAGCTTGGTAAACTTTGCTTCTCCGAAGACACTCCCAAATCTTAATGCATTTACCATTTGGACCACATACTTTTCTAATCTTCTTTTTATATAGGCAGCCACTAATGCTTGTATTAGGTTAGGCTGTCCACATAACACCTCTTGGGGTTTGACTCTTACCCGGACTCTGCTAATGCAGGATGCTCTGTGCGCCAGACTGCCTTTTTTTAAATATTTTTTTTAGGCTTAATTCTACCAGTATAGCTAAAGTTTCTATCGTGCACAGATGTATTTAGATCCAAATTGTATATTCTTGTGGCTTGAGTTGAACAATTGACCAAAATAGCCTCTCCATCTCTCTTTGAGCTTGTTATCTCCACATAACCAACATTATGGCACGCAGTTGGCCATTATGGCAATGTGAACAGAAATGCCTTTTATGATTTAGGGGATGATGGAAGAGTCTGACATGTGGTTTTGAATTGCACCTTCTCTATGTGAGTATTAGATACAATACATGTGTTCCCTTCAATAAACTTCTCTTATCACTTTGTTTTAATAAAAGGAAATGAAATCTTTGCCATAAGTATATACAGTTTTTAACTATTTGCTAATTTTGTGCTACTTGTCCTCTATTAACGTTCTAGTTTTTTCAGGTTTTTTCTCCAATCGCAAATCTCCTCCAATTAACAGTCTTTATAGCACACTTAAGAGAGAGAGGAAATTTTTCAAGCCTCTGTATCTATTCTCAGTATCACTTTCCACTGTGCTCTCCCTGTCTATTTTCAATTCACTTCTTTGCTTCTGTTTCTCTAAGTTGTTCCATGAAATCACGGTCTTGTTAGGGTTCCTGAATTTGCAGTCGTTATTTCTCTATGTGCTTTCCCAACAAAGTTTTCCTTTTTAAAAATTACTTGAATTGTTTTATTTAGGTGGCAGACGAGGTCTAATGACAGTTTTTAGATGCATTCTTTATTTTTTTCTACAAGTTTGTCATGATTGCCTTTTTCTCTTGTTGCTATTTATCTCATCATTTTCACTTCCTTCCTCAGAGCTGAGAAAGTTATGGAAGCAAGAACAATGATAAGAATCATTTATTGACCAACTAAATGTTGCATCTTCTTGTTGATTGTTGTGTTCTCATGAGGAACTTATACTTGAAAGTCTTTTTCACTATAAACTCTCTCAAAATTTCAAATGTGAGGACAGAAATTTATCATCTTATGATATTTGTCTTAAAATTAATGGTATCAATGAAGCGTCTTCTCTGCATGATATTAGTCTTAAAAACAATTTCCTTTCAGATGAAAACAATGTGTATTCATTTGTTTTTTTTTTCATTGTGGTATGAATCTCTATTGAATTGTGACTTTGAATGTCAAAGCTTACGCTTGTGACATTTTAAGCTGGCAACAATTTTCAAAATGCTTTTTGGTGATAGTCAAGGAGAAAATATGGAATTGCACTTGTAAGGAGCAAGTTCACCTGTTAACTGCAATCTGATCAGGCACTATTTTTTACTGTTTCTGAAGGTTTTCTGTCTCGCTAGCGAGTCTGGTCAAGACTGGGTGAAGCAAATAGGAAATGGCAAGAAATATGGGTCATCTCTTGAAATCGTTGATTGAGCTTCCAGTATCCAAAGTTGGTTTTTCAAAGAACTCAGCTAGTCGACTCATTTGTTCTTCAACTCAAGGAGGGCAAATCAAACAGGATCATCCTGGAGAGCATGATGCTCGTACTTTGGATGAGAAGGAGAAGGTTGATAACAAAAATGAAGGGAATCTTGAAGTTGAGGACGACAGTGATGAAGAGGATACTTCTAATGTTAACAAAAAGACTGGTGAGATTGGAGGCCCTAAAGGTCCTGAGCCCACCCGCTATGGTGATTGGGAGCGTGGTGGTCGCTGCTCTGATTTCTAATCTTCTTTTCAGCTTTTGATTCAACCTGTCGTCTTACAGGTAATGCGTTGCCTATCCGATATGTAGGAGACAAATACTAATAATGTAGGTGCTAGTCAAATAGTGATATTATTTTTCGAAGTTCTTTTTTTTCTTCTGATGCTTGAATAGTGCAATGAACATTGAATAAGAGCAGCTGTTACATGATTGTACAACGCGTGATATAATATAGGTAAAATGGTCTTGTTAATTACGAATTACTGTCTCTAAATGATAGCGGCTTTTAGAGGATTAGATTATTTGAAGTTTTCTGGTATTTGGGAGATATTGAAGTCTTTGATGGTGACTTGAATCATTTTGTGTGATGGAACATTCAATTAAACCATTTTACTAAGGCATTGACCAACTCTATGTCTACAAAGTCAAGAGTTAATGTAGTATTATTATCTATTTCTAACTTGGAATTGGTAAAATGGTGATCATTTTCTTGATATTTATGATCTTTCTCCTTTCCCCACCACCATAATTTTCTCATTCATTCATTTTTGTTTTGTGTTTTTTCCACTGGCCAATTTTGAGTGCTATACGAGCTTTCTTGTTTTCCCTTATACATGAAGTAGGGCTGGAGGTTCGGATTGAATATGAAAATTTCAATCTTGATTTTCGATTTTCAGATTGAAAAAAAATTACAATCCCAAATAAGTTTGGATTGAATTGGATTTTTTAAGTTCAGTTTTGGTTTAATCAGTTTGTATATTTCAAATTTGAAGTTTTGACTTTTAAGCCTTTCGGTATATCATAATAATTAACGGTTTTAATTCACCTTATAGTTTGCCCGTTAGAATGTACAACTTTCTATGATTAATAGGGATTGAAGTCATCCTTTTGCAGTCCATGTCGTGTAATTTCGTATTGAACTTTATACTATAATGGATAGGATCGTAGGTATTGAAGCCCGACTAATGAGATATTCATGCCGTATAGGGCCTCATTCGGAGGGAAGTGCTCCATATCAAAGATCTTTTCATATCCATGGCTCGAATCTGAAATCTCTGATTAAGGGAGAAGTAACCTCATCCACTACATAACATTCTTTAGTTGCGCTGTGCACTTGATTGTGCTATGGCCTTTCATCCGTAAATTGTTTGTTATGAGAAGTAATTTAGTGGGACATAAAACAAAATTACTGCTCCTTTGTCCCATGATGCGATACTTTTTTTAGTTTATTAAAATAAAACAAAACAATAACATACTTTTCTTTTCCAAAGCTATTTAACTTTAGCGTCCTTATTTTACTTTCAGTAATCCAATTTATTTTAATCCACTTGATATAAAAGTTCAATGAAAATACACATATGCTTTTACCGCCACTCGTTAGTTACCTACTATTCTTTATTTTACTTTATTGGATACATAGTACTAATAATTATAATTAGGTAAAGAGTAGGAATTCAATTCTCTTTCTGCCTTACTATAAACCATATTACAAACAAAACAACACTATTAATAACTCTCTCATAACCCTGATAAAGTTCAAAGTAAATTGTTGTAATAATAAATTACTACTCTCTCTTTTTGACCAAACAAAAAAAATATATTAAAAAATCAACTCTAATAACATTGACTTGTGATATTGACGTCCTTTTATCATGATTCATACCAATTAACAACAATAATACTCTTTTTAACAATACTATAGTAGTAGTAAAGTAATATCATTTTACAAACCAAAACTCTATTTTTCAATGGAATTGGAGAAAACAATTGCTCTGTTTCTTCTCTTGTGCTATTTAATTAGCACAACAAGCACAGCTTGCTTCACATCTGCATGTAGCAAAGATAAACCATTAATCCGATTCCCTTTTCGTCTCCGTAATTACCAATCTCCAGATTGTGGCTATCCAGGATTCAACTTATTCTGCGATGCATTAAATAGAACAATTATTCGATTACCAGGTTCGCCAGGAGAATTCACAGTGGAAGCCATAAATTATTCTACACAGGAATTATGGCTTAACGATCCTAATGATTGCCTTCCTCAGCTTCTCCTGAACTTAAATCTCTCTGCTTCCCCTTTTTTGGGAGTTTATTATCAGGATTTCACATTGTTCAATTGCTCCTTTGATTATACGACGCTTAAGCTAAATCCAATAGCTTGTTTGAGTGGTTTGAATTATACTGTTTATGCTACATCTTCTATGAGGGGATTTAACTTGTTGTCGAGATCGGAGTGTAAATCGATTGGAACTTTACCGGTTCCTGTACAGTGGCCTTTCTTCGAACAGGTGGTGTCCTCCGATCTTAGTGATGCTATTCTGGTCACATGGAATAATCCAGATTGTAGAATCTGTGAGTCAAGTGGTGGAAGATGTAGTTTGAAGAGGACAACGTTTAATCGAGAAATCATTTGTGAAAATAGTCGTGGAATTGGTAAGATCTCTAAACATCAATCTTCTTTCGTTATCATATCAATCAACTTCCCTCTGATTGCCGTTTTCCTAATCAAAATATAAATCAGAACATCCCTTCTCCTTGTGCACTTTTACTTGTCCAGATTTTTGAAACTTTCCACAATATTAATTGATATTTACTTTTAAGTTTTGAGAAATGATTTTGGTGAATAAACCAGGAAAATAATAGTACGTCTTTTTCTCTTCATGCGCGAAAAGTAATAAATATAATGAACAAGTAAAAGTAAGCTGAGGGAGTATATTCAAATCCAATAAAGAGCTCCTTAAACTCTAAATTGGTTTGTGAATATTTAGAGCTTTTCATAGGCAAGTTAAAAGGCTTGTTGGTCGCAAAATTAGGATGCTTTCTAATTATAGTTGATATTAAAGCATAGTTGAGCCATCCATAGATGTGTCACCATATGAGATTACACTCAATAGTTTTTTTTTTTTTTTTTTTTCTTTCTATATACTTTTATTAGTTTTAAATTTTAATGTTATTTTTTGCAACTAAAAATAGTTTCGCTAATTTTATTGTTATAGTTAATTTGAGTTATTTTACTAAGACAAAAATAATTTTGTGACTTCACACTATAATTGATGAAGTTCAATGATCATACGTAAAATTAAGGTTTCCATTCAATTGAAATTTCTCTTCTTCTTTCTACATTTTTTTCTCGTATAGCATGGCACTTCTTATACAAAATTTGAGGGCTTTCCTTGTTCTATTGTTGAGAAGAAAAAGTCTCTCTTCTCTCCTTCTTGCATTGACCAAATAAAAGTTTCAAATGATCATTTCATAGGACAAAAATTTAATATTTCATGTCATTTAATAAGGTTTTAGGCCTAGACTTCAGTATTTGAAGTCTCCTATCCTTTGGTTAATTCAATAATCTCGAAGTTTGCAATTCGTACTTCTTTTCACATGTTTAAGTCAACATAGCCAATTCCCCTCTTGAAGACTTTGTTCATTTCATATGGTTGATAGTCCAATAAACACGGAAGTAGCAAACCATATATAATAATATTAGAAAGTACTTAGTTAAATAATTAATTAGTTAATATCCTGTTTCTAAAATCTGAATATGCACACCATAATGTGAGAAAATGTCTTGTAGAACATTTTGATATGAGTTGGTTGAGATTATTGTGTTTCAACATTATGTTGAATGTAGCTCAGTTGGAGAGTTGTTCACATCTTCACTCTATGCTGAGGTTCATATCCTATTGTATTTGGACATGAAATGAACTTTCATATTGTATACTTCAAATTTGAAATTGAAATAATGGACCAATTTGATAATGACTACTAAATCAAAAACCATAAAAGACAAGTAAAGAGAAGAAGATGCAAGAAATGATAACTTCATCTGACTTTTAAAGCCATTTTCATTATTTTAGTGGCATTTTATTTTTGTGGTTTTGTATCTTTATGTTTCCCTGCACTTTATCTATGTTACTCAATAGTTTTATGGGACGCTCTTTATTTATTTTTTTCCCTTTGCACTCAAATATTCTAAGTTTGACTTTGGAATTGGAGCATTAAAACTGAGTCAATAGTCCCCACATACGCCCTTTCTTCTACGTTATAAGGCCATGCGTGAAATGTTGCCTTACTTTTCTCTTTCTTGCATTATTTTAATAGGTAAAGTGACGAAGGAAATATGTTGAACAAAAAAAAAAAATAGAAGTGTGAAATCAAAGTAAACCCCCCATTATTCATACTATAGTCATTTTTATAGAAAGATATTGGAAAATAACCTTTCTATCTTCATGAGGTAGTATTAAGGTCTGTTTACACTTTATTATCTTAAACCTCACTTGTAAAATTTCACTAAGTATATTGTTGATATGTTGTTATATTAGAGTTGCAATAACTTAAATAGCACGGGAATTGAATTGAACATATTGGATCAAATCTCCTTATGTCAAGAGTTTTTGGCTTATCAAAAGAGAGAATTTAGGTCATAACTTAGGAGACTGTGCCATGAGTAGCTATTACTATTAAAATGGTATCATTTGTTTGTGTGGACAAATTACTTATTATAACAGGTTAAAATGCATTGACAATACATCATCATCACTATGCCAAGTTAAATCTATTGTAAGTAATCATTTTTTTTCCCCTTATACTACCTTCTTTATAACTAGACTTCTATCCATATTCACAAATAGTAGTTTTTTTGGTTTTCCAAAGAGTGTCTGGTATCTAATAAAAGGTGACTCCATATTCAAAGCTCAAACTACGAAACATCTAATTAAAAATAAAAAACAGTACTTGTCATTTCACCATAATCTTTGATAGTTGCTGGTGTATTTTAAGATATACCAACTCACTAACTGTAAAAAAAAAAATGATTTGAAATTGTTTGCAGCATTTCCTAGAGGCGCGCGTTACGCTATAATTGTGGGAGCTGGGGTACCAGCAATGTTATTCTTGATTGGGCTTCTATGTTTCATAAGTGGAAGGATAAGGTCTTGCAGGAGAAGAGCCCAACCAGTACTAGAATTCAGTTCTGCCGTTGCACCACAACCTATCGTATTTACGGGCTTAGATGGGCCCACAATAGAATCATATCCCAAAACTATATTGGGAGAGAGCAGACGTTTGCCCAAGCCTGATGATAATGTCTGCTCAATTTGCTTGGCTGAATATCAGCCCAAAGAGACTTTAAGGACCATTCCTGAATGCCTACACTGTTTCCATGCAGACTGCATAGACGAATGGCTTCGATTAAATGCTTCTTGTCCAGTTTGCCGCAATTCCCCTATGTGTGTTCATGGCACTGTATAATATGATTTTGAAAATTTCGATTCGATAATTTGAAATGGTATATCATTACCATATTGAATTAGGTGGATATGGTTCAGTTTTGATTTGTGTAGTACTGTAATTATGGTTTATTCGATTTCAACTTACATATAATGGAGAAATATGACTTGAGAATGAAATCTCTCATGCTTGAAATGATCAAGGGAAAGTACGATACATATGTTTGAGTAATTAATTTGTACTGTACATGACTATATATGTATAAATTAAGTTTTTAGTTTTATAGAGTATTTAGCCGGAAAGACGAGAAGTTTTTAGTCAGAAGGATTTTGGACATTTTCTTACTTTATATTAATTATCTGTATAATAATATATCGTAGATTATATATGTAATGAAGTAAAATATAAATACGTATTGAATACTAAGTTTTAAAAACCATACCAAATACCGTAACGCTGAAATCAAAGTGTCATAAATTTACCCGATATTGTTATATGTTTTGATAATTGATACGCTGGTTTAATTTTGAGAAAAAAAAAGACATAATCAAATCTCATTTGTGATTTGAGTTTTATACTTCATCTTGTAATCTAGACTACACGAGATGAACCTTAGTTTAGTGAATTGAAGTTAGCCTCGACTTCCAGTTATTGTGGTATATGTATGCATAATGAGGTGCTCACTGCTTGTTGTCGGCTTTAATCTTTGAGAATAAATGGAACTCATGCTCAATGTTCTTGTGAAAATTAGACAGAAAAGTTCTTGGCCTTTCCTTTTTAATGGTTTTTGGTGTACAAGCTAATAATACAAGCATCCTTTTTTACATGCCAAATGGTCATATTGCAACTTACAAGTCTCATTTGCTGTATTGTAAAGTAAATTCTCTATTTTGAGAAATTAGCTTTATTCAAAGTTTTATTGAGTACAATGTATAACAACCAAATTGATACATATATACATCAAGGACATACTAGATCGTATAGTATCAATTAACTTGAAAAATATACAATGCATCACATCTACTCAATTTGAACTTGCACCAGTTTCAAAACTACTTTCAATCTCACTGCTAAATTGGCTTCTCTCTGCACTAGTCTTCATGTCTGTCGAATTCATTGAGCCGAATGGATTTGGTGGCATTATGGGAATGCCTTCTCCTACTAGCATTTGAATCACAACTTTCATGGATGGCCTATCCGCTGGAAACCATTGAATGCACCAAAGTCCTACGATTGCTAGTTTCTTGATTATGCTGTTCTCATCTTCATTCTCAATTTGGATTGCTATTTCTTCACCTTTCTCGAGTTGTTTGTACATCCACTCCGGATAGTAAATCTGACTACTACTGTTCTCCGCCTTTGCAGCATCGTCAAATTTGTTCCTTCCACCAATCATATCAAGCAACAACATGCCAAAACTATAAATATCTGCTCTATATGACACATCTCCGTAGTTCCTGGAGAACACTTCAGGGGCGATATAGCCAATAGTGCCTCGAGCTGCAGTCATTGACACAGCACTTTGCTCCTTGGCACACAACTTTGCCAGCCCAAAATCAGCAACTTTTGGATTGAAATCTTGGTCTAACAAGATATTATGAGGTTTGATATCGAAATGAACAATTCGTTGATTGCAACCTTGATGGAGATACTCGAGTCCCTTGGCGATTCCTACAGATATTTGTAACATCTTCTCCCAACCTAGTGATGATGACCCTCTTCCATTCCGTGATGATATGATCTTTTGAAGTGTATCGTTTGATAAATATTCGTACACAAGAGCTCGTCTATAACCATCAGCACAATATCCAACTAAACGCACAACGTTCACATGATGAATTCTACCTATGCTGCCTACTTCATTGATGAAGTCTTCCCCTTCACCCTTGAAATTGTTTAGTACCTTAACCGCCACGAGAATTTCATTTGATAACTTCCCTTTGTATACTTTCCCATAGCCTCCTTGACCAAGTTTATACTTGAATTGCTCTGTGATCTTTTTAATATCTGCATAACTGTATCTTGTAGGCCTCAGAGCTTTATAATCCTCCAAAAACCTTTCAATTCTTTTCTGATCCTCTTTCTTCATTTTCAATTTGACAATCTTGTAGACTGCTAGAGAGACTAACACAAAGGCAAACATGCTACCTAATACAATTGCAACAGTAACTTTCTTTGACAGCCCTATAAAATGAAAATGATAATATTGTTAGCTTGTAATAATATTTATTATTTAGCAACAAAAAAAAACATACTAACAAACTTGATCTCTTGAGACAATAGCTTTCTTTGATGGCCCTGTAAAATTAACTTATGGTTTAGTGTATAGGTAAAAAACCTCCTAAACTATCATCGGTTAGTGAGTTCACAAAAATCCTCTGAACTATCATGAACTCATATTAAAATACCCCGTCCGAATATGACATGTTATGTGAGCATCACGCTCCAAAAGTGCCCCCCTCCCCCCCACACACACATTAAAACTATCACCTATTTGCGAGTTTCAGACCTAAGTTACCATGAACTCATTGTTCTTGTTCTCATTTTTAGGACTTTTTTCATCTCTCACGCGCTTCCTAGCAAGTTCTCCAAACACATTCAGTCAGAGGGTTTTTAATCTAAAGGGAGTTATAGTCCAGAGAGGTAACAAAATAGTTTAGATATGAAACTCGCAAAACAACAATAGTTTAGAGGGTTTTGACCTATTCCTTACTTCTATATTAAGGTTCTGATTCTTTTTCAGACAATAGTTTGAAAGGTAAATAAAAAATTATTAGAGACTGAAAAGGGGAAAATCAATTTCAAAGATGTACCTTTGCTCCGAAAGCTCCACCAAAGAGTTTCAAGTGACAATACACATGATAAAAGTGAGTGAATAGGTTAACCCCTCCTACTACCCAAACTATCACCTATTTGCGAGTTTCATACCTAATGAACTCATTGTTCTAGGTGACTTTTTTTCACCCCCCACGCGTTTCTTAGCAAGTTATCCCAAACATTTTGCCACATATTCAGTCGAAAGGTTTTTGATCTAAAAGGAGTTATAGATTCAGAGGCATATATAGCATTAAAGTTATCCATGACTTTAAAAATATAATGAGTTCAATGTTAATAATCTTAAAATTGAACCTATAGAGTTTAAATCTTGAACCCGCCTCTGGTTATAATCCAGGGAAGTAACAGGAACATCCAATAGTTTAGAGGGTTTTGACCTATTCCTTATTTCTAGGTTAAGTTGCTGATTCTTATTCAGACAACAGTTTGAAAGGTAAATAAAAAATTATTAAGAGACTGAAAAGGGGAAAATCAATTTCAAAGAAGTACCTTTGCTGGGTTCTTCTGGAATGTCAACACATTCAGTTTCACTACTTGAACTATTGGATTTCAACTTGCAGTACTTCTCATCCTCTTCACAATTCCCACAAAATGGTTCAGACCAATGCAAATAAATTCGTGTATAACTATATTCTTGCTTCCCGAAAAGTACCTCGTTTGGAACATCTGAAATGTTGTACATCATTGTACAAGATGACGGATACTCAGAAATACTATTGTAAGATCGAAAAGCAAGGACATCATAGTGAGGATTGCTAAGGCAATTGATCCGAATAGAAGACGATGAATACGTTTGCTTTGAGGAACAATTGAATAAAGTGAATCCACCATACGCGTACGGATCAAAAGTGAAAATGGAAGCAGAGGAGTTTATGTTCGCAATGCGTCTGGGAAGACACGAAGCATTGAGGTCTGATAATGTTATTGTCTGTGACTTGTAATTAATTTCCTGAACAGAAACGTTAGCTGATATTGAAATGTCGACTTTGTTGATAGTTGCTTGTATTGGAAATTGGAGGTTGAATCGAGTAACATTTCTTGAAGTACAAGATAGTTCGAAACCAGGGTATCCGCAGTGACTTGGCTGATGATTTTGGAGACGAAAAGGGAATCGAATTACCGGACCGAAATCGCCACATCTTGTTGGTAAACATTGATCATGGGGTGTTACTTGTTGTCCTAGAGTTACAGTTAAGAAAATTAGATGAAGAAACAAGTGGATCAGTGTATGAGACATTTCTCTAACAATGGTTGCCAATTAGGAAAGTCATAAAAGAATGGTTCCTTTGGGACAAAAACTAGTTGTGTGTTTAAAGGTCAACACGCTAAAACATATTATAACAAGTTGCTGAGCTAATTTGAATTGAAGAGAAAAATATGACAAAATTTGTCCCTTATGTTTGAGGATAGATTCAAAATAGACTTTTAAGTATGGATAATATAGTTTTGGGCCTTCAAATTTGCAAAAAGTTAGTACGTAGTATTTTAGCGCTCATCAAGTATTAATGGTTTATGTTTGTTAGATTTGATGGACAACATTTGAAAAAGAATTTAATAATAAATACCAACAAAATCACGTCAATTCCTAAAATATAAAATACAAAATGTTGCATCCCTCCGTTTTAAAAAGAGTGGTCTGGTTTGACTTAGCACGGAGTTTATAAAAGTAAAGAAGACTTTTGAATTTTGTGGTCCTAAATTAAAGTTATGTCAAATGTACAAAATTGTCCTTTAATCTTGTGGCCTTAAACATGTCACATGAAAAACTGAAATTAAAATGTTACCAAAAAAAGAAATAGGTCATTCTTTTTGAAACAGACTAAAAAAGAAATAAGGTCATTCTTTTTTAAACGGAGAAAGTAAAAAGTTGCAGAAATTACACCTCAAAAAGTTACACCAAACTTTAGAAATAACAAATATTACAAAAAATATTTGAAGGAGACTAAAAGCTTACCTCATTGACTCGATTTATATGACATACTTTCATTTTCAATCAATGCCAAAAACTTTGATACATTTCTATATTTAGTAATAATTTAATTTTAAAGTGTTAATTTTTATTACCACACAAACTTCTTATGACTTATTTAAGACCATAAATTTTAAAAGTCAATTTTTCTTTCTTAAATTTCGTATCCAATCAAACTATATCATATAAATTAAAAGAGAAAAAGTAACTCGTTAATAAACTTAAAAGACCTAAATTGCTTAGTGCGTACTTAAAAGAACTATTATAAACCTACCTTCAGATATAAAGAACCATTTTAGTAATTCTCTCTTGAATCTTTCAATAAATATCTTTTGACTTTCAAACATGGCAACTAAAAAATCATTTCCCCCAATTTTTATCTTGAAAATGTCATAATTCCACTCTGTCATGTTACTGAAAGAAATAGACTGGGCAATACATTTCTTAACATATTCAACTTCAATTTAACAAATCAATAATCCTAACATTTAATTGCACACGCTGCAAGAAAAGTCATTTTTATTCCTTATATATAAACCACACATCAAGAAAAAAAGAATATCATTAGTTCTATTTTCCTCAGTATATTCAATTGACAAAATGTCCATAACAAATTCATTTTTTGCTACTGTTTTTCTATTTGTTACATTCATAACAAGCTCTATAGCCCAGAATAGTACGTCTCAATGTGTCCCTTCTTCCTGTGGCGATATTCGCGATATAAAATTCCCCTTCCGATTGAGGTCTGATCCCAAGCATTGTGGTAAGGCCGGATATGAACTCGATTGCCAGAACAATGAAACCATTTTCCATTACAAGTCGCGAAAATTCTACGTACAGGAAATTAACTATACGAACTTCTCAATTAGGCTACTTGATCCCAGCCTAAAAAATCAGACCGAAAATTGCTCTGTTTTCCCAGAACACAGGGCAAGTTACGATGCCATGACTAGCCTAATCTTCGGATGGCTTAGTGTTGACAACGATATCAACTATGTCAACTGTCGTGGTCCAATCAACTCGTCACGATACATTCCTACAAGTTTTTGTAGCACAAATACAACTGCTACCAATTCTAGTTTTAGCTATTTTGTCGTAGGTGAAATATTGCAAGCTTCAGATTTAGCAGGCGGTTGCAGAGTTGAAACTGTGGCATGGTCATCAGCTCCGGGGATTTCACCTAACATATCGTCTTCGTTATCCAGCATTCATCAGGCCCTGGGTTACGGATTTGAGCTCTCTTGGAGGCGTGATTTCTTATGCAGAGAGTGTGGGAGAGATGACGAATGTGTTTTCGAAGACAATAGTGATGTAGCAACTTGTATTCATTATTGTAAAGAGGACACTCCTGTTTCTGAACGTACTTTCGGATGCAAAGTCGAGTACTATTCTGGTAAGAGTTTTAACTTATATACATTGACATTATAAGTTATACTCATGTCATAAAATTTTACTAACTTGTTTTTATGTTCTTCTTTGGCAGTTTTTGTATTTGTGTATGGCGGTATAGCAATTGTTGCACTCATGCTTGTGGGAATCGCAATCTTGATTGCAGTTGTGGTGTGGCAGTGTAAAAGGCGGAATTTGAACACATCGAACCATGATGTGTTGGGGAATAAAGCTTCTTCCAGTGAACAGAATTGTTAGAATTCTTTGATAATTCTAAGCTTTATCAATCATAAGTACTCCATTTGTTAGTATCCATATGTACAATCCAAGCTATTGTGTATTTTGTTCAGAACTCTAGTCTCTAGGACAAGGTCAATCTAATCCAGTTTAGTCCTGTATAGTATCTAGAGATTCCATTATTATCTATTTGATTCATTGATTGTATATCTTAAGTATTTTTTTAAAAATCTTTTTGATTAACCTAGTTCTTGTAAGTGGATGAGTGGATATTTGTGCATTCTGTCGATTATTGGACAAGAAATTATTTCGTTTTTGGATCAAAAGCAATAGTTCTCTGTTGTACGTTCAAGTATACCTTAATCGCGAACAACAAAATCCTGTATTAAATTTCAAAAATTTTATGCACAAGAAATAAATTCAAGAGCTAGGTTTAAAGTCAACAACCCAGTTGTCAAAGTGTATTGTGTTTGCGCCATACTATAGAGTAGCAGGGCAGTGTGATAGCAGATTTAGTTAGCCATGTGTATTTTTGAAGTTTATATAAGCTAGATTTAGTTGTTATAGTATGGGGCAATAGAGTTATTGCTCGTTTGTCTTGTAATAGAGTTATTACAAGGGGATAGAAATTAATAATTTAATTCATGGGTTGTAAGAGCTAGTAATTTGATACCTGGGTTGTGTTGTTAGTGAAGTTGTTGGTGGAACCCTTCAAGGTAGGTCGTGGTTTTTTTTCTTTCTTGAGCAAGAGGATTTCCGCGTAAACTTCTTGTGTGCTGTACTTTCTGTTGTGTAGTTTCTTCTTCCTTGTTCTTAGTTAGTTTTTCGTAAAGGGCCTGATCACTTGCCTCGGGGTGGACTCACATACGGACTAAAAATTATAAGATGAATAAACACAAAAGTGCATGGAACTAATGTTTTATGTCCAATTATATAAAGAAGACTAGATAATTTAAGGTCCGTGATACGGGACCAATGTAATGAAAGGCCCGTTTACAGGCTCGATATTATAATATTATATATATTTATAATAGAAATTTAATTAGTTTTCGAAAAGAAAAATTATTATGACATTTTCAAATAAACACGATAAGAAATAATAATAATAATAATTCTACGTGCAGGAAATTAACTACACAAGCTACATGATAAGGCTACTTGATCCTGGCCTAAAAGATCAAAACGAAAATTGCCCTGTTTTCCCCGATTACAGAGCAAACTACGGAGGCATAACTAGCGAAATCTTCCAATTGATTCATATTAACAATAGCATCAACTATGTGAGCTGTCGAACTCCTATCAACTCGTCACAATACATTGCAACAACTTTTTGTAGAACAAATTCCAACGCCAATCTTAGCTATCATGTCTTAAAAGAAATATGGCTAGCCTCGGATTTAGCAAACGGTTGCAAGGTTGAAACTGTGGCATGGTCCTCTGCTCCGGGTATTTTTACAAATAAGTCGCCTTCGTTAGGAAGCACTCATCAAGCCCTGACTTATGGCTTTGAGGTTTCATGGAAGTAGAGTTTGTTATTGTTAAATTAGGTCTTAGGCCTAACTCACACCTCAAAAGCTAGCTCAAAGGGAGGAGGATTGCCCAAGCCTTATAAAGAGTTCACCCATCTCATTAACCATCGATGTGAGACTTTTTGTCATTCTTTAACACCCCACCTCATGCCCAGTGCTTAACTTCTGGTGCGTGGACAATTTTTGATTTTGGGGGACCCAACATCGGGTGAGACGGGCCCTGCTTTGATACCATGTTAAATTAGGTGTTAGACCTAACTCACACCCCAAAAGGCAGAGAGTGTGAAGCGAGTGATGGCTCTTGCTATCTTGAAGACAACAACAATGTTGTAACTTGTATTCATTATTGCAAAGAGGACACTCCCGTTTCTGAACGTTCTTTCCGATGCAAAATTGAGTACTATTCAGGTGAAATTTTACTGACTTGTTTTTATTTTTTGTTCATTTCGTCGTTAACTTTGGCAGTTTTTGTATTGGTCTAAGGTGGTATTGGAATAGGCAAGGCTCTATAATTAAGCTCCAATAAATTGTTGTCTCAAGAAATTAAAGTGCATATTTTTCTTACTAGATGTAATTTTTTTGTTGTTTGAATTCTGCAGGTGCAATTATGGTGTTGAGATTTCTTGTGGGAATCCCAATTTTGATTGCAGTTGTGGTGTGGCAGTGCAAAAGACGGAATTTGAATACATCAAATGATAATGCCTTGGGGATAAAGCTGCAAAGGTGGAAGAATGAGTATACGTACTTCAAGCCTCGTCTTTGAGTTTCATCGAGTCTACACTCCGACAAGCCTTGAAGCAGGGCACATTTGTAGACATTGAAATTTTGTGGACTATACGAGACGTGTTCAATTCGAATTGGAACTCTGAAAGGTGTGTTCAATTTCAATTAGAATTCTTGGAGGTTACTCAACCATAAACCCTAGTTTATGCCTATATAAAAGGGTACTAAATTCCCTTAAAAGACATCTCAAAATATCCTATAAAACTCTTGGGTAATTTTAAAGATCAAGATCTCGAATATTTCGCAAATTGATGGAGTATTCATATAGAGGTCAAATCTAAATCATCCTAGTTTGAGAAATACGCTCTACGGCCCTCGAATCATGGATAAATCTTAGGAGAGTAGAATCAAGAGAGGAACAAAATTGTACCCGCATATTTATCAATAAAGTTATGTTTCTTCAGATTTTATTTGTGTGGTTTATTTATTTTCCATATGTTTAAAATTTGTTGCAAACAAATTGGCACACTCAGTGGGACCAAATCTGCCCTTCATCTCTTATCTCTTAAATCAAATATGAAAATCTGTAGCTGCAAAGGTGGAAGAATGAGTATAAGTAATTCAAGCCTTGTCTTTGAGTTTCATCGAGTCTACACTCTGACAAGCCTTGAAGCATGGGACATTTGTAGACATTGAAATTTTGCGGACTATACAAGACGTGTTCAATTCGAATTGGGACTCTGGAAGGTGTGTTCAGTTTCAATTAGAATTCTTGGAGGCTACTCAACCCTAAACCCTAGTTTATGCCTATATAAAGGGTATTAAATTCCCTTAAAAGACATCTAAAAATATCCCATAAAACTCTTGGGTAATTTTAAAGATCAAGATCTCGAATATTCCGCAAATTGATGGAGTATTCATATAGAGGTCAAATCTAAATCATCCTAGTTAGAGAAATACGCTACTAACGGCCCTCGAATCAAGGGTAAATCTTAGGAGAGTAGAATCAAGGGAGGAACAGAATTGTATCCGCATATTTATCAATAAAGTTATGTTTCTTCAGATTTTATTTGTGAGGTTTATTTATTTTTCATATGTTTAAAATTTGTTGTAAACAAATTTAATAATCGATTTGGTCTGATCACATTGTTACCTTAATATTTTCTTCTCATTTTATCTTTATTTTTTATTTAATAATCATATTTTATCTTTTATCATACCTCTTTTTATAATAACTCTAACTCGTATCCTATTTTTCTTTTAAGTTTTTCACTCAAATTATAAATGCATGACATTATTTAGCATATAAAACGATACAATCTATCCAAATACTATATTCATTCAAACAATACAATACAATATAATATAACACAATATAATACAATACAATACAATATTGTACAATACAATCCATCATAAAACAATATGCAACAATCGCCCAAATAAAGTGTGAATAGCAAAAAGGAATGGTCATTTCCTCACAGGCTTCCCAGTCAAACTCTCCCCCACACCCCCCACCTAAAAAAAAAAGTGATTGAACTTTGACTTTTTGCCTTGGTTCTCTATAATCCCTGACCAGATTTTGGATAATTAGCTTTTGTTAATTGCAGTCCTGCTCCTCTGATGAAATGGTTGCTCCATAGTGTATTTGCAGATAACATGTTTGTAAGAATGCTTTGTATTTCTGTTCTTGTATTACTTGTATTTTCCACAAACGTATCCGAAGCCCAAAACAATACTCAGTGTTCTTCTTCTTGTGGTGATATTCATAACATCAACTTCCCTTTTCGATTGAAATCTGATCCTGGGAATTGTGGAGATTCAAGATTCCAGCTTGATTGCAAGAACAATCGTACTGTCATTACTTTTAATTCAAGAAAATACAACGTGCTCGAAATCAACTATGATGAGTTCTTGATCAGAGCAATTGACCCTGGTTTGGAGCACAAAAACAGTAACTGTACTTCTTCTCCCAATTATCTCACCACAAGTTATCCTTACTCCTCAACTTTTGACTTTGGTATTTCGATTATTCCCATTATCTATGTCAATTGTTCGGCCACTGTAAATTCTTCGCGATATGTGGAGACTACTTTCTGTGGATCACTGAACAAGAGTCATAGCTATGTTGCCATAGGAGAGGGCATGTTGATTTCTGATTTGGCTGAGAGTTGCAGAGTGGAAATGGTGGGTTGGGGTTCGGCTCGTGGGCTTTCGGGGGATAGTACTTCTCTTTCGAGCATTGAAGGTGCCCTCAGTTATGGATTTGAGCTTTCTTGGAAGCGTACCTTCTTGTGCAGAGAATGTGAAGCGAGTCAAGGCAACTGTTTTGCTGAAGGTGACGGCTTTACTTGCAGCCACCGCTGCTACGATGACTCGGGGTTTGATCTTCCCCTCCCTTGTAAGTCAAAATTCATTTTACATTTCACTGTGTTCAACTCAGACCCTCTTGTGGGATAGCTTTACCACTAGGTAGAGGTAAGACTGCATACACCGAACCCAGGATTTAAAGACTTTCCGAGTGCACTAATATTACTTTTTGAGCTACTTAAAATAAAAACAGTGAAAAAAGGCTTCAAAATAGATTTGAACCCTTGTCTCACGAATGGCTCCTCTAGCTTGTACCAACAACACTAAGGCACTCATTTGCTTCTCTTGGGTGCACCTCTAATTATATTTTAGTTTCTGTCAGTTTCTTAAGATATATATATATATATATACATGATTATTTTTTGAAGTTAATGGGTGCACGGCACCCCCACTTACAAGTGTGGGTCCGCCTCTGTGCATACACACTACCTTTCCTCATACTTCACTTGTGGGACTACGCTAGGTATGTTGTTGTTGTACAATGTTCAACTAGGAATACCTTTTCGAGTTATCTCCTTAAATGATGTAACTGGCATCCGAGCAATTTAACTGTACTTTCAAGTTTCAAATTAAGGTGTCATGATTTACGACAGATTAGGTTGTCAATTAAAGCAGGCCGAAGATGTGTCATGGTTCTTTCATTTATTATATCCACTCTCTATGGGGTCTGTCCTTTGAAGTTATAAGAAAATTTGGATCTCTTTTGTATTCAACTCTCCCCTGGGTCCTCTTCTTATGCTTATCAGTTTCAATTCTCAGCAACTTATTTTGAGATGTAGCATCTGTATTTTACTCATATTCCTATATTTGGACAAATGCAGGTAGCATCCACTACTATGGCGGTACGTATTTGAGATACTGGAGTGCAATAACTTCACTACACTAAGCATTTTATTGAAAGGAGATCGTTAAAGCAATGTGTTTACCATTTATAGAATCCGCGTTCATTGCACTATATGGCTGTAAGCTATTTCTTCAAGACTTTAATGATTTTACATCCTCTAACTTTATGTTTCCTTTGTGATTTGCCTGTTTTGACAGTTCTTACTATATTGTACGGTGGAATAGTTATAGGTGAGTCTTCTTATCTTACTCAAGGATAAGCATTCTTCGCACACTCAGAATTCTGAAAAATAATTAGCTTTTGAAGCCTTACTCAAACCCATTTACCCCTATGAAAAAGATGTACTGGTTTTCTTGTCGATGACTTCCATTTTTATTTTTGAAATCATGCAGTATCAATTCTATCGTTACGACTTCTCTTTGGATTGGTTTTCCTAACTGCATTAATAGTGTATAAATGGAGAAGACGACACTTATCTATGTATCAATCAATTGAAGACTTCCTGCAAGTCCAGAGCAACCTCTTGCCGATTAAATACTCCTACTCTGAAATTAGAAAGATGACCAACAAATTCAAGGAAAAACTAGGCGAAGGAGCCTATGGATCTGTCTTTAAAGGAAAGCTGCGTAGTGGTCCTTTTGTTGCAGTGAAGATGATGCACCAATCTATGGCGAGTGGGCAAGAATTTATCAGTGAAGTTTCCACAATTGGAAGGATTCACCATGTTAACATTGTGCAGCTCGTTGGATTCTGCGTGGAGGGATCAAAACGTGCTTTGGTTTATGAGTTCATGCTCAATGGTTCCTTAGACAAGTACATATTTCAGCAAGAAGGAACTGTTTCCTTGACTTACAAGCAAATGTTCGACATATCTCTTGGTGTGGCCTGTGGCATAGACTACCTACATCGGGGCTGCGACATGCAGATCTTACATTTTGATATTAAGCCTCACAACATTCTTCTTGATGAAAATTTCAATCCCAAAATTTCTGACTTTGGGCTTGCGAAACTGTACTCCTCAGATGATAGTATTGTGAGTCTAACTGCAGCTAGAGGGACAATGGGTTACATGGCTCCAGAGCTGTTTTATAAAAATATTGGAGGAGTGTCATACAAAGCCGATGTATATAGCTATGGTATGTTATTGATGGAAATGGCAGGCAGAAGGAAGAACATGAACCCATTTGAGGACCACTTAAGCCAAATCTACTTTCCTACATGGATTTACGACCAATTTAATGAAGGAAATGATATAGAGATACAGGATGCAAGCGAGGAAGATAGGAGACTTGTCAAGAAGATGATGATTGTGGCTTTGTGGTGCATACAAATGAAGCCTGCTGATCGCCCTGCCATGAACAAAGTAGTTGAAATGCTTGAAGGAAATGTTGAACTCCTACAGATGCCCCCAAGACCTTTTATAGCTCCTCATGAGATTGCTGGATATAGTATTGAGACAATACAAATTTCCAGTGACGTATAGGTGGTTGGCTACTTACTGTGCTGTGCAAAACTACAGTCAAAATTCACTTAATTTAGTTCACGGCATCCAGTATCTATCAGAAGAGCTCAATCTCATGCCAACATTCCCTTGAGATGTCACTGTGGATTAAAAGAGTTGAACGAAAAGATGCCTATATCTTCGAGCAAGTAGTCATTTCTGTCCCATGGTGGTGACACTAGTTCCTCCTAGTTTTTTAGGTAAGAATTTGAATGTAATATGATGATTTAGTAAAGTGTAAATTAGTTTGCATGTTGGTGTTGTAAATTCTTGGAAACGGTAACTATCAAGCATAGATGTATCAAACAAGGAAATGATTACACCTTCAATTTTTTGTGTTTAAACTACCATTGATTGTCTTTATGGATTGAGAGCATCTTCTGTTTCTCAGGAGAAGCAATTTCTTGGTAAAGAAGCCCTTTAAGATGATAACCTGAATTTAAACTTGCCATAACTCATACAAGATAAATCATTGAGGGTTCTACTCCTTCCAGTACCATTGGTACTACTACTGTGATAGAAGGAGAACCTGATCGGTATCACTGAGAACATGTATTTTCTAGTAGAGAACTTATTAGCATCCCCTCTACGCACAATTTAACCACAGTCATGTTGGCGTGACCTTCTTTAGTACTTAGAAAGAATTCATAAGTAGGCAGGGATATATGGTATCCTCCATCACAGAAGCCAAGCAACTTAAAGCTCCTGATGTTTGCATGTTAGATCTTAGTGATCATCCCAGGTTCTCTGACAGATGAATGGTTGACGATTAAACTACCACAGAAATGGCATAAAGTTTTCTTTTGAAAGGTATTTCCTTCGCTCAATTGAGCCTTAAACTCAATTAAATTGAAGTGTATATCTTTGCAAAGGATTATCCTGATAGAATTTAATGCCTGTCTGAGCAAATAGAACAACATAAAAGGCATACCATTGGGCAATTAATTATATAGAGCTGACTTCTGACTTTCATCATTCATCCTGCTGTTATGACCAGATCAAACATCAACTTTGGATAATTAGACAGTTGACATTTGCCTTGCTAAATGTTCAAATATTGATTCAAGAATTGCAGATATGATGTTGGCAAGACAAATATGGATTTCTATTCTTTTTATCTGCACAACTATTGGCGAAGCTCAAATTCTTGTGGTGATATTCATGACATTCACTTCCCTTTTAGATTGAAAGCAGATCCCCTGAATTGTGGAGATTCCGAGTTTGAGCTTGATTGCCATAGAAATCGTACTGTCATAAGTTTGAATTCAAGAAGATATTACATGCTAGAAATCAGTTGTCATGACTCATGACCCTGGTTTGGAGCATCAGACGAGGAACTGTACTTCTCCTGGACTCCTCCTGATTACTTTAACACATCTATTATCACCTCAATATTTGGTAGAGCTTTAACTCCTAAGTATCATTATCTGAAGTCAACTTCTGGTACTATCACAACTGTTGAATATCATGATCCTTTCGTTCCCATTATCTATATCAATTGCTTAGCTCCTGTAAATTCCTCGCGCTATGTGGAGACTACGTACCTTCTGTGATTCACAACACAAGACTCCTTTCTCGAATTCTTTACAAAGTCATAGCTATATTGCCATTGGACGGGACATGTTAATTTCGGATTTGGCTGATAATTGCAGCGTTGAAATGATGGCCTTGGCCTCGTTGTCTCAGGTCTTTCAAGGGACAATACTACCTATATCAAGGCTGCAACATGCAGATCTTACATTTTAATATTAAGCCTCACAACATTCTTTCTTTATTAAAATCTCAATCCCAAACTATCTGACTTTGGGCTTGCAAAATTGTACTCCTCAGATGATAGTATTGTGAGTATAACTGCAGCAAGAGCCACGAGGGACAATGGGTTAGTAAGGACAAATTTATGTTTAGAAAACATAGTTAAGTTACTTTGGTGGAAAAAAACTCGTAGTTACCTGACCATTTATGAAATTTATTTTACCTAGATGTACGCTAAAAATATTGTATAATTAGGAGATTCAAATGAACCCGCCCCTCTAGGTACGCCTCTACTTGTAAGAGTAGTCCCTTTGCATACTATACAAGCTGAATGTTTCAACTATGACAACTAATAAATCACTCCTATCATAATTCCACTGAAAGCAACGTTTGTGGACAAAATGTTCCAAAGTGATACAAGTCAAGTCTAAAGTCAATTGAAGTATTGGACGCGCTAAAGAGAAATATAAACTTCATCACTCTATAAAACCACATCAAGAAAAAAGAAGATAGATCCAAATATATCTTTCTGTTTTCCTCTGTATATTCAATTAACAAAATGTCGATAAGAAGATCAATTCTTGCTAGTGTTTTTCTATTTGTTACATTCATAACAACCTCTGTAGCACAGAGTTCTACAATTTCTGATCAATGCACCTTTTTATACTGCAATGATAATCCAGTATTTCGTAAGCCTCAATTATTCAGATCTGTCGATTTAATTTTATTTGTGCTCATTCAACTTTGAGTTTATCACGTAAAATCATCCTTTAAGGCTATATTCTCTTGTCTTTTTTTTTTTTTTGGGAAATTGTGCAGGTGTGATTATGGTGATAAAATTTGTTGTGGGATTCTCAATCTTGATTGCAGTAGTGGTGTGGCAGTGCAAAAGACGTAATTTCAACACATGGAATGATAATTTGATGAATAGAGCATCCTCCTCCTACGAACAAAACTGTTAACTTTTACTACTGTTTCCCTTCTTCTTTTTTTTTATATATAATATAAAAGATACAATTGTCCCATCATATCATATCTCCAAAAATGATTTCTAGATTTAGCTTTGATTTTCAAATTAACAGCTAGTTCAACTCATTTTGACACTAAAAAAAATGAGGTATGTTGTATTGCAATTTTATTTCTGTATTTCCTTGTTCAAGCAATGAGATGTCTATCCAGAATAACTTTTTGTCATTTCCATAAGTACGAGTCCTGATATACAGTGTATGGCTTAGTTAAAGGTTCACTTTGAGTCGATTTTCTTTTAAAAATAAAATAATAAAATTAAATTAACTGAAAATCAAATGTGTTGGGCTTGGGAAAATGGAAGTGAAAACCGGGAAGAAAAGTAGAGGAAGTGAAGTGAGTAGAGACCTGGAAGACTGGACCGGAAAAGGATTAAATAGACCCTGTAGTATTGAAAATAGTTTATATATAATGAAGGGTATATATAGATCATTTCCGATAGACAGGGGTATATTTTACCATTTTCCCATACTCAATGACTGGTTTTGGGTTAAAAAGAGACGTAGGTTGGGTGGGTTTAATTTGCCATTAAACTAAATAAACTCGTATCAAATTAAATTTCAAAATCCATCTATTCCATTCTTCTTCACAGTTCACATCATTACTCCATTTGAAACATCATACATTGACAACAACAATAACCTATATATTCTGTAGGGGTATCAAATAGAGGGATTTGGTTGAAATTGAAATTATTAAAAGGAGTTGAATTAGGTCATGACCCATCCAAATTTACTTTAGGTTCAAATAAGTTAGGCTCAAATAAGCTAAAAATTGTTACTTTAGGTTCAAATGAGCTAGGCTCAAATAAGTTAAAATTTGTTATTTTAGGTTCAAATGAATTAGGCTCAAATAAGCTAAAAGTTGTTACTTTAGGTTCAAATGAGTTAGGCTCAACTAAGCTAAAAATTGTGTTTGATCACAATCCGTCCAATTTTACAGAAGAGGCTCCTCTCCAGTAATGAATCTCTCTATTTCCTCTAGTTGAGCCTTATCTATCTCACACATGTCCCATCATAAAATCAATGGATCAATTAAATATTTAACTAATTAATTTTAAGGAGAACTTACATAAATTTTATTGATTTAAATGTTAATTACTTGTATATACTTTAGTTTGTTATATTATATATCTTATCAAATTTGGTGTCTTCAGATACGATTAGATAAATGAAATGTATCTCAGATACATGGGTCAAGTTTAGGTGTACTTGGTTCTAGATACATTATATCCAAGTGGATTCGCATGTATTTAGGATATATAATATATTTTGTTCATCTCTCTCCCATCTTACTCGTCACTCTTTCATGTATCTTGTAACACCCCTATATACTAACCAAGAGTCGCATGTCGATTCACCATTGCTTAATTACTACAATATGTTTTATTCTCATTTTGGGAACTTGAAATTTTATGATATTTGCAAACTTGTTTAACATAATTGTGATCGTAATTTAAAGGATTGTATTGGGTTATTTACGTAATATTCTAATTAGGATTATCTATAACTTGAAAGGGTGGTGAGGTATATACATATAGGTATATATGTATGCATTTTGGGCAACGTACACTTTTATTTGGATAGCACCTTTGAAGGACAGTTGTACAAGTGATAAACATCACTTGTGTGACTATATTTTCACACCTCCTTTAGTTAAATTCGTTTCCTTGAAGTCTAAGAACCTTAGAACTCTTTCTAAAAAGATTGTTCTTCAAAATCACAAGAGAAAAACTTGGTCCTTTTGGCTTGAATTCGAGACACACCCTTCCCTTTGGTAAGTGATGAAATCTGTTTTAAAGGTGGGTAGTGTTTGGTATTTTAAGCATATTTCGTTCTCTAGAACTTCGTTTACAGTGAATAAATATGATTTGGAAAGCTAATCCATATACCTACAACTCTTATGTTTATGTATAACTCTAATTTAGCTGTTATGGATTCGAAATATGGGACGCAACATAGGACAAGTTCTGTCCAGATTTCAGAATTAGAAATCATGTATGATCAACTGTTAGTGTTTTGATTATATCTTTTTGTACAAAACATATTTTGCGATGATTCTTGATTATTATTTGAAACCTTATGAGATGTACCTACATCTTTCATGAAGGATATACAGTCCAGCTTTGTCGTTTTCATTTTCAAATCTAAGTTGCGACATGAGATACTAGGTTGGCCAGAATTACTATTTTGGGAGCATAGTCGTATTTGTACAGGCTAAGCTTACTTGTGATGATAATCCTGTTTTACATCAACATTATTGAGCTACTAGGAATTAAATATGTTATGTAATTTTATTTTTAAGGTTGTATATACTCGTGAACAAGTTGAGGACCTTGATACGTTGGTTGGTCTACGGTTTGAACTCTTGAAGTTGTGTTGGACTGTTTCTAAGCTAAGCACTGAGGTTTGTGTATAAACTTATAATTGTACTCTTTTTTACCTGCTGGTATATCTGAAAGTTTATCTTGGTACCTTGGTTACCTCTTGTCACTTTGCATTGTCGTGTTGGTATCCTTTAAGACATTAAAGACATTTGTGTAACTCGCCTTCTTGTACGGATTGTTTGATTCTTGTGGCTGTGACTTTGTCACTATTGGCATGCCTCTTGATTCAGATCATTTGTCATCTTGACTCTGGATTTTTAGTTTGTCTTAAGAATGAAAGTTGTATATTTTAAGTACGAACTAGAAAGCCATGTTTAATATGGTTCTTGGTTCTTTTGATTATTGGGCTTGACCCTTCTTGATACCTGCTTGTGCCTGGTGTGACGACATGATGTATATATTTGGCGAGCCTTGTTATTAAATCTCTTGGAAAATGGTGCTATGAGTGTTCTTGACATTTGGATCTTTAAATATCGAACTTGATACTCTTTATATATTGTTTACTTGATTTATTTATTATGTTTCATGCTGCCTATGACTTGAGAAAGGTAGCTTGGTGAATTTGAGAGCTCCAAACCTAAAGTTTTTTCACTACTAAGTTATATGCTTAGCGATAGTTGTTTCTATCGTAGGGAATGTTCGAGAGGATGCATGAAGTTGGCTATTGGAGATGGAGTTTTTGAGAGCCTTAAGGAAGATCACATTTGCATATAGGCATCTATATTTTGTATAAACCTTGGGACTTGTACATGATCTATGTGTTGTACATTTACATGAAACTTTGAAGGCTAATTTGATCATGTCACCATGGGTTGTAATATTAGTGTGGCTATATGTTTTGTTCTTTTTGGGGTGTATAAACCCGAGTCTTGTAATATACTAAAATTACTATTTGTTTTGAATATTGTGTGAAGCATGAACCGGCGAATTTTGGTACTCAAAAGTTGGTAATATTATTTTTATATCATTTTTAAGTATGAGGATAATATATGCATGAAAATCTCGTAAGTTATTTACTTAGATTATTTTGGAAGGATTTTTCCGCCATAAGTTAAAATTATGCGCAATATCAATTTGACATCAAATAAATGTTTAAACGGGCAGAATGCACATCTTTAACCATTTTTTTGAACCTAATCTCTCTACTAGATTATAATCAAAATTTCCACCGTTAATCTCTTTTAAATGTCGCAAGTATTAAATTAGATTTCTTGTTTAAGTGGTAGTATCCTTTCGAATCTCGTTCACCTCCCTCCCCAATCTCGCTCACTTCTCTCTCTATGTTTTTGTATATGATAACATAATACATATAATTAAATGTGTATATGGTATTGAAATATGTCTAATTATGTAATTTTTCATAATTTTAATAATGGTTAACTATTCTTTCCCTCTCCCTTCTCCTTTTCTCTCCCTTGAAAAGCACGACCACTATGGCCACCATTTCATCGACAAAAAATTGTCAAAGAAAATTTCAAATTCAATGTTCTAATGATTAAAACTAAAACTAAGATAGTGTTTGGCCATAGATTTTCAAATATTTTTGGCAAATGTTATTTGGGTGAAATTTCACCATGTGTTTGGCCATAGTATTTGGAAAACATATTTCACTTTTTTAGGAAATATGATTTATACCAATAAGTTTTTAAAACTATCAAAACTAACCATAGGTTTGTATTACAAGTCAATTGAATCTTCGTTGCAACAAATAACAAGTAGTGTCCATGACACTAGAGCAATATGGTAGTTCGGAGTGAGTACAATAAGCATCATTCCATACATAGTGAAGTAGACAAAGCACATGACTTTGTTATCCTGAACCGATTGTTCATCATTTTCATCAATAAACATATCATCACTGAATATTCCATCACTACTTTGGTGTTTACGTAAAAAATTATGTAATACAACACAAACAACTATTATAGATGGTGTTTTTGTAAAAGATAAAAGTTTGGTGTAGAGTTTAAACATTCCTTCTTGGTGTAAAATTTGGTGCAGTGGGTTGGAGTTGATTTGCACCAAATTTTACAACAAATCCTATATTTGGTGTAAAATTTGGTGTTTTGAGCTCCAACCCACACCAATTTTTACATCAAATTTGGTGTGTGAATAGTGTTACACCAAATTTGGTGTAACACTATTCATCACACCAATTCACTTTTTGAATATTTTAATAATATTTTATTATACAAACTTTTAATTAAACATTATATAAATTGTATGTTTTAATTAAATCTCTTGTATATTTAATTATATTTTATGTAATATTTTTATAATATTAATTTTAGATATAAAATTTAGCTTTTTTATAAATTAATTTTTCTATATATGACTTTTTAAAAAAATTAAATTTATGTTAATTCTATTATAAATTACAATTAACCTTCAGAAAAATTAAAAATGCAAACATATAAATTTTTAAACAAATAATACAATGTACTTAAAAACAAACCGAAAATAATAAACATTCAACAAAGTAGTAATTGACATACATCAAAATTGAAATATAAAATACATAGTAATTTTAAAAAGAAGTGCAACATGATATATTAACTTCATATATTATAATGCACAACATGATAATTGGGGATGAACGTGATCTTAATGCACCAATTCAAGATGCGTTAGAAGGTCCAACTCCGACCGTAGAAATGACAATAGATGAAAATTATTAATTTCAATAATTTATTGCTCGATATAAAAAAAATAAAGGACAAAGAAGCTCATTTTGAACTACGTAATGCATTAATAGAGCATTTATGGAAGCATCGTAGTGATCTTGAAAGTTTAATATTTAAGTAGAATTTAAAATAATTTTTTCAATTATGTAATGTTTATTTAATTGTATTTCATTAATGATTTCACTTTTATTTGTATTATCCATTATTATGTATAATATTTGGTAGCGTAAAATTTGGTGTTTGGAGATGCACTAAGGAGGGTGAGTTTGAAGAATCATTACAAGAAACACGTGTCCTCTAAATGGTAGAGAGTAGTCAATATTCTTGTCCACCAAACGGCAGAAAGAAAGATAGTTTCACCAGAAACCTTAGCAATTACGAGACGCCACTTGTCCTATCACTACATCCTATTGGTCCCACCTACCCACGCACCGTTATCAAAATAAATATCATCTTAATATACGTATATACAGTGACGGATTCGAAAATTTTGTATCATGGGTGTTCAATTATTTTTAGCTCGAAAATTACTACATATAATAGGTGCTCAGTTAATATATTTCAATGAATTACTAAATTTTTGTACATAAATAATAATATTGTCACAAAAGACAGTGAGTACATAAACAGGTGTAACTAATTCTTGCATAAACTACTATATCAATTTACTCATAATTATTTTTTTACATTATGAATATCTACATAATTAGGGGTAGAGCTAGGTGGAGGGTTTGTGGGTTCGGACGAATCTAGTATTTTTTTTGTAGACTTTATATTTGTATTAAAAATTAAATAAATATATATGTATATACTAACGACTCATTGATAAAGAAGGTTTCATGGAAACATTTTCCACCCTAGAGTTGTAGATTTGAATTCCACTTTCATCAAAAGCTACTTTTTTTTAAAAAAAAAAGCAGGCATTGCAATATTTTTTTCTTCTTAAAGAACTTTTAAATTTCTAATTCTTACTTTGCCTTTATGCAAAACTCTAATCGGCTATCAAATAATCTCTTAATGAAAAGAAATAATTTATAATCACATAAAATATCTAAAATTTGACTTAAATTACAAATTATAAAAGTCTTTATTTTTCATTAATTTTTTGTCAAGTTAAACATAACACATAAGGGCATCTCCAACCCTACCCTTTATTTTACTCTTCAAATATAGAGTTTTCTATTTTTTCAGATAATCAACTCCAACTCAATTATCTATTTTACTCTCTAAAAAAATCGTTTATCTTTCTTTTCAATACTATATTATTATTTCTATTTCATTTTTATTTTCTTATTTCATAATGTGGTTGTCTTTCATTCTTTCTTTCTTTCAAATAACCGCTTTATATAATTTTCATGCCATATAAAAAAAATATTTTTTTCAAATTTTTTATTTAATTTAAAATTTTATTTTATTCTAAATTTTAAATAACATAATTACAAATAAATATTATATAATATACAAATAAGTGCACATAAATTGCAACGAAAATTGTTGTGATAAAATTATTATGTTATGTATTGTATTTTTAGATTAAAATTTTATCTTATCATTTTAATGATGTGCAGTCATCGTAGTGACAAATAATAATAATAATAATAGCAAATTATAAAGTGACAAAAATAAAAAATATATATTATTAATTTGGGATGAAAATAGTATATATTAAATAATATATTTTTTAAAATATTATATTACATCTAAAAAGAATTACGTATATTAAAATATTTAATTAATGGTTTTATATAAAAAATAATATGTTAATTATAAAATAATTAAAAAGTATGAATAATAGTTCTCAAAATTTGAAGAATACTTTTACTCCCGTATAAGTGGAGAATAAAGAGTAAAATAAAGTTGGGTCGGATATGGTCAAATTGAGATTTGAGGTGGACGACTAATATTTTTCTTCCCCTAGGGAATCCCTATTGACTAGCGAAACATGTTTTCGCCACGTATTTTCCTCTTCCTTCATCCATACCGCCCACGTGTTTCAGTCCTCGTCCTACTCATCATTGCGTTTTGATCTTTGGAACTCAACCAGCCGCTTCATCATAGTCACGTGGCACAAATCAATCATACTATTCTATCCAACGGTTAATATTCATCGTAGAGTTGTTTAATATTCAACTCTCTCTACTTTCTCTCTCTTTTGGACCGAATTACGCAAAATATCTACTACTACTTCCATTATAATCTTCGCAATGCAGTTATCGTCTTCACATAAAAATGATTGATAGCGTTAAAGGTTTGCCGCCGGTAGCCGAAAAAGGTTGCCGGTTAACGGCGTTAGTGGATTCCGGCGGACTAGCAGAAGTAGATCTGAGTGAGAAGGAGCCAAATTTCACTCGTCGTAGGCGATTGAATGAACGTCGGTTGAAATCGTCGCCTGCGCTACCGGAAAATTTCAATGTCTTCGCCGCTGATTACAGGCATTATAAGAAGAAAAAACCGGAAAACAGTACCGTAACTGATACTGATGATCAAGTTCAACTAGCGACATTTAGAGAAGTGAAAAAAGTAAGGGAGAGCTTGGTCACGTGCTGTTCACATGGATCGATATCGTTGATCGGCCGGAGAAGGGAAATGGAAGATGCGGTGGCGATTTATCCGAGTTTTTTCAGTGAAGGCAGCAGCAGGAAGTACGATTATTTTGGTGTTTACGACGGGCATGGAGGGTCACGTGTAGCGCACGCGTGCCGTGACTTTTTGCACCGTTTAGTGATACAGCAAGTTTCGGAAGGAGAAGATTATGATGGGAAGAGTATTAATTGGGAGAATGTTATGATGGAGAGTTTCCGTAAAATGGACGAAAAGGTGAACAAGGAAGGGGCGGAGATGGCGACGATAGGATCAACGGCGGTTGTAGCGGTGGTGGGAGAGGAGGAATTTGTTGTTGCGAACTGTGGAGATTCAAGAGCTGTGCTTTCACGTGCTGGAGTTGCAGTACCTTTGTCTATTGATCATAAGGTATACGTTTTTTAACTTCCTTTTATTATTTTTTGTTATTGCAATGTTCGAATCAATTTTCACTAGCGTAGCCATTTCAGTCCATATTAATAAAATTGCTGAAATATACGTGTCTTATGTTCCCTTATTTTCAATATTCTTTTCTATTTCTAAAATCCCTTATTTCTCTCCTAATTTTAAATTATTTTATAATGTATTCGAGCTAGTTTTTAACATATTCGAGCTATATATTATGCATCTGATTTATTTTATAATGTATTCGAGTTACATATTATGTATTCGATTTGTTTTACTTTTTCAGGGATTAGTGTAATTACAAACTAAATAGGAATAGATTTTAATTTCATATTAAAACTATGTGATTCCTAAAATTTATACTTTAATATTAATTTTCAAACTTAATTGAAAAAACAGTTTTTTTTTGTTTTTGGAAAACAAAAAAAAAATTAGGGGCCGGTTGGAAGAAGGTGGGGGTAATTTTTTTTTTTTTATTTTTGGAAAACAAAAAAATTTAGGGGTAGATTGTGGAAGGTGTGTGTGGGGCGGGGTGCCCGGGAAAGGAGGTAAAAAAATTTTTTTAAAAAAATAGATTTCTTTTTGTTTTTGGAAAACAAAAATAATTTATAAGTCATCATCCTTACTCATATCAAACTCATATCAATATGATGAAAAAATACGTTTTTAAATATTAGTCAAAATTTATGCCAGATGAAGTTAAACGTGACAAGGTGAACCTAACAAATTTAGCTTTGCAGAATCAGAACGAAAGGAAAATATTTCTGTCGTTCACACTATTCAAACAGATTTTACCAACAACTTAATGTTTTACTACTTTTCGTTTCAATTTATTAGTTTTATACTTTCCTTCTTTTGTCTATTCAATAAAGGATGTGTCTTTTTTTTCAACTCTTTAATTCTACTTTTTCATCTGGTATGTTTAATACCACAACATTAAAAATTATTTTGGTACATTTTATATAATATTTTTAGTATAAAATCGTAAGGCTGAATTTTTTTTAATTTTGTGTCAATTCAAAATCAAACACATTACTAATATTTATAAAAGATTTGGCTGTGAATAATGTCAAAGGATTAGCCCTACTCAAACACCAACAAAGACATATCATTATTATTTATTTTACTTTATATTTTTTCATTGTAGTGTATAACTTTCATAAGGTCCTATATAACCACGAGCCTGGCAACTTTGGTATACCTTTTATTTATTTAACATCCTTAGATATGACTGTTTGTATGCTGTTATTGCTATAATCTTAACTCGCCAAAGGTCTAATATTTTATCGGATGTTCATCATATTATTAAATTGACAACGAGTAATGATATGATCAGTGGTTGATGTAGCCTTTAGCGCTGCGGGTGATCAATGCTTAAGACCATCAAATTAAAATCCCTAATTTGCGTGTAGGATAGGGATGAATTAACTTGGTACTCAACTTCTCTCGATAGACATTTTCTACATTTGATAGTGCCAAGTAGATGTCTTTGATTTTGAAATGGAATGCTTTCTGTTGACCAAGTTCCTGTATGGGCGCAGCCTGACAGACCTGATGAGCTGGATAGAATTGAAAATTCAGGTGGGAAAGTCATAAATTGGAATGGACAAAGAGTCTTAGGAGTTCTTGCTACTTCAAGATCCATAGGTACGTTGAAGACTCAGCTTACTGCACTAGCAGGTCTTTTCTTAATTCTCATCTTTGTCGAGGCTTCCACAGAAATGAAGAACAAACTTACTGTTTGTGGAAGAGCTGATCAGAGCACTTTGGCAAATTAATAGTAAATCATGCTTTTTATGATACAGTTATTGATCGATGCAGGTGATATGTACCTCAAACCATATGTCATTCCAGATCCTGAAGTCTTAGTTAGCCAAAGAAGTGATGAAGATGAATTCTTATTACTTGCAAGTGATGGTCTATGGGATGTCATTCCAAATGATGTTGCGTGTGACGTTACAAGAAGATGCTTGAATGGTCAAACGTTCAGGAGGTGTGACCAACAAACCAAATCCCATAAGAGAGATGATCAGTCAAGTGAAGGTGTCAAAGAAAGTCTCGCAGCACGAGCAGCTTCCTTCCTTGCAGAGTTGGCAATTGCTCGGGGTAGTAGGGATAACATCAGTGTAATTGTCGTCGATTTGAATAGATCTGTATGTTCATCCAGTTAAGCTTCCCATACAAATGATATGCAAACAATTTTATGGATGTCCACCAGGTTAGCAATGTGAAGGGATCTTTCCTTTTGATTGTCTGCAGCAATACCATTACTTGCCTTCCTTGCTTGTTCGCGTAATTCTCCCCTTTTCTTTGTAAAGCTTATGGTTTATTTAGACTATTATTGGCCTTGGTCATTCACATTTGAATGAGATTTTTAACAGACTAGTTGGGGGGGAAAGTCTCCACAGGTTAGTTGCTGCAATGGAAGTCTTTTGTGAGACGGTGGCTTTGAAGTTTTCAACCTCCACCACCACTTTTTTTACTCACCCGATTGACGGACGATTCATAATTTTTTCAACACGCTTTTGTTTCAATTTTGTTTCGTCTTTGTATTATTTCAACTTCTAGACTCCTGTTATCACCAATAATGAAATATGAAAATCATCGCCGCATTCAATCAATCAGCAACATAAATTTTCAGTTTATCGTAGAAACATATTTCGACATAGGGATATCCACTAAAGTTTCCAAGCATTTATTAGAAAGAGTAAAACTATATGCCAATGCGTGTCATAACATATTTTATTCAAGTCTCAATATCAACTAATAGAAGAGTTCAACAAGTTAACAATAGATATAGCAGTACTGAAACCTGCATATTACATGTTAATGTCTTCAATATCAAATACCAATACAAACCACACAGATAAATAGCCGCATCTACATTTCCTGCTGCCTACGCGTGTGACAAGTGGGAAGGATATCAACCAGTTTACTAGAGCAGCAAGGAAAAGAAATGGGTAATAGTTTCATAGATAATGCAACAACTTAAATCTTGACTCCTGCAGAGCGTGGGCCATCACCGAGACCGCTCACCTCCCTCCTTAAAAAGCACGGCAATGCGAAAGCAGCTTCATGCATCTGTTAAAAGAACAAGATACTCTGTCACAAGAAAAATGACAGCTTTTCTTGGTTGAATTGAAGTGCAGCTGTTGGACTTCAAATTCCAAGTATTTGATGTATGACGGTGGATGCAATGGAACAGAGACAAGGAAGCTTAAAACTCAAAATTGTTACCCTATACCAGCTAGTAAGGTAAAAAAAAAAAAAAAGTTCAAATGGTAGAAGAAAAGGCCCTCTTATCAAATGGCAGATGATAAGCTTGTATAGTTTGTCTTGGTACATTTGAAACACCCATAATATCAAATTGTATCCAAATTATGGTACAAAACTCGAAGACAAGTAAATATCGATGCATACCACACGCGCAGTCAATACAGCACAAACAAAATCAAAGAATGTTTATTGGTGATGTTATGAGTAGCAAATATGAAATTGCTTACTAGTAGAACAAGTTACCTCAGAATTGTAAAACTTAAGTTCCCGCTGATGCTGAAGAGCGCCCTCTAATTTCTCAATAGGATTAACAGGGTGCTTAAAATCAACAGATGGTCCCTCAGTTGAGCACAGAAGAAACCCAATAGCGCCACTGCATAATACGTAAAGCAACAATCCTCAATAACAATTAAGTGGAAGCATGTTTGACAATTCCTCTTTAACCTTCAACCGCACAACTAAGGAAACAAACAAATAAAATAGCTACATGTTCTTGCTGTTAATTCCTAAATTATACCTAGGATATGTAGGAACACTGGCCCATGCATAATGAACAGAACTAAATGTTTCACGGCAAATTGAGATCATATCCTGAATAAGATGAGTATGAAGCCACATGCTCTCTGCCATGTTGCAAAGTACACCGCCAGGCCTTAATGCCCTGGCTATCGTTGCAAAGAATGGTCTTTCCACAAGCTCTAGCGCAGGACCTGTAATGAAAGACATTTCAGAACAATTAAATCAAAGCTCATTGGATTGAAAAATTACTAGTTGCTGCAAAACCCATCTTTTAGGAGTGTGAGGTACAAAACCAAAAAACCAAAACTATTCCTACTCCAAACAAGAGAAGATACTATAGAGTCAATATATACACTGGCCAAGAACATCCAACAGAAACAGGAAAAATCAAACAAAAGAAGTGATGTGCTCTCCAACGAAAGACACGGATATCTACTCAGAAATGCATGCAGTTTTTCAATCCTTGAAAATCAGTGAACTATGGGCTCTATCTTCAACAAACAAAATCTGCCCTATTTGGACGGGGGATTGCTTCACTGTGGATGGCAGAACTGTATGGGAAATCCATAAATGACCTTTAAGTTGCTAAAACTTTAGAAAGCAAGGATTCGTAAAATTAAAAGATGCATCTGACTTACCTACAGGATCTGATGAATCAACTATGATAGCATCATACTTCCCTTCAGGTGTGTTCTTCAGAAACTCAACAGCTGTCAAAAATTATTCAGAAAGTCATATACAGCTATCTAAAGAAAAAAAAAATCATATACAGCTCAACTAGTAAAACGGGGAAATTAAATTTCAGCAATAAGAAAAGCATTCTGTCCTGCTTTTAGTTTTAACTGTACATGAGCCATTCCCACCATATTGAGGCCAAACTTTGGGTCCAGAATAACCAAAATGATAAACTCAGGGAGTTGTGCTATCTTTACCCTAGGCTTTCTCAGCCTCCCAAGCATTCTCCTAATAACTAAAAATCGAAGAGTAGAAAATATATTTCTGAATTGATGCGAAGACTCTGATAATAAGATCAAGCGACACAAAGTAGTGTTCATACCATCACCAACATGAAGATTGACACGAGGATCCTCAAAGCCAATAGCCAAATCTGGGAAATACTTTTTACTGACCTGCAACACAAGAAAATACAACATATTTAAAATGAAACTCAACAAAAGCACCAATTCATGTATCTTGGATCTGTTACTCACATCAATAACCATTTTATCAATCTCACAAATATCAATCAGCTCCACAGAGCTGTGTCGAGAAATTTCCCTTAGAACTCCACCATCACCACCCCCAACAACTAGAACCTGCATTTTTAGATCAAAATAGATTAGACAGAGAACAAATGAATGGTAAAACTGAGAAGGAAAACCAAGCCAATAGTAAAAAACAGATTAATATAAAAGATGAGGCATTCAAACAATAAGTTCCAATAAAGACATATAATATAATATACATATATATACATACACACACACACACACACACACACACAGGCTCATCATATCTTCATAATGAGCTTATCATAGACTCAAATCTTTCTAGTTTTGTCTTGGATGCCCAGGCAAAGAATAAAATCAAAGTATCAATGTTCTGAAAAGAATTGAAGAAAAAAATAAAGAACCTCGTGTTGGTTAACTCTTTTTCTCTCCCTTGTTACAAATGAGAAAACCCACACTCTCCCAGCAGCTGTGAAAGACCAGCAACATTTCAAACTAGGTCTTTTGATCAATTAATTAAATTGATCAACTATCACCTATATTAGATTCCATCTAAAAACACGCAGACAGAGATAACAAGCAGGATGTGCCAACATTCTAGTGATTATTTACAACACATATTTGAAGATAAAAATCTGCAGATAAAACTGAAAACTGGTAAACTACTGCTGACGAGTGATAAGAACCCATAAATCAATGAAGATTTGGCACTTTAACAGATGCTTAACAAGTAAAGAAACTGGCAGAAGAAAATTTTAGTTCCACCAACAACCACACACATCAAATTCTCATCCACTACAAAACAGGTTCTGCAGAAAGAATAGACCAAATACTTATATGATTGAGACTCCTCTGCATATGTCCTTCAAAACTAGGACAGTTCTTAGTTTCAAGTTCAAAGTAATTGCATGTAATCATCTTAGAAGAGATACTGCTTAATGCAGTCCACCAAGTTTACAAAGGTAATCCTCCTAGTTCCTAATGCACTTCCACTAAATGATTATTCAAATTCCTTCATGTCATAGACCTATCAAAGGGCTTTATAATCTTAACATTAGGTGATTCACATTTTTCGGTACACCCACAGATATTGATGTCCTTGTATGTGGAAATGATAGTAACATACAGCAAACAGAGCATAAGAAAGGGGTTGTAAACAAAGAAATTCTCTTAAGGTACAATTTCTATCTTGACCCATTGGGCTTAATGCAAAGAGAACCGAAGGCTGATTAGGATTCCTCCCGAAGCAGTAGCACATTAATTTGTCAGATTCCATAAAAACTAATGAGTTGCAGATAAAGGTATAATTCTACCAGAAAATCTATATGAGCCTTTAGAGCAACAGGACTTAGAAAGCTACAACCGTGTTAATCATCAAATTACCAAGAGAATGATGTATCAGTCCACACAACAACCAAGGGTGTGGCCTATTGGTTCGTAACGTGGGTACCGACCGAGGTAAAAATCCCAACAGAGACTAAACACTAAGAGATTCTACCAAACAAAATTACCCTGATACCTATGTAGGCAGGAAGAAGAGGTAGCTGATAGAGTAGTCCAAGTGTGCACAAGCTAATTCAAACATCAACCGTTACTAAGAGCATGTTTGGCCTAGTGGTTGGGAGGCTAAAAACACTTTTTTTGAGAAAAAGACAATTTTTAAAAGTTAAAATGTTTGGTCAACCAGTAAAACTGCTTTTAGATATAAGTAAAAGCAGTTTTTATGTGGTTGGGAAGAAGCAAAAAAAAATTTGCTTCTTAAAAAAGGCAAAAGAAGAAAATCATTTTTCAAAACAAGAATACCCCTACCATTTATACATATTTTTACCAATATATCCCTTGTTATTTAATTAGCATATCTCATAAATTTGGTTAAGTTCCATTTAAAAAATTTATTCTTAAATTTTACACAATAAATTCTTTATTTTATTATACATTTTATATATTATTATATTATAATTTAATTTGTGGAATAATTATTTAATATATTTGGTTTAATATTTTTAATTATATTTAAATCATTAGGTTAATATTATATCAATAATTAATATTTTCTTCGATTTAGCTACATATAATATTGAAGAAAATTTGCAATGTGTACTTTTTAGTAAAATAATTAAAAATTAATTAAAAAATTTATAATAGATATTTAAAATAATTTCTCTCAATAGAATAAAGTTAATATTAAAAGTGCATTGATGTCTGTCTTTTTTCGTAATTTGACTCTCAAAAATACTTTTTAAAATAGATTAACCAAACACAAGTTGCTTATCAAAATCACTTTTCAAATGAATTAGATGGACACAAATTGTTTTTAAAAAAAAATACACTTCTGAAAGCTATTTTAATAAAAATGCTTCTAAAAAATAAGCATTTTTTTGCCACTTGACAAACATGCTCTAACAAAGAAATGATTTATCAGTCCACACATGCAAGCCTCAAAAGGTTGGGGAAGAGGTGGACCATCCATGATGATGAAATCTTAAAGGGTGAGTGTTTGGTTGGTTCCATCACATAGTTTTATCTTTTCTTGATTGACTTACATATAAAAATCCAGGTCTCAGCTTGTCACGCGCACACACACGCAATGCACACACACAAACACATATCAATTCAGTTCTCAAGCACATAAGATTCACTCTCTTCCAGTATATTCTGATTCCAAAACAAGAAAGCAAATCCGAAAACCTTTGTTGATCATTGGGAGTGAAACAAAGGGAGCAAAATCTTTAAAGCCAAATTTTTACATGGTTACCTTCTTAGGAGATTTGATTGAACAAAGAGGAAGATGGGCTATCATCTCCTGATAGGCACATTCATCTTTCTCGGTCAACTGAACAATGCCATCTAGCACTAGAACTTTTCCATAGGATGCAGACTGCAAGTACGAATAGACATTTAAGGCAGATGATAAAAGAGCTTGAGAGAAATTTAATAGCTAGAATTTAAAGCACAAAACTACGATAGAACAAGATGCTGAACCTCAAAAACTAAAACCTCCTGGAATTCTGACTTTCCCTTGAATAAAACCTTTTCTACTTTCAGGGAATGTGCTTCTCCTGTAAAAAGACGCAATGAAGAAAAAATCATTCTTAGTAAACATTCAATAAAAAGGGTAGAAGAGAAAGGGCATCGTTGAGTACTTCAAGATCGAATAGGAGTCATACACTTAATAATAGAAGTCAAACTTTATGCATTAACTTGGGTTTAAACTAGCAAACCAAATTATAGGAATTTGTTACAGCATAAAGCTCATTTTTTCTCCTACTTCTACCAGAAGCATCATTTTGTGCTACTTTAACACACATACTGGAAATACAGGGCTCAAGATCGAATAGGAGTCATACACTTAATAATAGAAGTCAAACTTTATGCATTAACTTGGGTTTAAACTAGCAAACCAAATTATAGGAATTTGTTACAGCATAAAGCTCATTTTTTCTCCTACTTCTACCAGAAGCATCATTTTGTGCTACTTTAACACATACTGGAAATACAGGGCTCAAGGAAACAAGCGCACAATCCGAGCCACTCACCCTAAAATTTGACAATTCCCTTTGCAATAGGACACAAGTATCATCTCCTAAATCTAGTATAACTAACTAATGTAGTTGCAGCTGACATAAGCTCTTCTGTTTTACACAACTAAGAAGAAAAAAAACTCCAACTGTCCCAATCATCTCCAAAAAAAAAACCTATTTTTGACATATGATTGAGTCTACAAAATCACTAAGATCTTCTAAATTGTTGAGATTAAGACAATAACAAAAAGATAATGATTTCGTGTTTTCATCAACTTTTCTGAAAATATTTAGTTTAACACTGCTAACAGAAAAATGTAAGTTAAAAATTAATCATCAACTTTTGACTACTGTTTGGAGCAAATTACAAGTATCAGCCCTGGGTAAATCCTTCCTAGAGAGAGAGAGGGGGGGGGGGGGGTTGTTTCAGATAAAGGAACAAGCAAATTCTAACCTGGCCACATTGGATTGTTGAAGTACAGTACCTTCTCTTTTCCATCTGCAACAACAACAAACAGGTCAACAATAACATCTAAACCCTGAACACAACTGGCAATTATTAATTTCGTTTAATTACCAAATGATGAGGGAGGTTGAGAGAACCATCCTGAAACAACAGTGGAGTGACAATTGGCTTCAAGTTCAGGATCATATACCCTAGCCTTCAAGCAACATTTAGGAATAACAACCTTGTTTGAACCATTATTCTCCTTCCCATCCATAGTCCTCCGGTTGTCCAAACCTCTTCCTTCTTCGAGCTCCGTAAATTATTATCTTATTGGAATCCAGCCTCCAACAACCTCACGATATCCTACAATCATATTCAACAAGAACACAAGGAATTATAGAATACAATTATCTCTTAATTCAACAATTAGTACCAAAAGAAAGAGTGCTCACTTTAGGCAAAAATTGAAACTCCACTGAAAGATTAGAACTAAACGAAGTATTAATAAGCAAATGGAACCCAAATCAAATACTTTCCAACTGGGAACTCCACTCTTACTTAACCAAAATACAATAAAAGCAGCGTTGAATTAACGCAGAACCAACACTTAGCAAAAAAAATCAAAAAGAAGAAGGAATCCGAGAGAGAAAAAAAAAGCTTTGGTTTGGACGAATCAATGGCGTTAGCGCTTCCGAATTAGGTCTTTATATTACATTAAATTATTGATTTTACTACGTCTAAATTTTAGAAATCACATAATTTTAATATAAAATTACAATCTTATAATTACATTAATCCCTAAAAAAGTAAAATAAATTAGATACATAATATATAACTCGGATACATTATAAAATAACCGGATACATAATACGTAGCTCGAATACATTAAAAAATAATTTAAAATTAAGAGAGAAATAAGGGATTTTAGAGATTTTTAGAAATAGAAGAAAATATTAGAAATAACGAAAACATAAGACGTGTATTCTAGTAATTTTTCCTAAATTTAAAATAGGACTTTAACATTTATTTTTTCTACTTACAATAGGAAGCTTATTTTTTAAAATTATTTTTTCAAAAAGAAAATTTTCAATCAATTTAATCAAGCAAACATATGAAAATTATAAAATATTTTTCTTTATGTCAAACACACTCTTAATTATTTATTTTTTAAAAAGTATTTATTCTACTATTTTAATATTAAAATTTAAAATATTGTTAGTAAAATAAAACAAAGCGATGGCGTACTAAAATAAGTAAAGAGAATTATTTTTGTTATTATTATACTATTCCAATATTAATATATAAATTTTTAAATTATTATTAATAAATTAATTTAGTAAAATAAAACCGAGCAGAGAGTAGTTAACTGAAATTTACCGACACACTCTTAATTATTTATTTTTAAAAAAAAAATTAAAAAAATTTATTTATTATACTATTTAAAATATTATTAGTAAAATAAAACAGAGCAAGGGAGTAGTAAAATAAGTAAAGAGAATTGTTTTTGTTATTATTATACTGTTCCAATATTAATATTTAAACTTTTAGATATAATGAGGTTTCCGATTCTTTTTTCAATCTCCACGTGTGATAAAAATATGGGACAGATCATCCAGTCTCTTACTTTCAACACCATCGAATCAAATTAAAATATAATCAAAACAAATTTTATTTTAAATATAAACAGAAGCCGTACGTCATGCCATAATCAAAACATTATAATCGTTGGCAACTGAATGATTATACTATATTATTTTTCTATTATATAGAAGAGTGAAGACGATCAGGACGATCAAGGGAAAATTAGTAATTATGTTATTATGCAAGGACATTGCTGCTTGCCGACCAAGGGGTAAATTAGGTATTATCAAAAATAATCGTTGTAATTGACTTGTACCAGCTGCTATAATGATTATTTAATTGCTTTATTGGACAAAAAACCCAACACATATATATGTATTTATTTATTCGTCCTTTCTCAAAATGTACTACTATTCTGACGTATGGATCCCAGCTGGTACCTAATTACTACGCGCCATGTGCTTTTTTACTCTTTTTTTAATTTTTTTTTTACAAAGTGTGATCCTTACTTAGATATTTACTACACGCGCTCTTTATGCAACTTTTTAAATAGAGTCATCCAATAAAGTGGGGTCCATTAAAATTTTATTTGACAAGTTCTTCCTTATTTTGGTCTCACATTTTCTAACACGGTACCTTTACCTTTAAGTGGTTTTGTACTTAAAATATTACTCTTAATATTATCCCTCCCCTCTATTTTATATATTATATAAGTTATTTTAATTTGACACAGAGTTTAAGAAAGAAAAAAATTAAAATTTATGATCTAAAACAAGTGATAAATATTTATGTAGCTACAAATAATTTTATTAAGATTAAAATAAATATTTTAAAGTTGAATTGTATCATTTATATATATAAATATATATATATATATTATTTTACTACATATATGTAGTAAAGTGGTAATAGTAATATTTTTCTTTACTATTTAGTATTTTCTTTGTATTAAATTTGTTTCACTAATATTGTTCTTTCTGTTGATTGTAAATTTAAAAAATTGTATAAATAATAATTAACAAATAAATATTTAAAAGCTATGTAAAATAAAATTCGATTGACTCTTGACACTCTATTGGTGCTACAAAAAAAATGAGTTAGATGAGAAACATATATTATTCGAAATTGACGTAAAAAATATTATAAATCATAATAATTAACAATTTTTAAAAAAGACATAAAAAAATCACTTGACTCCAAAAAATCTATCAATGTCACATAAATTGAAACATGAGAAGTAACATATATTATTTGAAAATTATGTTAAGAAGATACTATAAATTACAAAAATTTACAATTTAATATGTTTAAAAAACATAAAAAGGTTTATTTTTTAAATCCTATATATGCCACATAAATTGAAACAAAGAGAGTAATAAAATAAGTATAAATTACAATAATTAACAACTTAAAATATTTTTAAAATCATATAAAAATTTTGATAACTTCTCAAGTTACATGATATAACATAAATTAAGACACAAAAATTAACATATATTGGGCCCCGTATAACAAAATATTGACTCTTGAAAAATCTACTGCTTGTTCATTACTAATATTTAAAAATAGTATTAAAAAATTATCGACACTCAAAATTTTATTATTGTCACATAAATTAGGATAGAAGAAATAACATTTATTATTTAAAGTTTATATAAAAAGTACTATAATTATTGTAATTATTGAATTCAAATATTGAAAAATCATATAAAAAATGATTAACTCTCTAAATTCTATTGTGCCACATAAATTAAGATAAAAGAAGAAACATATGTTATTTATAAAAATGATGTTAAAAGCACAATAGTACTATAAGTCACAATAATTAACAACTTAATTTTAAAAAAATAATATATACAACACTTGGCTGCCACTTCAAATTTCATTTGCATCACATTAATTGACCATTAATTCTACATTTTTTTCTTTTTAATTTTGTCTTACATTTCTTTTTTAGCCTGTTATATATTTGAAAATTACAGTAATAATACTTTAAATCACAATAATTAATAAGTTAAAATATTTAAAATTAATATAAAAAAATCATTTGAATTCCAAAATTCTATGTGTGACACATAAAATGGGTTAGAGAAAATGACATATATTATTTGACAATGACGTAAAAAGTATATAAATCACAATAATTAATAACTTCGAAATTTAAAAGACGTGCACAAAATTGGCTAACTTTCGAAATTCTATCAATACCACATAAATTGGGACATGAGAAGTAAAAAAAAAATATTTAAAAATTACGTAAAAGGTACTACAAATTACAATAATTAACAATTTAAAAGACATAAAAATGATTAATCTTTGAAATTATATCTATGCCGCATAAATTGGGAGAACGAAATAATATATATTACTTCAAAATCGCTTAAAAAATTATAAATCACAGTAATTAATAACTTAAAATATTTTTAAAAATCATATAAAATTTTGAATAACTTCTCAAGTTTCAACATGCCTGCTTGTAGCCAGGGGTAGTTTGGCAATTTAAAGTTTTCTTTTTTAAAAATTTGTCTTTTATTTGTTTTTGGAATAACACTTTTGAAGTACTACTGATGAAGTTATTCATGCTAATAGGTTTGTTGTTTCAGGTTTGGATGATGGACAATAGACACAAGTGATAAATGTATTCATTTTTCTAGGGGCAAAATGTAGACAAACACATTATTTGTGCTCCTTCTATTTTGTGTGAATTTCAAAGTTAATTCACACTTAGATGTATACAAATGGTGGTGATGGGGTTACTGGTTCTTACCTATGAAGAATGCTCATGGAGCTATGGTTGCAATAAATTTTATGGGATGAGTTGGGCACGTGTAATTTTAAAGATTGTTGTCTTATGTTAAAAAGAATGCCTATGTTTTTATGTTGTCTCTATGATTTTAGACATTTATTATAGCAAACAAACAAGGAACTAAAAGTCAAATCCTGACCGAATGACAACACCATTGCTGGTGCAAAATATTAGTATTACTTGGCCTAAAATGTAGGGCTTGTGCTTAGCACGGGCGACACTCATCTAGTTTTATTAGATTTTGTCAGCTTTTTTATTTGAAAGATTCTTAAGAAAGAAACCTAATTTCTTATATTTGCGTTTTTCTTTTATTGACCAAGCATTTATTTCTCATATATCATTTTATATCGGGTAAAGAAATATTAATATATTCATTTTCATAGATTTTTTCATATTTCTGAAAGGACATCAATTCCAAATTGATCCATGAAGTAAGTTTGAATGTTTGTTCCATTTTTATGATAACGGTTGGTGTAATATATTTGGGTATGGGACCTTGTAACAACACAATAAACCTATACTTAATAGTTAGGTCCTTGTTAGGTGAATTTAGAGGGTATTGAGGGAGTTTATTTGAACATGTGAATAATTTTTTAATATATATATAGGTTTTGAATTTGTTACACATAAGATTAGATGTTGATTTAGTAGTTGAGGTGGTTTAAAATATGAAAAAAATTATCTAAATATACTTTCTAATTATTTTATTATAATCTCTGAAAATTTCTACTATTTAAAAAAATTACAAAAATCAATATTTTCATATTTCACTCTCCTATTATCGGATACAGATACATCCCTCAAACTCTACATACACATTGCTTAACTTCCCCAAAATCATGCTTTACTTCATCAATTTAAATTCTAAAAAAAAAGGAAGATGAATTTCTTCATCATCTTTTTTATTTTCATTGCGGTAATAAGCTTTAAATATTCTTCTTGGTGAAGATGGTAAAGGTATTGGCAAGGAGAATTGGAATCAAGAAAGATGATGATTTGCTATATGAATTGAGGGATACCCAATTGTACATGTCGCCGGAGATGGTCATCGGCGGCGAACAGGTTGCTTGGGTGTGTGGTGGCTGAGATGTTTGTTGGAGTTCCTCCTGATAGTTTCTCCAATGATACAAAACTGTTAATTGTATGTTTATATTTCAATTATTAGATACATTACAACTTTGTTTGAATGCAACGTATCTGGTATAAATGTCATTGTATGAGATACATTACTATGTCAATGTTCATTATATTTTAGTACCCGATACATACAATACCCACATTTATGTATCAGATATATAACTAAACACATCTAATACAAAGTTGACACAATACATATGGTAATGTATCAAAATTCATTTAGCAGTTTTTTATTAAGTGTGTTTAATAATGTATCAGAATTACCGTCTATGATGTATCTGAAGTCTATTTTTTCCTCAATCGCCAAGTCAGCTGCAAGTGCTGATTTCATATTCACAAACGAAATATTTTCTCAACAATGATTTCATCACTTCTGTATCATTCATACTTTATTTTAGATTTCTGAATGTCTCAGCAAAATCGATATATTTATGATGTATCTTCTTTAAATTTGCGAGAATTTTAAATCAAAGTTTGAACAATTTTGATTTGATACGGAATTTAAGAAAATAAAGAAGACTTTTCAATCTTATGATCTTAAATTAAAGTTATGTCAAATGTATCAAAATGTTTTTTTTATCTTTTAACTTTAAATATGGCACACGAAAATATAAAATTAAAGAATCACCAAAAAAAGAAAATAAGTAATTTTTTGTAAAGACTAAAAGAAAAGAAGATAATTCTTTTTTAGATGAAAAAATATTAATATATTGAACGTAATAAATAAAAAATGAGAATATATTGTTGAAATTATGGACAAAACAGAATCAGATTCATAATTAAGGAATAATACACGCTGCGTAATGCATCTCTTTATTTTGTTAATCATATTTATGGTTATCCGGGTCATGTGGAATGACCCACACTTTTTTTAAAAGAAAAAAGGGAAAGACTTTCCTAGTTTCAAAATTTTGAAAAATACAAAATAGTTCATTTTTATATAATATTATGGTCATGTGGGATGACCCACACGTTTTTTAAAAGAAAAAAGAGAAAGACTTTCCTAGTTTCAAAATTTTGAAAAATACAAAATAGTTCATTTTTATATAATATTATTTGCTCGGATTAGAAACAAAAATTAATCTTCTCGTGTTTGATACTCTCGACTCAAATATTTAAAAATCTTCCGTGTCTGTTTTCAAGTACTCCACATAAATAAGTTAATTATTTAAGATATGTCGCATCATTTAATTATATACATTAATCTCAATTGAAATGTACTTAAAATTTTACAACTTGAATAGTTAATTTGTCTACGTAATGAAAGTTAAGAACATGAACAAAAAAAATTCTCAAAACTTGAGGAGAAAGTGTCTAACATGACACTTTATCACGTGCTTAAATGTTCAATTATAGCAAATTGTAACTTAAGTGTCTAAATAAAATATAATAACAAAATTTAAGAGGTTATCGATATATATATAATCATTTTAAATTATAATAGAAAATACATTTTGTTGTTTTTAAATTTTTTACTATAAAAAATATTTGAAAATAAATTTGAGCAAATAAACATTGAAATATTTAAAATCATTTTCTCTCGTCTACCTACCAAAATCATTTTCTCTCGTCTACCTACCACAATAGTGCTTCTCACATGTGATGAAAAAGAAAAAAGAAAAATCAACAAAAGGGGTAGGTTCTTGACAGAAACTCACATGTGAAAAAGAAAGGGGAAAGGAAGAATCTACAAGAGGGTAGGTTCTTACTTGACAAATTGACATAAACTTGTTAATTATTTGAGGTCGTTTAGTAGCGGGATAAGAGATAAGTTATTTATGTACTTTCTCTGTTCAATAATAGTTATTTATTATTGACTTGATACACTTCTTAAGAAATAATAAATAATAGGGGTAATATTATAGCTTTATTTTTTGACTTTATTAAATTTAATGCTTTGAGAAATGTGTTAGATGATAAATAGGAGTATTTAATAGCAAGGATAAAATAAACATTGGACAAGTATTGTTTGACAACTATTTTTAGTATAGTGGACAACTATTGTTGGACGAGGGAGTATTACTTTTCGTATAAGTTATACGATATTTGATAGATAAATAAAAAATAAGTTATTCATATGTAAAATTAATATGACGTTTGATTGACAATTTAGAAACTCGCATAACTCAACTAGCTACACCAAACTACTATTCATGAAAATCAAGAAATATTCACTTTTTCGATTATTTTTCTATTTTATATGAATTTGAAGTTGTATTTGAAAATTGAAAAACCCTTGGAGTTCATTTTTTTGTAAACTTTTTTCATTTTGTTATATTTTTCTTTTTCAAATATTTACAAAAACAAATAATCAAACATAACTCGAGAATTAAAAATAAAATGAATAATATTATTTAATTTTTATGGTTAATCGCCTATTAAATTATTGGAGGGGCAATTTAATTGGCTTTTCTCCTTAGACCTACTATAATGTCGATTAACTTCTTAAAATTTATTCTTTTAGACTTTTTTTTATTTCTTTTATAAGAAAATAGTAATATTTTGGTGAAGGTATGGTATGACAACTGCCAATATATACATATAAAAAAAAATCCTTCTATATGTCTCAAAAAGTAACAAAGAGACTATTTTCCTTTCCTACGTGTAAGAAACGTACACATCCTAATAAATACCACATGAAGTGTATAATCACTCATATTTATAAAAATGACTCATACGTTATACAAATTGCTCACATATATTTTTTTCCTCTAATAAAAGTAAAAAAAAATATTTTAATTATTTTTTGAAAAAAAATATAATTCATATGGGGTGTACTTGATCCTCCTCACACATATTTTTTTTTTTTTGACTTTTTTGTTTCAATGACTAATTTAAATTTATTATTTTAATGGTCAAATTTATTTATGTTTCACTAATTTTCTTGTAGAATTTATTATAGATGCACCATTTTTTAATAAAAAATACAAAAACTAAATTACAATATCGCTACAAAAAAACTATTTTTAAATTTTTTCTTTACACTTAAGAATGAAAGAAAAAAAATAAGAAACTCAAATAATGATAAGTAAAGAAGTCAAAAAATAATTTTGTATGAAAAAGATTTAAAAAATATACCTTAAACTTTGCTAGAAGGATCATATATATACCCCTACATGATTTTTTAAAAATTTAAAGTAAAAAAAATAAATTTAAAACTAATTTTTCCACTTCCGTTAAATGAAGAGTATATGTGAGCTATTTTTGTAACAATAAGAGTATATGTTGGACATTTATATAACGATAAGGGTATATATAAGCCACTTTCATAACGGATATATCAACTTTAAATGACAAAATTAAGAGGTATATCTGGTCATTTTTCCTCAATTATTAGTCCTTGATGAGGGGGAAATACGGTCATTGAATTAAAGACAACCCCATGCTACCTAATTGGGTTGTTGAACTGAATTGATGGGTCTTAGTTGGTTTCGGTGGTGGGTAACTATCATATCCGTCCAATAATAGTTGTTTACTATATTAAAAATAGTTCTTTAATAATATTTGTCTAATTTAAAAAATCAAGATATAATTTAGTTTTTGTGTCTATTTTATCTTTACTATTAAATATTATTTATCATCTAACACATTTCTCAAAGCATTAAATTTAATAAAGTCAAAGGACGATATAGTAATATTACTATATTTTTTTAAGAGGTGTGTCAAGTCAATAGTGAACAACTATTGTTATAACGACCTGATTTCGTCGTTAGGAAAATCCAAGGGAGAAATAATTGGGGCCAACAAACTTTTGAGTAGTAACTTGGGAATTCCTAGCCTAGTCCAAATTTGGACGAAATCTGAGCCAGTGAGGTCTAGGGAAATCTGGTATTGAATGAGAGATTTAATTATGAATTTGATCACATGAGTGGATAGCTAAGACATTAAGAAACACGTACGGCTTTACGGAATTGAATTCGGACGAGTAGAACTCTCCAAATTGATCTTAGCGTGAACAGGTATTTTCTGAGTGTCATGGGATGAAGGTGTGTCGTTGTGAAATAGGGGTTGAAATTCTTAAAATAGCTCACTGTTTCCATGCAAGCTGTTGTGGCGGGATTATTCCCGCCAGGGCAGGGCCGCTGCAGCGGGGTGAGGATCAGTGTGGCGGGCCAGTCGCGATTTAAGTCAGAAATAAACCCAAAAAAGTTTTATTCTACACTTTTCGTCTTTGAGGGCTAAGAGACGACCCCAAGTGTTTTTTTTTACGGTTTTCCACCATTCTTGAAGCTAAATGTAAGGTTTTTACTCCCCGAATCCATGTTTTGATCTGTAGAATGTAAATTCATGGGTAATTATCGATGGATGAGGGTTTTGATCAAGAAATTATGGTGGGAAAAGCCCCAATCTGCGTATGGGGATCAAGGGTTTGACCTAGAATTAATATTATTGATTATAATCCGGGTAATTAGGCCTCGTTTGTTGATCATTGCGTTAATTGTATGATTTTAGACCACAAACAAGCGGGAAGAATCCGGAAAAAAAAGATTCAAGCGCCTTAGGGGATTCAAGCTTGGATTCGAGGTAGGTGATGATTGTGATTTCATTTTTGGTGTGATATATGTTTGCAATTACTACATTATGATGCAAGTATGTATGGGAATGTTGCGTTATTGATCACACTACTCGTAAATAAGGTTGATTGACTAATTGTAAGCCATGAATTCATGAATTGATTGTATGATTATGAGAATGTACATTATGATTGTGATTGTGGCTTGTTGAATGGATTGGGTGTTACATTCCAATACACTAACTGGGATCGGTTGCCACGTTTCAGTATAAAAATGAGATCAGTTGCCACGTTCTGGCATAAATATGGAATCGGGTGTCACGTCCGGCACACTAACTTGGATCGGGTACCACGAACCGATACACTAATAGTTTGGGTTTGGGTTTCATGAGAGGACCATTGAATTGAGTTTTATGAGAGGACCATTGACTTGACATAAATGTATATCTTGAGAATTGTGAAATTGTGTGTTGTTCGTAAGTGATGACTAATATTGTATATGTTCAGTGCATGCATGTTTAATATTTGTTGTAATGACTTATATATGTTTCACCTCTTGGGATAGCCGTGTGATCCTACCAATACACGGTGATTGTGTATTGATATTGCACTTGCTTGTTCTTTGTTGAGTACAGGACATTTTCATGCGGTTATTGATAGACCTCAGCTAGGCGACTATTGAGTGTGACCGAATTCAAGGGTGAGTCAGTTCTTTCAAGCGGCCATGAATCTTTCTTGTTTAAGTCTACTCTTTTCAGACTCAGACTATTTGTTAAAGGTGTTTGTTAGTTTCGGGGTTGTACCCCTTGTTCTTAGACTTGTCGTCAGTAGAGTTTTGGTACAATGACTTTCAGGTTCTAGGGGTTGAATTTTTGCATTAGTTTGGTTAGTTAATTGTTTAAACCTTTGGAGTTTATTGGAATTCCATTTTTATTGTTATAAAAACCTGCTTCTGTATCTTTAAATGCCTTAGTTTTTTGTTAGGTTGTTAGTTTAGGTTGTAGTAATGGTTCTCCCACCGGAGTGTTAGTGTGGGTGTCAATCACGACGGTTTGGGTCATGATAATTGTTGAACAAAAAAAATATTTTTTTTGTCCCAATTTTAAATGATACAATTAAAATTTTGAAAGTTAATCAAATATTTTTTTGTTGATTCTTTTATGCTTTTAAAATATTCTAAATTTTTAATTATTATGATGTATTGTAGTTTTTAAATATATTAATTTTATTTTTTTTAAAAAAAACTTAAAACTTCTATATCAGAATATACGATCAAAGTTTAGATGTTTGAATTTCAAATTTTCAATAAAAAATTATTAACTAAACAATTAATTTGACTAAATTATTTATATTTATTCTTTGATTCAAATTTGATCCTATTCTCTTTTTCAATATATTAATCTATCTTCATATCTATTTAGGATAAAATTGAAAACCACAATTTAATTCTATCTAGGTTTTCTAAATTAACAATTACTCCATTTGTCAGTTTTCACATGACCAGTATTAACTTGGCACATATTTTTTTTTAAAATGATAATTTTATTATATCATTTTTTAAATATAATAAATTCAGTGTCTTGAAAAAAGTGCATTAAATATGTTTTTAATTATTAATAAAGGTAAATTAGAACCTAATTAATAAATAATCTTTTGATTTTTAAATTAAACAATAATTAAAGTAAACATCTATTTTCCATATAATGGACGAATAACATTGATGGAAGGGGAATAGTAACATGTCATGCTTCAAGCCTTCATCTATTCCACCAACAAGAATTGTGATGGAGTGGTTAATACTTTTTCATTTTTAATTAAAGGTCTTAGATTTAAATCGTCATAATCTACGGAGCCGCATTTATTAAAGAGTGTTTTACCCGTTAATATGAATTTTTCTAATACGAATCTAAATTTGACCGAGCTTCTATATAAATACTGAACATGAAAAAAGAAAAGGGTTCCACCTAATCATGAAACTAGGAAAGGGATATGCTTATTTGATGGTTGAAAACACTATAAGTTATGTAGTTATGGCCATGAAATGGCAAAACCACGTTTTCTACATTACAATGAAACGATGTGACCGGAGACAGGTCACAATATTAGACGAGGCGAATCCCAGGAAGGTTGGTAGGTTTAATTGAATTCATTAATTTCTATTCGAATTATAACTACATTATTTATTTAGAACTCACAGACTCTTCCCTCCAACATCCATTGCAGGGAAAGACTATAACACAGGAATTAGTAAAACAAAAATTAGTAATACAAGAATTAGTAATGCATGAAATATTTTTTACCAAGTGTTTGGTTCATTGCTTCTACTTCATATTGTGTTTAAATTAAAACTCTACAAAAGGCTTCTTTTCAATTATACCATTGATTATTATGAGATTTTCTATTTTATGTAATCGGGTCAAAGTAGATAATTGCCGGACAATATTATTTTTTATGGCCTTCTAACTAGCTAGGAGAAGAACAATTTTATTGTTATGTTTGCTTTTTTCTCACTTGAATTATTTGAAGGTAAATAATTGTAATCTTAATAAATTAATCACTCAAAAAATGTTAATTTTCAATTTAAAATAGATAGACCATCTACTTTTAAAATCGAAAAGACGGTAAACATTAGTAAAATCGAATAAATCATCTAATTTACACATAAAAATGGCAAGTTGGAGTTTTAAGATGTATGCAATTTTATAAATAGTTCAAAATACAAATAATTAGAAATCACATATATATCAACAAATAATATATTCAATTAAGATCGCAAACGTCATATGGTGATATATTTGCCTTTTCAATTAGTAAATGTTAAACAACTCATATTTAAATAGTTTGTTGATTTGTATTGCATTTATTTAGCAACAAACAACTTTCTCTAAATAATAAAATATGTAAGCTAATTTATTCAAAATTATATTTACTAGTACAAGTTTAAAACAAATAAAATGGTCAAAATGATTTGAGGGATATTTTAGTCTTTACATAGATAATCTCATGGAATTATATCCTATGTATTACGAATATCACCAAATAGAAGGTATTAGTAATACATCCTATAATACCATGTAGGGTGTAGAACTAGTCCATGAATTAGTTATACTTAGGCCCAAAATTCCTACCAAACATAGAATTAAATAATACCATACATAATACATAGACTATTTCTCCTAATACTTCCTATCAAACGACCCCTTAGTGGCATACTTTATGAAGAAAGGCTTCCATTAGTAGACATTTACGGTAAAACTTAACTAAATTAATATAGGCGGGACTGTGAAATATTATTATTTTATAGATGTATTGTTTAATCGATAAAGTAATATTCATTAATTTAAAGAGTGTTTTGAGATTCAACAGAGGTTAATTTTGATTACATCAAATTCATTGTATTTTACTAATTTATGCATCACATTTATTGAATCCACATAAAAATACATTCATTATACATAAAAGTATAATGTATACGTATGATTCATTGTAATATATTTTTTTGAAAATAATACAATACCTTTGGAACTAGTTACGCGTAAGAAAACACTTATCGCATCTAGAACTCTTCACAATTTTATGGTGCAGTTCGAAAAAGACAACACCAGAACTTTTCGATGCAATAAGAAAAGTTGAAGATGAACTTCAACTAGATTTAAATTTTAACAAAAATCAAGCACAATAGAATAGAATCATATTTCACTAAATTGTCTTAGATATATTTGTACTTTTAAAGAATGATTAGTTTATAATATTAATGGGACCATATATTTATATAGGGGTCCTCTGAAAATATATTATCTTATTATCTCATCGAAATGAGTGATTTTTTTCATTGGCGCAAGTCGGAACCGGAAGAAAATATTATCTTAGAGAAACTATTAATTTATATGTATTAATTTAGTGAGGTCTTGATGTACTCTACTTTTATGATACCTTCACATTAGGGCTACTTATCGGACGGATACTTCCTCTTAATGAATTGGCCTATAAGATTTCGATTTTTAAATTTACTAATTTTCTAGCCAACCAATAAGATATCGGCTGGTTCGATAACGACTTAGCAATTATCTGACGGTTATCGGACGGTGTATCGACTTACCTCCACTTTTTTTTTCATAAACGCACCTTTTAAAAAAGGACTTCTTTTCACTATTTTAAATGCAGTTAAATTTTAATATTCTTCTATATTGCAAAAATTATAGAATAATAGTAAATTAGTAATATAATGGTTAATATAACAGAAAAGTAAATAGGTTTTTCAGTTTTTGACTTTACGGCTTCAGGACTAACAATATATGTATTATGACAAATATTAAATGAGGCTAATATATCTAAGATAAAAGTGTAACTATGGTAACTCTTAACGAGTTAACAGTTTATCCGATAAGAAAATATAATTCGCCCCAACACCAATAAGCTGTTAATTATAAAATTCTAATTCGTTCACCAACCGTTTATTCAATAACCCAATACCAATAAGTCAATTTTGCGATTGGCTTATCAGTTATGGTTTAGTTTTGAACACCCCTACTTCACATCTTATTATCAAACCAACAACTTTTACCGGTTAAAAAATAAATAATATAAGCAGCTATAAAAATATTTACGAAAAATCAAGAAAAAAATTAATAACTTAATTGATTGACCAATTTAACATTAATTTTACCTTGTTGATGAAGATTTAATTTTCGTCTCAGTAATATTCTTCTTCATTTCCTCATCTCCCTTGCCCCAAGTTTTTCTTTTTAAAAAAGGTATATGTGTAAAATCATAGAAATTATAACATATAGAATATACGGTGGGACATTTTTTTTTTTAGATGTGCTAAAGTAGAATCCTAATTACCATAATTAATATAATATTTCATTTTCAAATCAAAATATTACTTTTTTTTTTTTTAACAAAACATATACAACCTGTTCTATCTCAGGGCGTCCGTAACTTTCTTCTCTCTATGCACACTCGTATATAATTGAATATTATTGTGTGTCAATGGGTGTAAAAAATGAGCCCAAATATAGGTAATGAGTTTAACTCGTTCAAAATTTTATGGGTTGGATTCAAGATAATTTGAATTGGGTTCAATCTCAACCAATTCAAGCTTTAATCTATTTTAAGAGAATTCTCAATTAAGCCTAATTTAATCTTCAATTTTAACCCGTTTTAAGACTCTTTATTTGCATTAATGTAATGTATGTTCCTATGAAGATATGAATACTATCTATTTTATATCTTTTAGAATTTATCTATCTATTTATAAAAAAAAAAATTTAAAAAAATCTTGAGTTGAAGTTTAAATTGTGGTTATAAAAGTCATAATAACAATGTGTTAAAATTATTGAGATTAAGCGGGTCAAATTGGGCAGGTCATGACCTGATCCAACCCAATTTTGAGCCCATTTGAACCAAAAGTAAACTTGGAAGGGGCAAGACTCAACCAAACTTCTATGTATAACTTACATAAATACCATAGTATAAAACCTAAATTACCTTCCATCCCTATTATTTTTGTAATTACAGAAATTTCATATGTTTTAGGCATTTCGGATATATAATTAAGAATCCGGATACATTATTGTTGATACATTATATATCAATCTGTTGCACTTATTAAGTGAAAAAAAGCTGAAAAATCAAATTAAGATCTCATAGTATCCATTTGTTGCACTAATTAAGGGGGGGAAAAAGAAGCAGAAAATCAAATTAAAATCCCATAAATTACGCTATTTCATTCCAAATTATTGTCAAGAATTCAAAATCCTATAGTGTAACAAACCAAAAAATTCAAAAATTAAATTTCTTCTTCTTGTTCATCGTTCTCTCTGTTTCATAAAAACTTTTGTCAAAATTTTGGATAAGCGAGGTGAGTTATGAAGGATGCAAAAGTGATGGAATTGTTGTTGGACAAACGATTTCTTTTGTGAATCTTCAAGTTCGTTGAATATCCTTTCGATTTTGATTCAAGATTGTCAAAAAATTTGAGATTCAAAATTCTTCTCCAGTTTATTGAAGATCCTTTCCGTTTTGATTCAAAATTGTTGACAATTTTGAGTTTCAAAATTATTCTCCTAGTTCATTGAAGATTCTTTCAATTTTGATTCAAAATTATCAAAAATTTTGAGAAGATACATCATGAAGATCCTTTCAATTTAAATTGATAAGTGTTGTATTTCTACCAGATACATTAAATAAGAAAGTGTTGTCCATGAGATTTTAGGTTTGAGATCGATACATTATTATTTGATAATTGTTATGTATCAAATACATTTAGTATACATTCGAATTTACGTATCATAACTAAAAAATTAGTGCATGATACATTATTATTTAGGTATTTTATTTTGTTTGAGATGATGGAGATCCTTTCAATTTAAATTGATAAGTGTTGTATTTCTACTAAATACATTAAATAAGAAAGTGTTGCCCATAAGATTTTAAGTTTGAGATCGATACATTAATGTTTGGTAATTGTTATGTATAGATACATTTAGTATAAATTTGAATTTACTATCATAACTAAAAAATTAGTGTATGATACATTATTATTTATGTATCTTATTTTGTTTGAGAAATACTATATTTAAAAAAAAAAAAATACATTATACATGTAATTGTTCCAAAATAGCTTCTTTTTTGTGTGTGTGATAAATAACACAAAGTTTATGTATCAAGTACATTTATATTGAACATGATAAACACTAATCAAAGATTCAACAACATTAGAGTTATGTATCAATATCTTAAGTATGAATATTATACATTGCATAAAACAAAGGTTATTGTAGCAGTGATGTATCAGATCAATGATAACACTAACAAAGACTAATTTAAGACTCAAAATAAACGAGATACATTAAAAATATGTATCTTTGATAGTGATGATCGTGCAATGGCAGATCCAACTTTTTTCTTCTTTTTTTTGGACGTTTTTCAATAGTAGAAACATTAAAAGAAAATAAATATTTTTCAACAAAAAATTTCAACGACAATATGATTAACTAAAATTGCAAAGGTTCAATAAGATTTCAATGAGGGCAGGGGGCGGAGGTAATTTTATTTTTATTTTTTAAGATGAAAAAATTTAAAAATAACAATAAAAGAAATAAAAAATTGAAGTGATGGAAAGAAATCTACCTCTTGAATAATTTGAAATCACTAATTGGAAATAGAAGATTTGAAATTCAAAAATAGATTAATTGATAAACTTGAGAGACACCTTCTGAAAATCAAAATGAATTTGAAATTTGTAATTGCCAAAGAAGTGGAGAGAGTTTAGGGATAAAATGGAGTGAAATGGGGAGTGGGAAATGTGGGTGTAGGCTGAAAATAGAAGTGAAATATTTATGTATCCAGAAGATTTTATGAATTGGGGGAATTAAGGGATTTTTGAAATTTTAAAAAAAAGTAGGGATAAATGGATACTAAGGTAAGTAAATGTGACATAAGTAATTTTCCCAATTTCTATTTCAACACATTTTAATCTTTCTAATTTCAACCCAACCCACCCATTTTACACTCCTAATGTATATACTTAACATACATATGATATACACAATTATATATTTGTTGTGTATTATCTTATATGTACAGTGATACATAGGATATCTAGTAAACATTGTATCATCTTATATATACAGTGATTCATAGGATATATAGTAAACATACACAACGACATACACAAAAAGAATTACACCGAACATGCACCAGATATTCAGTGAGATATATATATATATATATATATATATATATATATATAATACACACATCTATTTCCACCTTCAAACCACCACCACAAAATTTACCACTAACACCCCGTAATTACTTGTACATGTATGCGAAGTTGACGTTGATAAAATTACTTGAACTAGAAAGACTTAAAATGTATTTGAAATGGACTAAAAAGAAAAATTAAACAAACAAATTGAAACTAAGGGAGTAGTAGTAGTATATATAGGATAGGAGATTGAAATATAAGATTACTACAAATCGAAGAAGCCTATCATTTCCTTTGTACAAAATGATGTTTTCTTGCTAATATGCCTTGAGGATTGAAATATAAGATATTGCTACAAACAAACTAATATACAGGAAAAACATGTAATCAATCATGTACAAGAAGGCAAGCATTACAACATACTAAATACACTTACTTATCTTCAGCAGTAAAATCTGGTTCAGCTGGTTTCTGAAGCAAAATGGGTGATATCCTATCTGCCATCCTTGCTTTCTTTGCAGTATTACGCCGCAAAGCACGAAGTGCATTAGCAGCAAATCGCGATGCATAGATAGTAGCACCCAAACTTGGCGAGCTACCACCTCCCTTTGCTAATGCATCTTGTAATCTGTTTTCTTCTTCGCAAAGAGATTCTTCTAGCTTCTTCCTACAATGACGGCGCCATGCTGCTTGTATGAAGCAAGCCGCCCAGGTTCTCCACTGCTGCGAGTAAAACCTAAAAGTATGGCGGAGTTGCTTGCTATGAAGTCTCCGGAACTGAGAGGCTACAAATTTCAAATCATCGGCCACAAGAGCAAATGCTTCAACTTCTGAGAGCGCTTGGACAGTTCGGGTTGAGATTGGGAGGTTATTTGATGGATGAGGATCCAGAGCCCAAGTAAGAAGCTCTTCTCCACAAAAATCACCAGCTTTTAGATAATCAGAGTTAAAGAACCCCGTCCTCCCTCCATTAGTGGTTACAGTCAATAGTTTGCCCCGCATTATAAAAAGCATCTCATCAACCGGATCACCTTCACGCACAATGAAGCTGTTCTCTGTGTAAAGGACAGGCCTGAGACGGTCACATAGTGCATCCAGGAGTTGCTCATCCATTTTTTCAAACATTGGAACCTTCAAATTGTAACCAAAATCACATACTACTTAAGAAATTAATACAAGTAAATTGAAACATAAATTGAAAAAAAATACTTATAACCTAGCTACTCACAGAAAACCTTACTACTGCAGAAGTCATTAGGTGACGATGACATACATAGAAGAGCAAGAAAGAATATTTTATCGAGTTGCAAAGCAGGAATAACACAACGTACCCTCATGAGCAAAGCCAAACAAAGATGGCGCTTTATATCTCTTCTGAGATCTTTAGGCAGGTTGAGGATCAGATTCTCTTCATCAACACCCCTAGTTTCCTGCCACTTGTATTGCTCATAGCGCCTGATCCTCTCCCGGAGGTGCTCAGGGAGTAAGCGGTGAGACATCCACTGCTCTGCATCTCGTCTTTTCACCCTCATCTCTTCTAGCCTGAGTGTTGTGGACTGCAGATAAGTCTGTCACACCACAAGTACTTCAGTTAATCAGAACATAGTGGACACTGAATATTAATTATGACCACCGAGTCAAAACAATATCCTATCAGTTAGCCTATTCCCGGGCTGAAAAAACTTACCACCTACCTCTCATCTATCTTAGTTGTTTTAACCACATTATGCACATCAAGAATAATCAGTACATATATAATGGATATAATGAGAATTCTATAAAATCATTTCGCAGTTGTAAGACAAATCTGAAAAACAATCATTTTTGGTGTGTACTCAAGTGTATATGACAAATTGGTGATTGCCTGAACTTTAACATAGAACTGAAATGTGATGAGGCTACCTGCATGTTTCCAATGAGAAATGAAAATAGCACCAAGCCAGCGATGGAAATGAAAACTGCAAAGCAAATTTCCCAGACATAGGTACTTGTTTCGAGGTTTTGACCGAGGGAACTGCAACACAAAGAAGCAAAGTATCAGTTAGAATGAAAGCAAACAAAAGATCCAACTGAAAATGAACAGCACACAATTGGAGCTCCACAGAGATATTCTAGTTATGAAACGTAAAGGTCAACCAGGGATAAAAAGCTAAACCTATTAGAAGTGCTTGGGAAGTTTGACATATAAACAATGACTGAACAAAAGAAAGGCTAATATGAAACTAAGAAAGACAAGACTGTTGTTCCTTAATAATGAGGAAAATGACTTCTCTAATGGGAGTAGGGAAAAAAAGTTGCAGTAATGACATTCCACATTAATTGTGTCCTCTAACCCTCTAACACACCTCATCTTCACCCCCAACCCCCTTTTGCCCCTCACCTCACCGTCCCACACCCCTACCTCCCCACCCCTATCTCCCATAGTATTTGTCCAAATTACATACAAATGTTTTTAGGATAATATTTTTTGCTTGCCTACCGAACACAAGAAAATAAGTAAGAAACCCACTTATTTTCCTAGAGAACAGTTTTCATGGAAAACATTTTCCATGATAACGAACACACCTAGTCTTTAAAGATCCTTTTAACCTCATTGCACTCAAAATACATATATTTTTACTAAGGTTTTCCCTCAAATTTGGATATCAAAATTGTTATAAAACAACTTATCCTGAAAAAAGAACTTTTCCAGGCCATTCTTTATGGACATGTAGAGATATTTTTGCACATAAAACCATGCTTTTGCATGTCTTGCACTAGCGGTATCAGCGAAATGGGCTTGTTTGTCCAAGTATTCATCTCCTACCCTCCCCTCACCGAGGCATGTCAATATTAGAGACCAATATGAAATCTTTTAAAAAGAGACTAGCCAAATGTTCTAGCATCAAATTAAGTACAGTGCACTGAACCCACAGATACAACAAATAACCCACAAGCTGGCCCCAAAAGGAGTTTCCTACTCTTCCTACCTCTGTTTCCAATATATGGCTTGTGAGCAGCAGCATAATTCATACAAATATGGTTAGACATAGCAAATGAGCAAGAGTATCAATAGCAAACATGCAGGTAAATATGCAAAACTCAAGTACACAGAGATAGCATACCTCAAGTTCTGCAAACCCCACCAGAAACAATAAAAGAACTTCTGTGGAAAATCCATTGATTCCACAACACCAGACTTTAGGGCTTCATGGAATATTCCAAAATCAAAAAGCGTTGTATTTGGTGTCTCTATAGGACATGAATCATTCAGCAATTTTATGAAATTTGTATGATCATCATCACAGTACAATGAAGAATGATGACAAGCAGATGTATTTCCACATGCTCGTTGCCAACAAGTAGATTCACGTTCAATAGAAAACAGGTACCAAAAGGCTCCAAGTACCTAAGAAAGCCGATTATGACTCATTATATGCATAATGTTTCAGCAATAATAGTGTGCCAAGTATTAGATAATGACTAAACTACTTGCTAAAAAATATTACTGAATATCTGTAGATGATATGTTTGCATGACAGAGAAAACTTATGATACAGTCATCCCAAAAGTAATTTTCAATTTAGAACCAAAAATAAAATCAATTATGAAAAATAACACCCTCAAATACAGTCATCCCAAAAGTAATTTTCAAACACATTTAAACTAGCAAAGTGCATAGTCTCTTAGTGTTTCAGAACTTAAATCAAGCTTATCACAAACTTACATGACTGGCAAGCATATAAAGAAGGAGATTAAACGCAGCTCCAGCCCATGCTGTTTCAGTGAGTATGCCAGAAGTTCTAGTGACTTCCTTATATAAAGGGTATACTCGAAGGAGCCTCGGAATATATTGGAAGAAGACGACAAATTTCAGCAAAGTCTTTGTATTCAAAGATTTAGCACCCTGCAATTTCGGAATGACAACTAAAATTGCGACCTGAAAAAAAACAGGAAAGAAACATGAGTTTAAACAATAAATATAGGATTTGTATTTGCATAGTATGAGCTGCATGGTTTTAGTTATCAAACTAGTCCCTGTCGCAGTACAATCTCTTTCACAACTCAAGTCTAGCTTTAAAACATACAACACCCTTAACATCATAAGTGCATGACAACACAAAAGTTCACAAAATCATCCAACGCCAAAAAATGCACCATATCATAGAAATCTACCTTCTCCACGACAGATGGAATCATGGTTTGTTTTAAGCAGCATAAATCTTCGACACAATTGACCAACCACGTGTCAATTTAGTAAAATAAGAATATTCTTTAAATCAAAACTGAAATAACAATTGAAGAGAAGTCACTCTAACCTGTGGTAGAGGAAGAACTGCAAGAATATCTATTAAGAAGTAAGAGGACAAGTATCTCTTTGCTATTTCCCACGCATCTTCAACCAAAACGCCTCTTCCAAATACACGTGATGAAGGGGCGATGAAACCAGTACGAAATTGAAGCACAATATGGAAAAGGTAAAAGATATCAGTGATGGAACGCAAAACACTAGCTGTAACCTCCATTTTTCTATCCAAATGCAGGCATTTGTTGTTATTATCAATCACTGGAATGTAAAAGAACAAAGGATCCAAGGAGATGGCAATTACACAGGATAATACAAATATTTTGTTCCACTTCTGAAGAAAAGGTCCTTGAGGATCAAGCATCTTGTTTTCTGATCCCAAACTTTTGGTCAGAAGGCAATTTAAACAAGAACTTAAGGCATGTATTATGCTTTTAATCCTTCCAGAACCACTTTCCAGGGCTTTGCGTAATTCATTGGAGAACACTCCAAATTTGCCCCCGCGTACTCCATCTTTATATGTAAAATTCCCCTCTGAGCTTTTCTCTGAGTTCCAATCCTGAAACCTGCATAGAAATCAATTGAAGTGTAGAAACAAGCTTAGAGTCAGACATCTCAGCAAATTGATCCACGTTTAATATAACTTTGCTACATTAAATTACAATGGAATAGTTAATTCGCATCAAGTAGGTTAAAGTCAATGTTACAAGATCGAATTTACCAAAATAAAGTAATCCTACATAAAACCAGAATATGGGACGGATACACAGCTTTTCTCTTTCCTACAAATTCCATAATTAGTTTATTCTCCATTCCCTCTAATCTGTTCACTCATTCAATTTTCTCTTCTGTGTCAAATGCTTACGTTAAGACAAGTGAAACTAGTTCAATATGCTTCCTAAACAAAAACATCAAGTGGATAGCATATAAGATAAACAAGTGAACAAATAAAAGGGGTTTCCCAGGTTCACAGAAACTGACCTCACAAATTTCTCTTGCCGGTGATTCATAACTTAAGTCAGTGCATCAAACTGCTCTAACAGGCAGTAAAACGGCAGCCTAGTGCACTAAAACTCCTGCTATGCACGGATCCGTGGAGGGGCCGAACCACAAGGGTCTTTGTTCCAAGAGGCAGTAAGCTTCCAAAATCCTTCAAGGGACGACAGGTTTCTTCATAAAAACCACTTCGAGTAACACATCCAGGACCTACATAGCATTCCCTAAAAAAAATTATCTCCTCCCATATTATAACAGTAAAACCAGAAACCTCATGATATATTTCCTTTGAAGATGCATGATCGGAATACTTTGAGATGCTGTCACATGCAAAACTCTTCGCACAAAAATCACAAAATTTAGAATCAAGAACTGAACTTGCTTAGTCAGTTATAACATAAACGTTTCATCAGCACGGAGGAAGCCAAATATTCAATAGAAAATGTTTACACTTAACACAGCCATAGAGAAAGTAAAATAGGAGCCTAAAAATTGCATTCAAGTTCAACGACATCGAAAACTCTAACTTCCCACAAGGTCAACTAATCTAATTGAAGACATCTACATCGAAGAAAATATTCACAACATTAATACCTTTATCAGATATAATCAATCATCTAATACATCAAAACATAAAGCAAAATGTTACCTTTATCATATATAATATCCAAACATAAATCAATTTCTTCATTTCTCAAAGTTATTGTACTTGAAACATTACTTCAAACAAATTGTAGTCCACAATCAACGAAAACAAGGTTTTTCCCAAAACACGTCACTAAAACAACTGTCAAATTAAACTCAACCAACAAGAAATTAGTAGTATAATTAATATTTGCACAAATATTAACCACTTGAACAAGACAATACAGTGTAATTTAAATTAAATTTCAACCATACGAATCAAACAAGTAGTAATTTCAACAATATTGAAGTGAAACGTAGATACATACCGAATCAAATTTTGCGGAGACAAACTGTACAGTACAGCAAGAAACAACTAAGAGTTTTCAGAGAGAAGACGAAGACGATGATAGAGTGAAGGAAGGTTCCCGGAGACTTTTCTGTAGGGCTGATTTTGAATTATTTTTTTTCTAAATAGATACTTCCTCCGTCCCTTTTTACTTGTCCACTTTAGAAATGGCACACAGATTAAGGCAACAATGATTAGCACAGTGAAGTTACAATTTTACCCTTATGACAACTTTTCACTTCAAAATTACAACCACTTCTTTGAATTCAAGTGAAATAAATTGGAGGGAAACAACATACACTTTTACAATTTTCAAGAAGTGTAAATAAAGGTATAATAGGAAAAAATTTGTTGTCCTTTCTTGATTTATCAAAATGGACAACTAAATAGGGACAACTAAAAAAGGAAATATGGACAACTAAATAGGGACGGAGGGAGTATTATCAATCAACTTGTCTTTTTAACGGAAAAAAAAAAATATAGAGGGAGAAAACAAAAATGACGGGTCAATGGGTCATGGACTCTATTAAAGTCCACGGCAAGTATTTGAACCGGTTCTTTGTCTTAACGGTACTTGTTTTCCAAACTAACGGCGACGGCGCGCTTGCGTGTTTTTTTTTTTTTCTTTTATTGGTTTTGTTTTTTTGTTTACGATATTGGAATTAATTTCATATCTTTCTTTAAGCAAAGTATAAAAATGAGAATGACTCTCAATGAAGAGTCTTTATATTTGCAGTGTTTAGCGTACAAAAATAATATTAGTGGATGAGAAAGATGGCTTTTTTTTTATATACAAATTTAGAAACATAGACAATTTTTAATGTAATATAATTTTTTTGAAAAATTGGTTGAGTATTTATTTATGAATAATTATTGATATTAGCGATACTTTTTAGTTATAGCAATACTATGATAAATTTGCATTATGTGTTAAAGTAAATTATGCATGCAGTCTAAATATATTTTAAGTGTTTTGAAATATATTATGCTTGTTTAGTAAGAAATTGACATTATACATGTATTAAAGTGTGTGATAAAAATATTATTCATCAATAAAAATTGTATTATATGTGTTTTATAAATTTGTTCTAGTAAAATTGTATTGTAGGTGTTAAGTGAAAAAAAGAAGATGATGTCATTGCTATATATAACAATATTTTCTTATTATAGCATATATTTGTAAAAATAAAGGGAAAAATTTCAAAAATAGCAAACATAATAGACATAGTAAGACTCTATAGCTATAATTTCGATAATTGCACCGCATAGTTATAGTTCCATTTGATATGGAAGTTGAAGTATATACAAATTCTGTATTTATACATTTAGAAATTTTTCAGAAATTCATTTGTATAATTCGCTTGTCAATATACAAACAGGGTAATTTATTACTATGATTTTTTCATAAATCGTATACAAATAGCTAGGGTAAGCATATACAAAATTCTGGATTTATACAATCAGGAACCAAGATACAAATTTTAAATTTATACAAATCATGTGAATTATACAAATCATGCGAATAGCAAAAATTGGGAAAACTATAGCCGTGAATTACAATTTTCTTAAATTATAGCTATAGTACCTAATATTTCTCAAAAATAAAGTTTCCCATGTTATTACAACAAGATCAGTTGGGCCGTTTATGTGTATGTCTAAGTAGCACCAACGAGCCCAATGAACTAGCTCGTGTTTGCAAGAGTGTACCATTTCTTGCGAGCCCTTTTTAGCCAACAAAAAGTTATAAATGATAGTATGATACACAATATTCAAAAACAAAAAATGGAGAAAAGGAGGTATAGTTGAGGAAGACTAGGGATGAATTGGACTGATCTGAAGTCAAAAGTTGTAATTTATTCAGGTTAAAAAAATTTATGTGATGCATGTATTTTACATATACACATATACGTACGTATGATGAATATATACATGGGATACACAAGGTGTTGGAAATAAATAACTATTGAATTGGCTCCACGTACGGGGGGGTTTTAATTAGCCCATTAGTTCATTAATTTCTCCTCTCTTAAACTATATCTATGATATATAAATACATCATTATATATGAATGTAGAGAAATATGTGATTTTTTCACGTTAAGATGAAGGGCTAGGGGTGATTTTAAAACAAAAATGTAAAATGTCTAGGTTGTGGACAAAGAAAATTCATCAGCTTCGTAAGGATTTTTGATGATCAGTGACACGTGAAATCGCGATTGTTGCAGATTCATTTTCGCTATGCACAAATTCATAAGTCTCCAAAACTAGTATTTATGATTCAAATACTACACAAAAAATTGCATGTGATACACATCTTATCTTCAACCATGATTATCTTCTATTTCAAATTTGGCTTCAATTTAATTGAAACCACATCAAATCTCCATTAAATTATCCCAAAATTAAGATTCAAAATCTTTTTAAGATATGTATCCAGTCAGTTGCAATAATATCCACACAAAATTAAACCTAATCTCAGGAACTTATATTCTCAAGCTTAAACAAATTTCAATGGAGTTTTAGTTCATCTTCTACACTTTCTAAGTAACATTAACAATGTTTAATATATAAGGATCCAATCTTTCTACAACCTATTATTCTTTTTAATATATATATATATATATATATACTTTTTCATGAGTAGATAGGTCATAGGTTAATTACTCTACATATCTGCAGTATAACTCCCATTATTGATTATCTCCATTCGACTAAACTATTTTAGTATTTTCCTTAACAAGCTTCAACAAAAATTGAGTATTTTTATATGATGATAAAAAAAGGTTAGAAACAAAAATAAAACGTCTTTTTTTGGTCAAAGAGGATTTATTTATAATTCTAAACTTGATATGAGAAGTCAAAAATAGAAATATTTTTCTATTTTTTTCAATAAATAAATCATAAATTAAAGTTTCTTAAGCATAAAGTATGTAACTTAATGGTAAAAATAATTCTCTGGACATCTTACTATTTTTAAACTAGACTAGATATTAGCAAATGAATTCTATATAAAATAATTTTATTTTGATAACGATGGAGATTTTGGAAGCAGTGAAGTAAACATTAATATCAATGTGAGTATACGAGCTACACCAAATATAATATATTAATCAATTATGTAAGTTTTTATTTAATTTTCTTCAAATATACAAAATAAATGCCATTTATTTGAGTTTCTTCTTCTAGTTAATTATTTAATATTCGAAATTTATTTATCCAATCTATTTGAGTTCATGCTATACAAAGTATGTTACATTTACTTTCCATATAATTGAATTCAAGATTTTTAATTAAAAATAATAGATCTTATTCATCCTTTCCTATCGACAGTAATAAAACAAACATTTAAGCACCATATGGCATGAGCGAGTAGGGTGCATTTTCAGTATGAATGCTACCATTTTGAGTAGATTTACTACTTTAATTTTATCACCTAATTTGTATACTCAATCAAAAAGAAAAAAGGACATGAGATTTACATGGTGTTTGAATAAATTTATAAATTAATTAATTTAGCCTATAAATATTTTTATATTCTAATTTTTAATCTGTTTGTTAAACATAAAAGTATTTAATCATAAGCCAATTGTTTATAAGTAAAATCGCATGAAAATTACAAATTTTAACTATCCATAACTTATGATTTCATAGTTTACATGTAAAAAAGTAAAAAAATGTCTCTACCAATTGCCCTTAATATTCATTAAAACATATTTTCCATGATGGACGGGTGAGTAACGCATTGGATTAAAAATGTCTTCCTTCTATCTAGTAGACTACAATTATAACTTTACAACTAAACATATCAATCATTTTAACGAAATTATAAGATATCATAAGTAAGATCTTAATTAAATATATAGACAGTATTGATTATTGATCCACGTGAATCTTAGACCCAAACTATATATAAATATCACAATCCATCTGAATTTATTTGTTAGAAATTATTGAGGCTGGATTTCTAAGAATCTCATTGTTAATTACAAGATGAAAAATTGAGTGAACTTAGATTTAAAATAAATTGAAACGTAACTTAAGTATTTGCACTGGTCTCAAATCAAACACCCAGCTTCAAATGAAAAAGACATAATTGTCTTTTGAATTAATACAATCACAAAATGTGAAGCATCAAAAGAACTTGGTACAAACAAATGGATTTTTGTTATTTTTGTTTAATCTACATGGATCAGGTTATTTTTTACCGTTTCAGCTAAGATATTACTTTTAATTATCCCTTTGTTTAATTAATGTTATTCATTTTTTACGTAAAAAAAATAATCTTTTAAAATTTATATATATTTTTTGTAAATAGTTTGAAAGACATTTCAATTGTTTTAGCCAAAAAAGTGTTTATCAATTTTTTTTAAACACTTAATTATTCATTCAAGATTGATACTTATCAGCTAGTATTAATCCATTAATTCTAACATGTTCTTACTTTGTCTTAATTCCTCGTTATGAAGAATTTTTTTATCTCATCATGAAGTTTATAAACTAATATAAAACTTATGCCTTGCAACTTGCATATAAACTTCATTTTCTTTAACTGCAATTAAATGATTATAATATGTATTTTAATTGTTTAGTTACGTTACTTATTTCTGTGTATTATTTTCACCAATAATAGCATGTATCTGTTGATTTAAGTGACAGGTTTTAGTGGCACAGTCATGAAAAATTTTAATATGGTTAAGGCCCAACCAACAATAATTGTGTGAGACTCCATTCAATTTTTGACATTTGGATTTGTGGTCCCATTTTAACACCACACACTCTCTCACCTTATTTTCCCCCAAATTCCCCTCTTTTCCCTCCAAAATATTTTGGCTCCTTGTTCAATATTCTTCTCTTTTTCACATTTTTTTTTCAATTCTCTGTGCTCTTTATTAATTAGTAACTTGATTAGCTCTTTCTTTCCCATTAATCATTTATGTCACTCAGCTAAACCAATTTAAAAAATTGCCACCTCTCAACCAATTCAACTAAAATATAATTATTCCTCGTAGCCTTAGAAAAAAAAACTTTTAAAACTTTTATTTTATATATCAAAAAATTGAATCAAATTCCTAGGATACATTTAAAAGATAAATTTTGAATGAGAAATTTACACACTTTATATTTGTATTAAAAAGTATTCACTGAATATCGAAAATCGAACTAAATAAAAATTTAGTCAAATTGAATATTTATTTTCCTTCAATTTGTTTTCTTTTTATTTTTAAAAAAATTGACATAATCAGTTTTGGTTTCAAAGTAAAAATAAATTGAAAAACCACCAAACTGATTATAAAAATATCTCCCTCTTTAAATATATAGTGTGTGTGTTGTGAAAAATTAAACTTTTACTCTTTTTATTTGTAATCTAGTTACCTTTATATAAACTTAATTCTATTTTTTCACTTTCTAGTTTGATTTGTAATTTATTATGATGATTTTAAAAATTGATTTTTATGTTCAAAGTCACTTGTTTTTAGTCCTTTAATTATTCATTATTAGTTAATTCAACTATCATCAATCAGAACTAATTTTTTTAAAAAAAATTATACCGAAAAAAGCTCACCAATGAGTAAGTGAGAGCATACCTATAAGTATTCTAAAATCACTCGTTCTTCAATTTTTTTTAGAAATTTTTTGTACTTTGTGTTGCACTTATTACTGAAATTTAAGATAAAAATCTAAACAAAAATCAACCAAAAAAATATATAAATCAAGAAAAGAAGACTATAATTATAGTGGAGTTCAATTTTTTAATCGTATTAGCAATCACGGGAATAAAAGGCTAAAACTTGAATTGATATTAATTTACATATTTTTATTTGACTTTCGGAAAATAAAAATTTAAGACTATTAAAAAAAAGAGAGAGGTAAAATACTTATTATGAGGAAAGGGAGGAATTTGAAAAATACTTATTAACTAATTATGTTAGATATTATGACTTAATTGCTAATTTTCCCAAAATTAAATGGAGCCTCATACAACTATTGTTAGTTGGGCCTCAACCATATTAAAAATTGGACAAATTACTTAACTGCACTCCTTTACTTACCTTAATATCCATTTATCCCTACTTATTTCAAAAATTTCAAAAATCCCTTATTTCACCCAATTAATAAAATCTGGAAGATACATAAAGATTTCCCACCTTTTCTAAAGCCAATACCCATGTTTCCCCTTACAAATTTAATTCCTTTTTTTCAGCCATCACACACGTTTCCCATTAACAATTAAACTCTTCCATTCCATCCCTAAAATCTCTCCACTTCTTAACAAATTTCTAATCAATTTGATTTTCAATAAGAGTATCCTCACAGTACCGATTTCTAAGTTTCTCCATTGTTGTCTTCTTCGTGCTTTTTACTGATACATATGGAACAGGGTCCATCCGATAGTGTTGGTGTTTCTCATACTAAGAACAAATCCAAGCGATTGCATGACCCATTAGCAATGAATGACGAGATTGTTGTCAAACAAAAAAAAAGGTTGGAGAAACCCCCCAAAAAAAGGGAAGAAAGGTGACATATGTTGTTTCCAGACCCACACTTCCTAAGGTATGTGTTTAAACAAACTTTTATATTTTTATGGTTTTGTTATGGTGTTGGTTGTGTTTGGACTGAAATTGTTAAAATTAAATTACAGTGAAGATACATTACTTATCAATTCAATGTTTTAATAGTAAGTTAGAACAATATCGATTTGTAATCGGTAAATTTAGTTTAACATTGATGCATGTGATTTGTGAAATCGAAGTAAGAGTCATTTTAATTTCAAATTCAGTAAAAGCATCATCTGTTGTACAGTTTTGAAGGTGTATCAGTTCATGATTTTGTTTGTTGATGCATATGATGTATCTGATACATTCATAAACATCATTAAAAGCGAATGCCTGATACATATATGTATTGAATTCATGTACAATATACTGTTAGTGACCTTTACAGTTTGTTCCTGAGAATAATTCAAGTATTTGGTTGGTTGGGCTGATGTTAATTACTCATGTATCTTATGCATTTGACGACGTGTTTGATATGATGTCATTATAAAACTATAACGTATTTACTGAAATTACAAATTATCTTCAATGTATCATTCTCTCTTAATTACATCATTTGTTTGAGATTAGACAAGTACAATTATATATTTTGTTTTTCTGTATAAACAGGGCATGAATTATGTTATCAAAAAAATACCAGCACATCCATTGAGATTTGGAGCAACGTTCAATTTTGTTTTTGTGAATGAAATCAAGAAGTCCATAAATGAAGAAGGTGTTGAAATGTTCAAGAATACAATTTTTGGACCATATTTGAACATTTCGAAATGTAATTTCCAGGGCCAGATTACTAAGTGCTTGTTGTTGTAGGAGGTGAAACACGATAACAAAGATGTATTGCATGTTCAACATGCTAACGGGACTGTATTGCAGTTTGGTATAAAGGAATTTGCCATTGTAACTGGCCTTAAATGCAAAGGAAATGTGACAGATTTTTCATATCCGGAATCCACTCCGAGCCAGTTACTACAAAGGTATTTCCCTGATGCAACTGCAGGCATAACCAAAAGCCGCTTGATACAACGTTTTGTAATGGGTAATTGGGATACCACACAGGACTCCGTTCAGATGGCAATCTTATACTTCATCAATACTTTCATCTTATGCCATCTTGGTAAGACCTCCATAAAGATTGAAGAATTTCTAATGGTCGAAGATTGTACGTATGAATTGTATCCTTGGGGAAAGATTGCATTCGATAAGCTAATTACATCACTCAGGCAAGACTTCAACCAAAGCAAACAGATGTATCGCTTATTTGGTATGCCTTATGCACTCAATGTATGGACTTATGAATGTGCATCTAGTATAAATCCAGAGATTGTTGTTAAAGTAGCGAATGGTATTCCCAGGATTTGTAATTAGAGTGTCGTAGTTGTGAAGCCAAAATATGAAAAGTTTATGTCTAGCATTTTCTCCGAGGTAACATTACTTTTAAATTTGCAATTAACTATTTTTCAATAAGCTTTCTAATTTTTTTTTGTAAATAACAATTTTTGTATTAGACAATATTGTATGACATTCAACCATTTTAAAATGCAGAATGCATGTTTAAACATTGTACCAACACAAGATGAAGTTGAGGCCCTTGATTTACCCGATATTCAAGATGCACATACTCCTGAACCATCCACAACAGCAGTGCTGCCAAACAAAGTACAAACAAGGGCTTCCACTTCAGGTTTTGAGGATTTCTCAACAAGCCCTCCTCGTCATTTATTGACAAAATCATCACGTGTGTCTGGTACATCATCTCCACCACCACCCAAAAGGAGAAAGAAAATTGATACACCTAAAACAAAGGTGTTGGAACCTGAATTGCCAGAGCAGTTAAGGCCGCCATTAAACCAGTCATTTTCAATGCCGGATGAAGCACCTACCCCACCTGCTAATATATCTTTTGCCCATGTCTCTTCACAAGTCCAAAAAGATAAGTCTGTATATCCCGATAATGAAGAACTGAAACAACATATGAAGGAATACGTAAGTAATGATATTAATTTATATTTATTTGCTTATTCATAAATATAAAACTGAATTATAATTTTTTTTGAATAGGTTGACAGTAAATTTGAGTATCTTGTGAATTTGATAAAGGCAAACCACTTTGAGATGATGAATTCTAGGAATAGGGAGGACGACAAACAACCAAAGGTATTGTGTTGTATATCTGTTTTGTTTGTGTGTTTTAACTTTCATAGCTCATTTTGTTAAAAAATTAATTCTTGAAGGATTTGGGCGGCAAGTCTACGTCGTGCATTGTTGAAGTTTCCGGTAAAGAAGTCAATGATGGACATCAAACAAGTACCTGCAAGTTTGATCAACAACCAACCTCACCGATACAGATGGATTTTGCCATTAATGACCAAGACATTGGTGTAACTGATTTTGATGTTGAAGTTCAGGTTTATTTTTACTTTATTCATTGCGGATATTTAATTAAACAATTTATCAGTAACATATTTTGTTTGAAAAAAACTTGTTTAAAAAAATACAGACTGAAGATACATTGAAGAATCATCAAGAAATGAATGAAGTTTCAGAACTTCAATCATCAGATGCAAATGTTCATCATACTGCAGAAACAACTGAGCATAAGAAGGTACTATTGTCATCATAAATTGACTATTAGTATACATCAACTTTGTAGTGATACATCAAAATGTGCCATTATAATACATTATAGTTTTCTTGTGTGATTATGATACATCCAATTTTTGTGTGTATGATACTTTACATTTTTAATTATATATATATATGATACATTCCATTACAAGATACATACAAGTGTGATTATGATACATTGCAGTTTATTTGTGTGATTTGTATACATCAAATTTTTGTGTATATGATACTTTACATTTTTAATTATATGTGTATATGATACATTCCATTGCAAGATACATATCAGTGTGTCTAAATAAAATTGATTGTCTACTATATGTAATCTGTCTTGATAATTATATGTGTATCATTTATATATCATATGGTTTATCAAATCTTATTTAATTATCAATTTGAATCATATAGGATTCTACAACATCTGGTACAATATCATTTGAAACTCGAGAAGGCATGCATATACTTATTGCTGATCTAGGAAGATTGCTTATTCCTGTTAAACCAGTTAGTGCAGCAAATCCACAGGAGTTAACCAATAGCAAAATTTTACTTTCGGACAGTCAATTACCCCCTGATATTTCAATCACAGAGATTGTTTTCCGAAGTAATACAAATACTCCTCTTGCACGTATCAGAATGCCTTCAAAAATTTGCAAATCTCCTTATTTGACTTCATTTGGGTCAAGTGAAAAAGGAAAAGAGGTCACGGAGGATGTAATCCGTCCAAATTTTTCATTTGAAGGTTGTGAGATCACAAATCAAGCCTCGTCATATCTGATTGATGAGTTTATTGAGTGGGTTACTACAGGTCTTCTCAAAACACATGCCAAAAAGTAAGTTTTATACTTTTTACTACATTTGTTCAATTTTGAAATTACAAATCTTGTTGCACTTTTAAATAACATTTTTTCTTTACACTTTATAAAACAGGAAACCAATAGAGGATAAGTACAGAGCAAAAGCCTCTTCTTTAGGTTTTGAAATGATGAATTATGTTGTTGCATATCCATCCAATAAAAATTGGTTCTATGCCATGTCCCAGCCCAAAAACTGCTGGACTGATCAGGTAAATATGACATGTATATGTAAATTTCATGTTTCTGCTACATTAAATTGAAATGTATCATATATAGTTATCTTGATGTATATGATACATTCATTTAATAGGTGTTATATACATATTAATTCAGTATCTAACTTTTTATTTTCATGTTTTTCTTTTTAAATGTATAATTATGTTTATAATGTTTTGTGTAGCACATGGATGTTGTTTTTTACCATCTTCGTAAAAAATCAAAACTTCGCAGCATGAATCAATACAGATACACAACAGTAAATTGTTTGTTCAGTTCACATATCAACAATATCCATGAAAGGTATTATAACAATGTGGTTGATGATGATATTAGTACCCAATAACACATTGATCATGTTGTAGCTGTATCTGTACATGAGAGGTCAATAACCAACGTCATGAAAGGATTTTCAATACCAGCTGCATTACCATGGCATCTTGTGGACGATGTTTACATTTCGATTAATTGTGATGGAAAGTTCCATTGGGTGTTAGCTGTTGTTGAATTGAATCGGAGGTTGATACGCGTGTATAACTCTTCTATAGGTACAAGGAAACAACAACATTATGAGGAGATAAAAAAGTTGTCAAGGATGCTACATTCTTACCTCCTTGACAGTGGTTTCTTTAAAAAAAAATGGGCGGACAATCTGGCCAGAACTTGATGCATATAAGGACAAACAAACTGGTACACTTTTGGAGTCACATGTTCCTTTCACTATTGAATACGTTCAAGGCATCATGCAACAAGAAGAGGATAGCATGTAAGTATTTAAATTATTGACTACAATCATATGTGTAAGTTTTTTTTACAAATTTTTATTCTGCATTTTGTTGTAGGGACTGCGGGTTATATGTAGCTACATTTGTAGAGTTTTTGAGTGACCAACTTGTTATACCACCTGATATTGATGGCCATCTAGCAAATTATCTTCGCAATAGATATGCAACATTGTTGTGGAGATACGATAGCGACAAGTTCAAGGGTGGATACATAAGTGAGAATGACGATCCACCAAAGCCTAAGGGTCAATTCACAACACCAACTGAACAAGATTTCGTTAACATAGATTAGTACTTAATAGGGATTGCATGAACAACTTTTCATGTTGTTTTGTTTTGAAGACAAATTCACTTTTTTTCATGTGTTTCTCATAAAACTTAGTACAATATTTTGTTATTTATTAAAATTGTGTTTTCACTATATTGCTTTAGATAAATTTGTTGCTTTATAACGTTAAGCCCCACAATCATCACTGTTTGACTTTAAGTAATCTAATAGTTTACTTTCAAATTGATATATATGATACATAAGTCGTAATGTATATTATGCATGAATGTTATTCACATATACCAAGTACATTTATGTATAAGCAACTTAAATTATATGAATGTATATGATACATCATGTAAATCTACAAAAACATAACACAACAAACTTTTAAATTGAACTTCAACACTGCTAAGGTAAAATATATCAAAATTATAAATGTATCAAATACAATTTTAAGAGTTTTAATGTGTGTTTCATTAATAGTCTTCAGTGTATATGATACAACATAATGTGGTGTATATGATACATACAAAACACGTCTGCAAAAGTAAATTTTGGGACACATAATTTTGTTTAAATCATTAACATGGTTTTGAATCAATATTTTATTCATTTACACAATAATTATTTTTCGCAATTTATACATTCAGTATAAGAATAATTTTATATTTAATATAAGATTGGCACACTGTTATGAACTAATGCATTTAGTTGAACAACAAAATAAATTGTTTAACAATACACTTTATTTAATCCAACTACTAAAAGCGAAAAATACATATAATCGAAGAAAGAAAAACACAAATATCCTATTTTAAAACATTATTTCAATTCTCTTTCGGGAAGAAAGTACAAGTCCTCCTGTTGTGACTTTCTTGTCCACATTGCCCACAAGAATTCTTGTTCACTGTTATCTTCTCATCCGCGTTTTTCTTTCTTCAATTCCTTGGTCGTCCAGCCAACCTTCTGTACCTAGGTGGCAAGACAATTTCATCTAAAACATAGTCTGGAACAGTCCAATCCTCCTTATATGGCATTGGAACCATTGCAACCTTGTAGGTTTTTTCTAATGCATCCGGCTTGTAGTAATCAGAGCAATACGGATGCATATCCGTAACATTCTTGTGCTTCAAAACTTCAATTGCGTGTTCGCAAGGTATCTCATCATATTGAAATCTTCCACACGTACATATTTTTCGCTCAAGGCATACAATGTATCTTCTTCCGGCTTGATAAACTGAAAAAATATACTCAGACGATGGGACAACCTGAAAATAATTAGAAGTTACTGATACATTACATAATATGACATTTACATATCATTTCTAAAAAAAAAGGGATATGAAGGATACATCCAATTTTTGTGTGTATGATACATTACTGTATGATACAATGCAAATCAGAGCTGCTGATACATCAAACAGAAAGATAGGGATATTGATAAATACCTTCATATTTGAACTTTTAGATGCGTTTACAATCAATACCTCCTCAAATCTTCGGCCCAATGTGTCATTTGTATATGACGCTATTTCTCTATTTTTATAGTTCCAACTACCAAATAGAAGTCTAGCTTCCTCCAAGAAGTCTATTATAGTTAACCGACGTGCATCAACAAGGCAACCATTGATACAATCTGCGATGTTCGAAGTCATCATTCTACCTCTGTTTACTATTGAATGAACTCTTGACCACCTCTCATACCCAGCATTCTCAAGGTAATCCTTCACCCTGTGATCAACTTTCACCACCTTAGCCATTAATTTATCAAAATCTTCCTTTCTGTTTGCCTTTGCCATTGAGTAAAATATATCACTTAGTGTGTTTTTACTCCTTTTGAAGTTTGAACATACATTCTTCCAAAGATGCCATATGCATGCACAATGAGGTACATTTGGGAACACAATGCTTACACTTTTCATAATACTTTCATTTCTATCTGATACAATACACATGTTTTCACGCTCGCCAAATGCATTTTTGAATTGTTCGAAGAACCATGTCCACGAACAGTCATTTTCAGTGTCTACAACACCATATGCCAACGAAAATATGCAACATATTTACAAAGCAACACACATTTAACTATATTATACATAACTGTTACACTAAGATACATTGATTATACACTGAAAACGAAGTTCAAAATTATGTCAGTATTACAAAAGTCATACCTACACCATCGAGTGTGCTCGCTGATACAGAAGTACCTTTGTAAGCCCCGCCAAGATGTGCAACTTCCACTACAACTACTGGTCTGCAATAGTCAAACCCTCTTATCAATGACCGTAGTGCTATGAAAAGATACATGAATTGATTACTTTCCGTCTTTTGCATCCTTATATATGAATTTGGATACACATTATTTAGCATCCATATGTATCTTGGCATCTGCTTATATCCTTCTGATGGTTTACCCTTTAGCATTTTCAATGCACGTTCCTTAGCATGCCATGCTTGCTGGTATGATATTTCAACCCCATATATTGCTTGAATATCTTCAATTACATCTTGCGGCGTATGAATTCGTTTATGATTAAACAACTTGGGGGCAGTCACACCACTAATAAATTCAACTGTTGCTTGTACTTTTGTAAGTATCCTATCTCGCATCGGACACATATGATCATTGTTAAAGTACCTCACTTTGAATACATCATATTTCTTTCTGCACGAAGACCTTAAAGTCCACCCACATTCATCACTGAAGCAAACTAACACATAGCTGTACACATTTTTTCATTAGATTAAGTCATATAACAAAAACACTGTTAAAGTTTTCCACAAATAATGTAACTGTAATAATAAAGAACATAACAATCATAATAACAATCATAATACTTACCATTTTGTTTAAATCATTAAACACCAATGAACTTATCAATACAATAGAAACTAGAATTATACTAATTATATGCATAAACTGAAGAAAAACAAATCAAATTAGAGCTAAAACAGTCCAATACCTTTTTTTATCCGATCTTTTCACTCTGAAATTGAAGTTGTTCTTTATTTAATATTTCGCCATTACAGCGATGAGTGTTCCTTTATCCTTATACAACTGGCCTGTCTTCACATCAGTACTATTGGAATCAGTTATGTAATTTGTAGCATTCAATTCTGGAATATAATCTAAATCACAAATTCTCGATTCGACCAGAGCAAGAGCTTCAGTATCTCTTTCTGTACCTTCCACGCATATGATTTCACCGGATGAACAATCAAAGTTATGTATCTCCCCAACCATTTTCTCAGTTGTATCAATACATAACGGATACATGCCGATTCCAGGCTCATTTCTTCTTACTTCCAAATAAAGTTTCACACCCATGTCGTTCCTGATTTTCAACGGACATGTGTTTCCGTGTACGATGTATCGAATTTCAATATCTTTTCTAACACCGTCGATCTCTAACTCTGCTAAAATCAACGCTTTAAGATTCATAAATGAAATTGATTCTCCAACGACAATTCCATCAACCTTGTAACCTTCGTAATTAACATCGCTTACCCAAATTCCAGAATGTCGTAATAAAATTGTGATATTCATCGTCTAAAGCTGTTTTTTTCAAGTTCTTAGAATGTAGATCCACTTTATCATGATAAATTTGGTTAGCTGAAGGAGCTCTGATTTGAAATTTGAATTTATCAATTAGTTACGTAATTGAATTGAAGATTTACAATCTTTCAGCGTGAATTATCGCATTTATAGTTATTAAATCAAATCTACGTTATTGTTTCCTTCTAAGACGCAACAACTATTAACTGGAATGTATCAACCCTTATGTATCCCGTGCACAACGCTATGTATCCCACAATTAACATTTTTAAGGGATTTTTGGTAAATATAAAACTAGAAGGGATAGAATGTTATTTAGTAGTTATAATATGTGGTTTCTATAATTTATACTTAAAAATTTTCTCATTGTTATGTCACTTGGTAAATATTCTTGATAAGAACTTTTTGGAGAGTTAGTAACACTCTTAAACATATGTGAATTATTATTTTTCTATTTAAATAACGGAAAAGGCTCAAAAATACCCCTGAACTATCGGAAATAGCTCACATATACCCTTGAACTATATTCTGGCTCAAAAATACCCTTCCGTTAAAGTATTGGGTCACTTTTACCCTTACTATTAACAGAGATGTGTTAAGTGCCATGTGGACGCCACGTGGATGCCACATAAGCACCCTTACTATTATACAAGAAAAGTAATGCATGCAAAAGATTGAACTTTTAACTTTAAAAATGAAAACTAAAAATTGTTTACTATATGGTCGAGAAAAATAATAAGTTTATTAGATTGGGGTAAATAAGACATTAAAGTAATCTCATTCTCATTTCTTTTGGGACATACAATTTGACCTCTCATTTCTCTAAAATACATTTCCCCTCTTCTCTCTAATAGGATTCACCTAGGGTTTCAGATTTCTCTCATGGATGTCATTCCATTTCGAAGTTGATTTCACCTCTTTGTTCATTTCACTGCTAGGGTTTCGAAGTGGATTTTGGCGGCTGAGGTTAGTAAAGTCGTTGTTCTTATTTCGCGATGGTTCTAGTTTTGCGATTCCAAAGATATTTTTTTGGTTAGGGTTGCAACTTTGTTTATAATAGTTGGGTATGTTAGATTTAGGGGAAAATTTCACCCCTTTCTTCATTTAAGAAACTATTTCACAAAAGTATTTGGGTATGTTTATAATATTTGGGTATGTTATCGCTTTCTGAAAATAGATCATAAAAGGAAAATGACTCACAAGATCACAAGTATTATGGAAACAAAATTTAACAGCACTTCAGAAAATACATAGAATGTAACTCTTACAGGTTATTAGTCACATGGGTGTCTTCATCTGAGTTATTTGAACCTCTGTTGCTATTGCAGGTGTAGTCCCTTCTAAAAAAAAAAGGATAAAGGCTCTTAACGTAGATTTCTGCCTCAACATATGGAGCAAAGTTAGTAACATCTAGATATTTGATCGAGTCATCCTTTGGATTATATTTCCTCTCTAGGGTTCACAGATTTTCATGGTTGGATTTCAAAATTGACTTCGCGGCTGGTTTTCAAAGTGATCTTCGCGGCTGTAGGTTAGTTAATCTTTGTTCTTATTTTATGATGTTTATGATTTCAAAGTTGTGGATAGTTAGGCTTTGCGACTTTGTTTATAATATTTTGGTATGTTAGATTTAGGGAAAAATTATTTGTTTATTTGAGTTAAGCAAATAATCTATTGTTTATTCCAAATAGTTTAAACTATTACTAAAAGTTTTGATCTTTTTCCGGAATATGGTGTAATGGATATTTAAGAAGGGCGTGTGGTTTCGTATCTTATTGAATTGTGGTCCAATAGCTACAATTTTTGTAATCTTTTGAGAATGTTGTCTCGTATGTTGGTCCTATTCTGTCAAGGTTGGATTTAAGGAATACTTGAGTTAAAGTAGTAGTATTTAATGGACTAGTATATGAATATATATTGTTTAGTCCTAGTCTGAATTTGATGTGTGTGGTCCCAAATGCCCCTTTTCATTGTTTATTATTCCCTTTTTGTAATTTTTTGAGAATGTTGTCTTATATGTTGTGGTCCTATTGTTTATCCTAAATGTCCTCTGTATATTATGGCTTGTTTATTATGAAATAGTTGAATATACTAATAGTTGTTGCTTACAAAAACTAAAGACAAGAATAATCAAATGGAAACAAAAACACTTGCAAAAGTTAACAATAATGCATACTACTACTAGACCTCACTATTCTGTTTATGCCCCACTGTATGTTTTTTCTTTATTTTAGTTTAGATTCCTAAAGTTTAAGACATGTTTGTTCACATTTTTTCCCACAATTGTTTATGTTGTAAAACATGTGGCCCCTGTATGTTTTTTTCTTTCTTTTACTTCATTTCTGCATAACAGTCAGACCTTGGTCCCAAATGTCCTTTTTCATTATTTATTATGATCTTTTTGTTTAGAGCTTTTACATCTATTATTTATGTTGTATTAAACATGTGGCCCCTATATGTTTTTTCTTTCTTTCAATATAGATTCCTAAAGTTTATGGCCTATTTGGTCATATATTTTCCCACTATTGTTTATGTTATAAAACATGTGGCCCCTGTAAGGACTTGATGTGTGGGGTTCCACTGCCCAAGTGTAATGACTTATTTATTGTGTATCTTATTCATTTATGTTTGTTGAGTTATTTTTACTCCATTCTTTATGTTGTAATAAATATGTGGTCACTGTTTGTTTTTTCTCTTTTAGTATAGATTTCTAAAGTGTAATGACTTGTTTATTTAGCTCTTGTGTGTTTGTGTTTCTTATTCATTTATCTTGTAATAAACCTGTAGCTCATGTGTGTTTTATGGCAATAAGGAGTTATTTAGCTCATCTGTATTTGTGTATCTTATTTATTTATGTTTGTTGAGTTATTTTCACTCCATTCTTTATGTTGTAATATATATGTGGTCACTGCTTGTGTTTTCTCTTTTAGTATAGATTTCTAAAGTGTAATGACTTGTTTATTTAGCTCTTGTGTGTTTGTGTTTCTTATTCATTTATCTTGTAATAAACCTATAGCTCATGTGTGTTTTATAGCAGTAAGGAGTTATTTAGCTCATCTGTATTTGTGTATCTTATTTATTTATGTTTGTTGAGTTATTTTTTCTCCATTCTTTATGTTGTAATAAATATGTGGTCATTGTTTGTTTTTTCTCTTTTAGTATAGATTTCTGAAGTGTAATGACTTGTTTATTTAGCTCTTGTGTGTTTGTGTTTCTTATTCATTTATCTTGTAATAAACCTGTAGCTCATGTGTGTTTTATAGCAGTAAGGAGTTATTTAGCTCATTTATGTTTGTTGTGCTATTTTCACTCCATTCTTTATTTAGCTCTTGTGTGTTTGTGTTTCTTATTCATTTATGTCTGCTTTTCTTTCTCAGTTCAATATGAAAGATCTTTTGGTTGACCTTATGTTGCATTATGGGGGTAAATGGATTACAAAACCACTACTAGTATATGGCAAGAAGTATATTGCTACTAGGAGAGACACTAGTGCAGATCTCTTAGACTATGATAAGATAGTGGAAGAGTACACAAAAAACTTAGGATTTGTGCTTGTGAAACAAATACTAGTGAAAGGGCCTTCTGGGAAATTTTACTTGCTTGAGGGATCTGAAGGTAGTAAGACACTCCAATGCCTATTAAATGAACAATTTAAGGTGGTTAATTTCTTTGTTGTGGATGACTTTGAAGAAACTGTTTTTGCACCAAATATTATTCACCATAGTGAAACATACTTGGTAGAGTGTGAATATGGAACTGATGCTGAAACAGAAAGTGATGATGACCAGTCTAGTGATGATGAATATAACTTTGATGAGTTAGAGCTTATTAAGATGTTGAAATCTAAAGAAGTAAATGCTGATCTCAGTCACTACAAAGAACTTCATCCCTCCATGACTTTCAAGGACTTGAATGAGGCAAGAAAAATTGTGAATTTGTATTCTCTTGCAAATTCCAAGCCTATAGTAGTTGGAAAAAGTGACAGAACTAGACTAAGGTATAAATGCATGATTGGTTGTCCATTTGTCTTGCTTATTTCACAAGATGGTAAAGGTCCAGGTTTTAAGGTTAAAACACTGAAAATAAATCATAATTGTGAGGATGCATTTAAAAATCCTAGAGCTTGCACAAGTACTTTAGCACAATATTTCAAGAGTAAACTGCAGAATAATCCTCAGTACAAGCTAAAGGATATGAGAAAAGACTTGAAAGATCAGTTCAACTTGAATGCTAGTACCTCTAAGTTGAAAAGAGCCAAGAGGATGGCCCTTCAAAAATTGCAGGGAAGTTTCTTAGATAATTTCAACAGAATTGAAGCTTATGCAAATGAGCTTAGGCTAAGCAATCTTGGTAGTGATATTGTGATCAATTTATCAAAGGATGTATTGGAACAAGGTAAAAGAAAGTTCCTTAGGATGTACATCTGCTTTAATGCTCTGAAGTTGGGATGGAAAGAAGGTTTGAGACCCTTTATTGGACTAGATGGGACCGTCTTGTAGGGTCAATGCAAGGGACAACTTTTGGTGGCTATGGCACAAGATTCTCAGAATTGCTTCTATCCATTGGCATGGGTTGTAGTTGATAAGGAGACAACTATGACATGGATATGGTTTCTACAACTGCTGAACAATTCATTAAATTTGAAAGATGGTCAAACTATCACCTTTATGTCTAATATGCAGAAGGTAAATAATTTCTGTTTATTTGAATAATTTTGTCTTCTTTATATAACAGTTTGTAACTGTATATTTGCTTATTTGACATGTACAGGGACTGATAAATGCAGTAAAAAATGTCCTTCCTTTGTCTCACCACAGGTACTTTAAGTTATTTTAATTATTTTGTTCTCTTGAACATGTTAACTAACTATTCATTTTTACTGATTATAGGTACTGTGTTAGGCATATTGAGGCCAACTGGATGAAGAGATTTAGGTCAGGAGATATGAAGAAACTACTTTGGTGGGCTGCTTGGAGTACTTATGAGGAAGATTTCAAGGATCAGTTGAGTGCACTTGGTGCATTGTCAAAAAGTGCTGCCAAAGATTTGCTTAAGTATCCACCACAGACATGGTGCAGGGCATATTTGGATACTATATGCAAAAATCAAATGGTGGATAATAATTTCACAGAGTCTTTCAACTCTTGGATCCTGGAAGCAAGAGGTAAGCCAATCCTAAAAATGCTTGAAGATATAAGAATCAAGATAATGAACAGGTTAAGAGAGAAGGAAGAAGATGCAAGGAAATGGACTATTGATTATAGTCCTAAGTGCATGAAATTATTCACTGCATACATGAGAATAGCTCAATTATGTAGTGTCGATTTCAATGGTGATCTTGGATATGAAGTGTCTGAGGGTGAAGATAGGCACACAGTGAACTTGGTTGAGAAAAAATGCACATGTAGGTCATGGCAGTTGACTGGCATTCTATGCCCTCATGCCATCAAAGTTATGTTGTACCAGAAGATAGAACCAAAGAATGAAATTAATTGGTGGTACAGTAAGGAAGCTTATTTGATGACATATAGGGAAAAGTTGATGCATGTAAGAGATGAACAATTCTGGAATGTATTGCCAGAACATGCAATGGTTCCACCTGATCTTGTGAAAACAGTGGGAAGACCAAAGACCAAAAGAACTAGGGAAAAAGATGCAGCAATTAAAAGAGCTGGAGAGTGGGCTCACTCAAGAAAAGGAACTAAAATGACATGTAGTAAGTGTGGTGAAACAACTCACAATGCAAGAACATGCAATGTAAGAACATTACATATTTACATATCTCACTGTTATTAGTACTATGTAGTTAACTGCACATAAACATTGTATTTTCAGTTTGTTGAAGGAGAACAAGAGGCAACATTGAAGAGAAAAGGGGACAGAACTGAGGAAGAGTCTGAAGAAGAATCTGAAGAAGAGGTTGAAGAACCCCATGGAGAAGATTATGATGTTAATAGCTCAGCCCCTAGACCAACACAAGATGAAGAATACCATTTCATGTCCTCACTACAGTATGAACCATTTGGACCTGCTAGAGAGCCTGAAAGTGATCCAGATATAAGGCCTCAAGTCATATCTGAAAATAGCACAAAACTAAAAATGAGGATGAATCAACAAAGAGCAACTGGAAATAGAGTTATATCTTTTAGAGATGATCATGTTGGAATTAGTGAGCCTACAGATTTGCCTTACTCACCTACTAATCTCACTTGGAAAGGAAAAGAAGCTGTCACTGGCAATCAGTTGGAAAGAGAGAGACAGAAGAAGGTGGACAAGTTGAAGACAAGAAAAACTAATGGGAAATCCCAGATTTGAAGTGTTTTGGATGCAAAAAGTTGTCTAGTTTGTTTATTTTTGCTTGAAGTTGGTAAATGCAAAACAATGCATGTGTTTTGTTTATTTTGGGTTGAAGTTGGTAGATGCAAAACAATGAATGCATTTGTTTATTTTGGGTTGAAGTTGGTAGATACAAAACAATGAATGCTTATGTTTATTTTGGGTTGAAGTTGGTAGATGCAAAACAATGAATGCTTATGTTTATTTTGGGTTGAAGTTGGTAGATGCAAAACAATGAATGCATGAGTTGAGTTTGGTGAAGATTTTTGTTACTGGTTACTGTCCAGCTTTTGTGTGAAGTTTATTTCCAATTTTAGTTAATGTTGGTAATGCATTATGGTTTCAGTGACTGCTCCCACTATGCTCTTTCCTATTTAATTCTTGTCCTGTTCAACTGTTTCTTTACAATTCATGTACTTGCCCATTTTGAGAAAGTAAGATGACAATTTAATGTCGTATGTGCTTTTAGGCGTTTAGTTTTGTAACTTCGCTGGCAATTTGTTGGTGACTCTTGCAGTTTCTTGATGTATTTTGCTACAATTTAATGTTGAGAGTAGTATTTTTTTCATTTCTTTAGTCAAAGAGGGCATGGAGTTCTTGTTTTTTTTCTTAACAAAGGAATATATTTGAACTTTATCTTTTGTCATATGAACCAGAAGGAAGTACTTTGTTCCTGCTGCTTCTTGATCAAGCATATTCTAGTATCTTGTAAAATACCTAATTAACTACTTATTTATATGGTTGGAAAAGCATTAACAATTATCACCATCATTCTTTAACAAAACGACTCCCTCTGACATGAATCCCTTTTTAATTAAGATTGAGTTGAACAACGTACGCCACGCCACATGGTAGCAGATATGAGCTGTCCTGGAAAGAGTTTAGATCTGAGGTTGATACTATATACCAAGAAAATCAACATTATTTTATCTGTAAGTTATGCAATAAACTTTTCTATGTTTCCTTGTAGAATTTAATGAGTGTTGTGATTTAGTTTGCATTTTGACAGAATGAACAGATCACTGGAATTAAAGATCTTATTGGTTCTGCTATTTTGGATTCAGAAGTTCAGGGCGGCTTGAGAGTTGAGATGGCCCATTGGCAAGGATTCTTCATGTGGTCGATATGTTGTTATTGGTATCAGTCACACAACTGCAAAATTATATAGAAATTCATCAATTAGATTTAAGCTTCGGTATGCAAATCCATTTGATTTCAAATCTTCAACTGGTGAGGTTACACAGGAGATTTTCTTGAAAATGCCTGGAATTATATCAGAGTTACGAGTATGTTCTCTTTCCGTACTTGCAATAACATTTCTTTTTCCTTTATAATTTTGGATGTCACTGCATGATACACATGATGGTATGATGTTGCTCCAAACCATATTGTAGTGTTGTTAGCATCATAAGCTTAGACTATTGGAGTATATTGATTTGATTTTCATCCTCTTACAAAAAATGCAGAAGCAAACAATGGACGAAGATCTGATGTTTGAAATGCTGGAAAACAACTTGTAAACTGTGTTTCTGTCTTGAATGAGATTTTCTGATAGTTTTTATACTGTTAAGTTTGAGTAAAATGTAAGTTTCTACTTGTCCGTGTGTGGTGTTGTGGGTCTTAATTCTTGACAACCTCTACTTGTCATGTTAGGAAGATCAAGGAACTGCAAACATGATGTACCACATACTAAGGGCATCTGAATTTCTGGTGATCACTGGGATTGGTATTAATGAACTGAAGATCACAAAAAAGGCACTAGTATGGCCATTGCAGAAATGTCGAATCATTGATGTTACTCCTGTGAACTATACTTTTGAAGTCAATACTATGAGTGCTGAGAAGCTGCCCTTCCTTCTCCCTGTTGTTTTCACTATAGGTCCATGTGTGGATGACCGTGAGAGACTTATCAAATATGCTAAACTTCTATCCCACCATGAACGTGATTCACACGATGTGAAGGACCTTGTTCAAGGTGTCATTGAGGGAGAGACTCGTGTCTTGGCTGCTTCCATGACCATGGAGGAAATCTTTAAAGGCACAAAAGATTTCAAAAAGGAGGTATTTGACAAGGTTCAGCTTGAGCTCAACCAATTTGGCTTGCTGATTTACAATGCTAACATTAAGCAACTGGTCGATGTTCAAGAGCACGAATACTTTTCTTACTTGGGGCAGAAAACTCAAATGGAAGCTGCAAAGCAAGCTAAAATTGATGTTTCTGAGGTCAAAATGAAGGGTGAGATTGGAGCTAAGGAGCGAGAAGGTCTCACACGTCAAAATGCTGCCAAGATTGATGCTGAGACAACCAAAATTTAGTGCGGTGACATTGCCATTACATGAAGTGACCCTTCTCCTTCCCATGTCCCAAAGTTTCTAATTGATCGACAAAACAACAAAAACAACTTTAACGGTAATAAATAAACACATTAATAAAAAGTACTAAAATTTTTATCAGCATTAGTTAAGTGCCGTTAGATCCAATGTCGCTAAAGGCTTTAGGAACATATACAAAGAGTGTTAATTGCTGCTAAAGATCATTATTGATGTAGTGCGATTTAAAATAATTATCATTACTAGTTAAATATTAGGCTTAAGCTTCAAATATTGTAGAAAGAAAGAAATTCCCCTTCATTTTCAAAAGTTCAGATTTTGAGTTAGGCTCGATGTGACAAATTATTTATGTCAACATTACTTCAAAAAAATCTGCATACTCACTGTATTCATCAATAATGTTATGAATAATTCAAATATTGGTACTAGAATATTTAATATTACAGTTGAAACAGTTTATTGTTGTTATGAAACGGATATTTCAACAATATACATATAGTTTTATGTCCTATAATAATTAATGCTCATATAAAAAATCTACGTACATATCCACCCAAAGGGATGGTGATGGAAACTATGAGTGCAAGCATTTCTAACAACTATGAGTGCAAGCATTTCTAACAACTTGCCTGCACATTAGTCTCACCAGCAAGCCTAAAGAGTTTGGCCAAACCTTCCTGAAAACACGTATCCACAGGTACATACTTCAACTTTTCCACTTCATTCATATAAGATACAATACCAGTAAAATCCATATCCATATTGACAAAAGCAAGATGACCAGTAACGCAAGATGACAAGCTGGTGAACATATATTTTTTTTCCCTGTACAACTACTCTCCATAATGCATAATACATAATTCAAATTCCATAAGTACTACAACTTCATTACAAAATACAAATTCAATAATACATAAACTTGTAATTCAAACTCCATAAGTACTAAAACAACAAATATTCAATTCATACATTGAGTCTTAAAGTGTTTGATCCTTACATACATTCACTTCATGATCCTTGCAACAAACACAACGAACAAAGCACATGAAATGAAAATGATAGTTTTCAATTTTTTGATTTTCTTCTCCAAAAGCATAAGTTTTCCAGCTTCTTGGGCTGAAATAAATTTCGTTTCTTCAAACAAAATTTCCAGATTGTCCCTTTCAGCTTTTTCCATTCCATCGACAATCCGTTTCAATTTGTTTCTTTCAACCTTCATAACATCCAATTTACCCTTTAAGTCCATTATAACAGTTACTGCTCTTGGTGGGAGTTGTTGTTTGTCTTGCCATTCCCAATATCCACATGAAGTGGCCTACATGTAGTGTACAAATTCAACTATCAAGTTTACATAATAATTTAGAGAAATACTTAATGTTAATTTAACAAATAAGAGTTTGTATATAAACATACAAACATCAAACTAATTTACAACTTACTTTGGGTCTAGGACATTTGTAGAACCTTCTCCCTGCATTCAAATCAGTCCAAGCCGTCAAATTTAAAGCATTGAGACCACAATGACATCTTCTTGCATACAATTTTTCAAGTGAATCGATAGAGGATTCAGACATTGTTTTGAAATTTTTGTCTACTTCGAAACCCTAGCAATGAAATGAAGAAAGGAGTGAAATAGTTTCTTAAATGAAGAAAGGGGTGAAATGAAGAAAGGGGTGAAATTTTCCCCTAAATCTAATATACCCAACTATTATAAACAAAGTTGCAACCCTAACCAAAAAAATATCTTTGGAATCGCAAAACTAGAACCATCGCGAAATAAGAACAACGACTTTACTAACCTCAGCCACCAAAATCCACTTCGAAACCCTAGCAGTGAAATGAACAAAGAGGTGAAATCAACTTTGAAATGGAATGGCATCCATGAGAGAAATCTGAAACCCTGGGTGAATCCTATTAGAGAGAAGAGGGGAAATGTATTTTAGAGAAATGAGAGGTCAAATTGTATGTCCCAAAAGAAATGAGAACAAAATTAGTAATTAGGATGTATGAGTCTATGTGGAGGTGAGAATTGTTTGGTGCTTATGTGGCGTCGACGTGGCGTCCATGTGGCGTCCACGTGGCGTCCACATGGCACTTAACACATCTCTGTTAATAGTAAGGGTAAAAGTGACCCAATACTTTAACGGAAGGGTATTTTTGAGCCAGAATATAGTTCAAGGGTAAATATGAGCTATTTCCGATAGTTCAGGGGTATTTTTGAGCCTTTTCCGTTTAAATAATTATGTATTTGCAAGTTTTCTATACGATAATGTTCACTTTTTTTTTAAAATTTGAACTATGATTAACTATTTATCAAAAGACATTTTACCTGACAATTGTTTCCTTTTCTTACATAGTTATAACATATTTAGATAAAAAAAGGAAAATAATTAATAGTTGAGATGTGCTTTGACAAATAATTGGTGATAGTTCACATAGGAAAAATGAACACTTGATAATTTAGCCAAAAGACTCACAAAAATGTGATACTTTATATGTGATTTTGATCGTTAACTCTGTTAAAAATTCACAATAATTTATATTTTATATAAATTTGATATGAAATGAATTTACATAGAGAAACATAGCCAATGTTAATTCATCTGATCATCCATAATAACTTATTTGAGATTGAAACATACTTATAATAATTATTTCACCCTTAATTAGTAGAAATAAATCCATGCATCCCATATATAGTTAGAGGTCAAGCATCCTTTTGGGAACAACATCTTGAACTTGTTAAGAGATGACTTGGTAGAATGCATTAGAAAATACAATGCATGTATTAACTTTGTGTATTATTATATTTTATTTAATATACTTTTTAATGTTATATAGAATCAATATTTGCATTAGTTTTATACTTTATTTGGTAATATATTATATATAGCAATACACAAGAAATCATAGTATATGTATTACCAACGCAAGGGATTTTAATGTATGCCCTTGTGTATTTCACATCCTTATTTTTCAATGTCCATTTACACTTTACAGCATATTACTAAAAACGTTATTAGGAGCCAAAAAAACATCTTGGTTGAAATAACTAGGAGAGGAAAGGGGAAAAGTAAAAGTCCACTACTAATAATTAAGTGCATATGAAGTCATAATGCCCAGCTGTTTGTCCTTTATTTACATGAAAAAATATACAATATCAGTGTATTCATAGGTTTTAAATTTTAACCCATGATCTGAGAAAAAGTGAGAACTCATGAAAAGCAAAAATTGCTAAACTAAGTACCCATGCAAATGTTAACTGGTGTTTGAATATACATAGGTGGAATCCCTTAAAGCTATCATTTGATCAAGAATTTTAAATATTTTTGATAAATTATATAGTAATTTGTATGAAGTTTAGACTAAAGTTTTAAAATGTGTTTGATCATAAATTTCAAAAAATATTTCACTCCTTTTAAAAAACAACAACATGAAATATGACTCATACACATGAGTTCTAAAAACACTATCAAATCATACCAAATGAACATATTTTCTAATCAAAGTTATGCAAAACCTTTATTGACGATGTTCATTATTATTATTACAAATCATACTATATTCAAATAAATTTGACACACAATCAGTATTTTAATGATGAATTAGATAATACATTATCCTAGAATCATAAGACGATATTATAATAAAAACTTCAAATAACACAATTATTAGCAACGGTAAGAAATGAGAGACCTAGCTCATATATTGACACGAATTAACATAACAATCTAAAGAAAAAGTTATACATTATAAGCAAATATTACTTTATGTAGAAGATAAGAGACCTCATATATTAGCGATAGTTTACAATTCGAAGAAAAAATTATTCATATCAAGCAAAACAAATTCTAAGTACATTTATACAAAACAAGCAAAACAAATCCGAAGTAATAGATGAGGCTTTTATTTATAAAATATAAAAAATTGGGATAAATTTTAAAATTTAAAAAGAAATCAATGGTTATATTTTGGCTACAAAATCCTTTAATTTTTTTTAAAAAAAGGGCTACAAAATAGGTCTAAAATAGATTTTGAGATTTGAAATTAATCTTTCAAAAATTAGATAATTGCTATGGCGCTAAAACAAATATTTGATAAAAAAAATAATTTTAAAATGCTTCTAAAATTCATGGTCAAAATGAGTCCTAAAAATATCTATGCACTCCTATTGAATCCTTGAAAAGAGATTATATTTTAAAATCTATCTCACACTGGTTTGATAATCTTAAAAAGTTCAAACAATATAAGCTTAGTATTAGTTCATGATAGCTTTATAATATCCACTTTAAAAATGGTAACTTTACTTTTTCTTCTCCACTATTTTTTTTCTTCCCCTTCACTTCAATTCATCCAATTGGTAACCAATATGGTTGGGGATGGTCTTTTACTAATGATTTTTCCCTTGACTTCACCCAATTAATTAGTATCAAAAGTTTAGAAAAAGATGTTTTTACTCTTCTTTTACCCTATCTTCTTGTTTTATTTTTTCATTTACCCTAACCCAATTGATATTTAAAAGAAAATATAAAAAAAATTGGTCATAAATCACTATGGAGACGTCATAACAATTAGGAGATGGGAAATACAAAAAAAAAAAATTAAAAAATTCAAGTTGAACTACCATTTTTTGCACATATAGCTCGTTAGTGAAATACAAAGGCCGGTTATATCAACATGGGTCGTGGTGCAGTACTGGTGGAACTGCTTTACCCTTGATCAAAAATTTCGAATTCAAATTCTGAATATGGAGAAATTCCATTGGAAGCGTCACCTCTTAATGGACCCTGCATTATCTGATCTAGATTTAATCGAAAATTTAATATATACTCCGAACATCGAATAAGAAACCAAAGAAACCGAACAAAGAAATACAAAGGGTTGTGTTTCCCAAAAGGACTAGGAATTGATTGGATGACTTAGACTCATATCTACACTTATATTCCTCTCAACCAAATTTAGTTATTGAAGTTTATAATTTCTTGTGTGATGATTTTATATTAATATGCAATAAAAATTAGATTTATAATCAAATATTGATAGATTTTTGCTAAATTTTTAATACCTATACAAATTTTGAACATTTTTTTTTTTTACAAATTTTTTAAAATTCACATGAATTCATAGGCCATGCAAGAGCAAAAATTTAACCTTCTTATCATTTGAGAATTGAGAGGAGACGTGAACTTGCTTTTCGATATAAATTTTCTATCACTAATTTAGGGCTCGTTTGTGGTCATGGAATTTTTCCCCTTTTAAAACAATATTTGTTTTATATATATATATATATATATAGATAGATAGGACTAATTTTTCTAAAAAGTTTAAAGATGAGTTTCAAGTTGAAAGTGATTTTAATCAGTTTTTTTTTCAAGTTAAAATTCATATCGCATAAAATATATACTTTTTTTCAACTTTCTTTTAATATTACTACTCCTACTATTTTTCAAATATTACATTTTTAAATATCTAAACGCTTAATTATTGTAGTTATCAAAATATATATTGCCTTTATATGATGAATTTGTCATCTAATTTTTTTGAGTCTTATGTTTATTAAAAATAAAATGGTTTTAATATCTTCACAAAATCATTGAAATAAATTTAGTTAATTAGTGGTGAATGGTATCGCATAATTATTTAGCAGTCATCTTCCAAAAGCAAGAAAGTCAATGAACTAAACAAGCATATATCACATGTGAGCAACTGAGCATCATTTAATGAAACCATATATAAGGTCAAAGAATTTTTTAAAGATAGATTTAAAATTAAATTTAATGATTCAATCTTTATTTATTTTTAATTATGAACTTATTGAAATTTTAAAAAATTATATATAATATATCTGTTGAAATATAAGCGTAGACCACTAAAGATTAGCAATTGACACTAATCTTCTCATTCATAAGTAATTAACTATTGATGATGAATATCCAAACACTGTAGTATACTAGATTACTTATTGCTTGCGTGGACCATCGGTTAGATTAAAAATCAATCCAGATTTAGAGGATTAGGGCCAAATATAGGCAAATAAAAAGGAAAACAACTGCATATCATTACTCAGTCTTTTCACATGAATTTAAATTTAATCAAACTTCATTTGAAGTACTAAACATTGAATGAAAAATTTTACAAAATCACTAATCTGTCTGAAATTCTTCCTTGGCTGCTAGTTTTCTATGAAATATTCAAATTTCATATTTAAATTTTATGTGTTCAACTTTAAGATTATTAATATTATAGTTTTAAAACTACAATTTATTACAATTTTAGTAAGTTGTTACACCAAAATTTATGTTTTGCCTCAAAAACTATAAGTTCATTACACGTAATTATAATGCTACTACCTCCGTCCACTTTTAATTGTCATAGTTTCATTTTTAGAGTAAAACTATAAAAATTTTGACCAACATTTTATGATTTATTTCATCATATTGAACAAAGAATTGTAGTTTATAGTCATTTTTCGTATAGTTTTTGAATATCTAATTTTTTTTGTTAAAATATCGAATTAATGTAATATAATTTAACTTTAAAAATTAATCAATATGACTTTCGAAAAGCACAACATAACAAATAAAAGTCAATGAAGGGAGTATAAATCTAAATTAATCACATTGAGCATTACCTTTTAATTTGAATAAGTAATTATACTCTCTCCCTTCACTTTTTACTGGCTTACACTAACAATTAAAATACTACTACTATTTTAATAATTATGTGAATATTATTTATTTTGTATCAAAATAAAACATAGTTTTAAAAAACCAACAATTATTGAGATTCCATTTGAGTGAGTTTTATCCTAGTCACACAAAAGGCATGAGAAGTAGTAATAAGTGGAATCATCTCCACGTAAGCTTTTAAAATTATTCGAAAAAAGAGTATTGGATCTGGCGTTACAATAAGCGGTGGGTCCAAAGCCCACTGGATTATATCATCTACAAAAGTGGATGCATGTGGAACGCCACGTCGCCATTCTCTCTCACCGCCAGGCGTCTCTCTCTCTCTCCCCTCCGCCACTTCACAAATAAACACATTTCACTCTTTATTATCATCATCATTCACCTTTTTCCCCCCTCTCTCTCTTTTTTCTCTCTGCTTAGGGTTTCTTTTAATTTAATGGATCCAGAAAAAAGTTGAATCTGATTCTGGATATTCAACGATCTTCTCTGATTGTTTCCTTTTTTTTACATCATTCGGTTCTGATTTTCTCTGGACCTGATGAACCTGAATGTTCTTACAGAGATCGATCTGTTAATATTAAAATTTTGTTACCTTTGAAGAAATCGGTTGATTTTTAAGTTTTTTCAAAGGCTATGGATCTACCAGAGTTTCACGGAATCTACTCTTTTGATTGTAAGATCAGATCCATTACGTTTATTAATTATTTTTTTCCCGATCCTCTTGCATACTAGCAATTGAAGTGGAGATGCTATGGTTATTAATTTTTGAGAACTGATGGAAATGGTTTAATTATCTGTCTACTTAATAGATGTGGTAATTGATAGCTTATGATGATCAGTTTTTAGATATGAACAGGTGGCCGCACAAGTAGAGTTTGATATGCTTTCTCATTTGAGAAAAATAATGCAGCAACTCTACAACGAATGTATTTAACTTGGCTTTAGTGTTTATTTCTACTTTTGTCAGCTTAAACAAGCTTTGCAATTTTATTTTTTTGGTATGTTTGTTTTTAATTTTGTTTAATGGATTGTCTGATGATCAAAGGTGCTGGTTTTATTTTTTCAGCTTCAAATTCAGGCAGTTTATGTGGAAATCAAATTTAGATGTTATGCAATAGCTGCTGTAAGAGTTGTGGTTTTCATGCTGGCCATATTTATAGGCACATTGAGGGAAGGCAATTTATCAAACTCATTAAAAGTTTGAATGCAACTTGTAGCATAAGTTATTCTTGGAATAGTCTATATACAGCGAGGAGGAGAACCATGATGGTGGATACTGGTGCAACTGCTAAAGGCGGACCTGTTGTTGATGTTTCACTGGAGAAGGATGATAGTGGTGGTTACGCCAGCGGAGGATGGAAGAGGTGATTATTTTTAGCTGATGTACATTGTTGTGTACCTTTCCAGACTATTGTAATATTATATCTATTAGGTATGTAGTGTTGCAAGATAACTGATGGAACACTCATGGATCATAGGTTTCTGATGCAAAATGCATAACAATCTTGGTAGTTTCCATTTAGAGTCCTCCTGACTTATGTAGGCAGTTAGACACATATTTTGCTCTGCATGGTGCTGATAAGCTCCATGAATCTTTGTGATTTTGTTCCCTCTTGTGGCTGTATGTACTCACAATATTTGACTTGATCATCCAGATGTCTAAGGGGATGAGTGTGCCGTCACCCTTGTCCAAGAATTAGTTTCCTTTAACATATATTCCTGTATGTAAATCAGCTAACAAGACCTATGTTTTCCAAGCTGGATATTAGCTTGCACTTGATGCCCAAAAAATAAAAAGAAGTTAGCACGCGGTAGGAGGTGAGTGTGGAGAATTGATATTCTATAGTTTTGTATTACTCTCACTCTCATTAGCTTCCCTAACTGGACCATTAAAAAAGCTGCTTCCGTGTTTACCTTGTCTTTCTCGTCTTATCACAAGCTGTCAGCTTTTGGCTCATAAGTTACTCCTCCGGAGTACAGATGCATGACTTATGTCTTTACATTCAGGCTTTCATACATCAATATTCTTCTTATGATGGAAGAACAAATTGTTCTTTTTTGGACAAGGTCGAAGAACAAATTGTTTATGAATTATTCTTATAGGCCTATGTTTTTTGAGATGTACCAAATTTTAAAGTGCCAGTAGACTATTATGAGAAATCAATAAAACGAACTTAGGGATATTCATATGCAGAAAAACCTTCAAAACTATTAGAAGATTGCTTGGTGATACAGAATTTCTGATCTGTGCATCTAAAAATGACAAGCTTCTGTATGGTAAGTTTTATTAATTAACTCCTAGTTTGGTGAAGAGTATCTAACTGCCTCTAGTATTGATGATTGACTGAGAGTGAACTTTTTCTCCTTGGACTTTTTACTTTACCCTTGCCATACAAAGAGTTGATGTTGATTAAGGTTTTGAGCTTAGCTAGGTATATGTTGTACATAGTGAGTTGACATAATACAGATTTCACTTTTCTTGCCATGTTAACCATACATGTATAATGATGTTCTTTTGTATTTTGCTATGAGCAGCTCATACTTGTCCAAATTCTTCTGAAAAATAACTCATGCTTATGTTTCTCCTTTTCTGCTTGGCAGTGAAGATGGAAAAATGAGTTGCGGTTATTCAAGCTTTAGAGGGAAAAGAGCCACCATGGAAGACTTTTATGACATCAAAACTTCTGAAGTTGATGGAAAGGCAGTTTGCTTATTTGGGATATTTGATGGTTAGAACTTGTCAATTCATCCTTACCTTGGAGTGTGATTTTGAATTTAAATAGATAATGAATTATGAATGATAAATCATGCCTTTGAATCTTCCTGCTTGAAGCTTGTATTTGCTATGTTTCGTCTTTATAGTAGTAGCTTGGTGTCTGCATGAATATGTGTCGGTGAGCTACTGTTAACATGAACTGGTGAATTTAGGATCTATTTGTTCTACAGAATCCTGAAAACAGTTTGTTTTATTTTTGAAAACACAAACTGGTATTGTTTTTACTCTGCTGGAAAGAGTTGTTTTTATCTAAATACAAAAAACTATACCCAAGGTTATTTTCTGAAAACAATTCTTTTAACATGCAACTTGTTCTTCCATACAAATCAAAACCCATTGTATGCTCTTGTTGTCGTCCAAAAATAAAAATATACAAAAACTAAGCAACATCAAATGTGGTTGTAATGCAAATGGTTCCTATGGTTCAAAAGAGGGATGCTCTACAACAACAACATACCCAGTGTAGTCCCACAAAGATTGGAATGGAATCAATAGAACCTCAAACTAGGGAGACTTTGTACTCCTTTCTAAAATCATACACCCCTTGATCTGATTGGTTTAACTTTTTACGGTGGGGGCCTCGGGGAGAGTTGGTCCTCAGTGTAAGAGTAATCATGACCTCTACATGGGATCTCTGAAAGACTGAAATTGATTTTCCATTTAGCTTCCGCTATTAATGCTCTTACTTGGAAGCTTGCGGAACAGTTTTGCAGTCTAGAAACTGTATGTTTTCTATCTCATCTTTGCAATTAATGACCACTTTTTGTAGTCTCAAATATTTCATATGAGCGTGTGACAACTTTGTCTCTTTTTTAGATGTTTGATTGAAACACCCTTACATTTCTGCAGATGAGGTAGAATTAGCATTTCTCTTTTTCTTGTGAGTGTCTGTGTTGCTCTTTATTTGTGTCTTCTTACATTTCTGCAGACTAGGTAGAGAAAGCATTTTCCCTTCTTTTTTATTTTCTTGTGTTTGCATTTATCTTAATTGTGTCTGAGAAAGATGGATTTTGACTTTTTCTAATCATCATGTCTTGTCACTGCAGGCCATGGTGGTTCCCGAGCAGCTGAGTTTTTGAAGGGACATCTCTTTCAGAATCTATTGAAACATCCATCATTTTCAACGAACACCAAGTTGGCCATAAGTGAGTTTTATATGTTGTCTTATGGATACGTAATTTGAATCTCCACTTTTGTTCTTTCCCGGTGTACTAGAAATGTATGCTGTCTGTCCATTGAAGCTGACATATCGAAGTGTGACATATTCATGCTTCCATAACATCTGAAGTGTGAAATGCATGATCATGGCAAGGGCAATGTATTTGAAGAACATGCTAATTGAAGAATACTAAAACTTAGAAACTTCTCTCCTCTGTCGTCTCTACTCTCTTTGTCTATCTCTCACTTTTTTGAATTCTTGACACTGTTGAAGATTTATACATTACTTTCATCATATTGCAGGTGAGACGTATCAAAAAACAGATATGGAATTCTTGGACTCTGAAAAAGATACCTTCCGAGATGATGGTTCCACTGCTTCAACAGCAGTTCTAGTTGGTAACCATCTCTATGTTGCCAATGTTGGAGACTCACGGACTATAATATCGAAGAGCGGAAAAGGTAACATCAGATTCATAATGGCTTTAAAGGTCCTGGAATTTGAGAATAGAAATAGTAGCCGATAGTTTCAGCAGCCACCAGGGGGTGAGAGATGATTCTTTTATAAGTGTATAGTATCTCTGCTTCGTCTAAAAATGTGATGCTGGCAGGATGGCCATATTACATGATTTCTATTAGTGCAAAGTTTTGTGTCCTTTAAGCAGGCATACAGTGTAAAACAAGATAACAACTTATCAATTGAGTACAATTACATAGGTTTTTCTCTTTATGCGATAGTAAATGTAACTGATAGTATAACATGAAATTGAAGCAAGAAACAATGGGTAGCAACCAGACTCCTGAAAGCTTTACCATTCTCTCATGCCATATACTGTATTTTTTATGGTGTGTTTTTCTCATATGTTGTAGTTTATCGCTTATTGCACTCACTTCTCATATTGTAGCATGCAATGTTGAGCAACTAGCACCTTGGCTAGACTCTTAACAAGTTCAGTTTTATGCTTGGCAGCAATTCCTCTTTCCGAGGATCATAAGCCTAATAGAAATGATGAACGGAGGAGAATTGAAAGTGCTGGAGGTGTTGTGATGTGGGCTGGTGAGGAATTTTCTCTGCCTATGAAACATTACTCAAATTGGGTTTGCTTGCCTGTTAATTGAAGTTTCATCTTGTGGGTTGTCAGAAATGGAACATCACGGTTAATTTTTTGATGCTTTGAAAGTGTCATCATTAATTCGTCATCTAATACAAAGATTCAATTTGCACGTCCTTCATTTGTTTCGCATTGATGTAATACCATTGTGGTGCAGACATTTGTCAAAGGGAAGATTTTCAGGCTTCATTAATGTAATTATAGAGGTTTGAAATGTCTGCAAACTATGTAGGATGGAAGAAGCTAAAGGAAAGAGACTTCATGTCATGAAATTTGGCTTGAGTTTTTCTGTAGTCCCCTAGTTTCTTAACGTTCTGTAGGTGGTAGATTGGCTAGAGAATTTAAGGTCATCTGGTAATCAAGTTACTCTTGAAATTGTGTTAAAAGTGATGGTGCATGCTAGAATTATGAGACGTTAGTGAATAGGAGCTCAGGCGGTGTCCATCTGGAAATAGATGCATTGCCTGTATGGTAATGTCCACTTGCATCCATCTAACGAACTATTTGTTTTCTTAGAATGAAGAAGCTAGTGGTGTAGATTTCATTGTTTTTACAAAAAAATAGGATTGAATTTCTCAAATGTTCTCCAGTTTATACTTTCCATTCTGTTGGTGGTAGATACGGCAGAGTGGTATGGATCATGTGAGAATCAAGTTACTCTTAAACTTGTATTGAAATGTGGTTGCATGTGTGCATGCTGCAATTATGAAATGTTCAGTGCATGGGAGTTGGGGACCATATGGAAATTGATGTTTTGCCTATGTAGTAATGTCCACTTGCAGTAACTAGGGTTTTCCAAGGAAACAAATAGTTTTTTTTTTCTTCGTTTCAAAGTTCTAAAAAAATTTTGTTTGGTTTCTAGGAAAACCCTAGTTACTGCCCGGTTAAATTCAATCTGTTCTTCTAAGAATCAGACCTCATGTTCTCACATTTAGTGAGTGTCTTTATCAGGTGAATGGATCCTTAGTTCTGTCTTATTTGTTCATGAATTTTGGTGTGATTACCATGAATGGTACCTCGGCTATACACCATTTATGTTTTCTGTTTCTGTATTATCAGGTACTTGGAGAGTTGGAGGTGTATTAGCGATGTCACGTGCTTTTGGCAATCGAATGTTGAAACAATTTGTCGTTGCTGAACCTGAGATCCAGGTAGATCTAGCTACCCTCTTTTTTTGCTTCTTTAGATGTGTGAAAATGAGTGTCATAGTGGGTAGAGGATGTGCACTACTAAGCTCCCCCTCAACCAAAGAAGCCGATTTTTTTTTTGGGCAATTGGTTTGGGATATTCTATCCCATCTGTCAAGACCTGCGTCTATCTGTAAGCAGTCACCGGCTGTTGCAATAATTTGGTTTCCATCAACTGGCATGGAAAGCCTAAATGAGGTGCAGGTCAGTGCGTGTGTTCTAGGGATTGTTAAGAGTTTAGATAACTGGGGAAGTGTGCGATTACACCCGACACTTGCATTTCATGAACAAGTTAATTTAAGCGTCGCTGTTGTAGTCAATCTGTGTGTGAGAGTTATGCATTAATACTTATTTGGCTAAAATAGAAAATGTTTCAACTTTATTACATTTCTACTCGAAGAGGACTTAACTACTTGGGTTGTGGGTAACTTATTCTTTTTCCCCTTTTTGGCTACAAAAACAGCTTCTTCCTCGTTAACTATTAATAAAAAGTAAAAACTGTTATTTCCACCACATCTCAGAAATTTTTGTCAGTTGCCAAGGCTTGTATTTGATACTCCCTTTTTGAGTGTGTAGTCCAAGTAAAATTAGCCTGCAAGGTGTGGGGACCAAAGAACTATGTATATAAAAGAATTAAGCCATTAACCAAATTGGATTATGGGCTGAGAGAAGGGTGAAGGGCCTGCTAAGTTGGAAGGATTTACTTACGAAACAAATGAGTTGGAGCCTTGAAGGCATTTGATATTTATGGAAGTCATTCATCGTCTCTCAATATGTTTCAGGATCAAGAGATTGATGAGGAAGTAGAACTACTCGTGCTTGCTAGTGATGGACTTTGGGATGTTGTACCAAATGAGGTAAGTCCTGTGCATGCATGCATGCTTGCTTTAGTTTTAGTTTTCTTCCTTACCCCCTCTTATTTCTCGCTGTTTCCTGTCCTCCTTTGGCCTCCTTTTGGTGGAGTGTAACTTGAAGATATTTAGGCTATATCCCCAGCACTCTAGGAGATTGTTTTTCCTTTTGTCAGAACTCAGAGCCTAAACTTCTGAAGTGGCTTCGTCCTCCTTTGTCGATAATCTCTTTAGACGTCTCTGAGTTAAGTTACTGATGTTGTTGTCCTCCTCTAGGATGCTATTTCACTGGCTCAAGCAGAAGAAGAGCCAGAAGCAGCTGCTAGGAAGCTGACGGAAACTGCGTTTACTCGGGGTAGTGCTGATAATATTACTTGCATAGTGGTGAGGTTCAATCATAAGAAGGCTGAAGCTGAGGGGAGCAAGCAAGGCTGAAGAATTTGTTGATGTTGCAGCTTCCTTTTCTGGAGCAAGGTTGCCTCAATGGGTTGTCGCCAATGCAAAGTGCTGACTATAGTACTATGAGAAGGGGCCACCATTTTTTCATTCATTTCTTTGCATAATTTTTCCATTCTGTTTTAACTGTTGTATTTAAGGTGTCTGTGCATGTATGTTTTCTCCGTTTCTGTAGAGGGTACTGTCTGGATAAACTTTACTGTCAAACATAGTTAAAGTAGAAAAAACTTGATAGTTCTACTTGTAAGTGTTCCTGGCTGCATGGAACCATCAATGTATTTCCATGCTATATGATCTTTCAAAGAAAAGAAGATAATGATGCATTGCGTGCTACTGTTTGGAAGTTGATTGTTTGTATATATAGCTAACTTGAGTGCTAAACCAAGTTGGTAAATCGACTGGAAATATTAGCCCTTTCCAGAATTCAAGAAGATTTGCCAAGTATTTTCTCCATCCGTTTTCAGGTAAGATGAGTTGTCCTGCCATAAGGAGGAGTGGTCACGCCTAGGTGCTTGCGCAAGAGGGGTTATGGTTTATGTTAAAAGCCAACACATAAGGTATGTGCACCAGTGTTTTATATTAGAAGTTCTATTCACAGTTTAAACTAAGTAGACTATGGTTATCAAAGAGAATCAAAGGTCTGTTAAACCCCGGAAACTGAAATATTAGGAACGTTTTCAGGTGAGACTGCGGACTAGTGTTTGTTGCATTGGTATAGTTACAGTATAATATTAATATGCAGGAGATGTTCATAATCGTTGCAAGTAATACTAGCTATCAAAGCATACCCAAAAGGAGAAATTGACTGAAAATAGATTATTTATTCTTATGTATCCAACTTCTGTGAAATATGGATATCTAGGTCAATGATCTGCAACACTTTAGCAGAGCGAAATGTAATTTTCAAGAAATCAATGGAGTTGATACTTCTTGAATCAATTGATGAAAATGAAATAACAAATTTAAGTGAAATAATAAAAAGAATGAAAAAGAAGTTTGACAAATATTGGTGTTAGAGGTAGACAAAATCGAATCAAATTTAAAATCGAGTCTAATTAAAAAAAAATCTGATTAGTGGCGGTTTGGTATTGAAAAAAAATCTTATTATATTTAGATTGATTTGGTTTTAATAAAAAAAAGTCAATTTGGGATCAAACCAACCTGATATTATATAAAATATATTTTATGTTACAAATTCACTTAATTGTGTGGATGTTTCTCTTAATTCATCTCTAACGTAATGTATGTATTTATTGTATTTATTATAGTTGTACTAACGTATTTGGTTAAAAGATGAAAACATGTGTTTTCTAAATCCTATAAAAGGGTAGTCTTTTCACCCTTGTGAGAACACACTTGAAGAGTTTTAAATAATATTCTCCACTTTATACTTCTCATCACAATTTGTCTTCCTTACTTGTTTAGTATTATTATATTTTGCTCTCATTTTACAACACGTTATCAGCACGAGTCTCTAACCAACTGAGACCTACTTAATTCAAAATTAATTCCTAAAAGTTAATCAACTTTTTTTTAGAGTCAGGTATACATTTATATGTTTATAATATCTCTAATAGGACTTGCATAAATCTTTGATCCGTAATTAATTACTGCATATATAACTTGCTTTAGGTATTATTATAATACTTTATTAGGCATAATAATCAATACGTTTCATATTTATATGTTTATGTTGTTTATATGCTACTAACTTATAACTCTAAATTAAATAGTAGGAAATGTGATAACATGCTAGTTAGAAGACTTGTAAATATTTTCTTGTCATAGATTTAATTATGATAAACATTTGTGTGTCATAAAGAGAGTATATTATATTAAATATGACTTGAAAAACTTACAAAAGTTTGACGTTAATAACTATTGAAACTAGAAGTAAATATTGAAAAATAATTAGAACATATATTAAATCTACCGTTTCATACTTTATGAGTTTACATGTTTTTGTAACATTCTATGTTCCTTACAAAAGTTTGACGTTAATAACTATTGAAACTAGAAGTAAATATTGAAAAATAATTAGAACATATATTAAATCTACCGTTTCATACTTTATGAGTTTACATGTTTTTGTAACATTCTATGTTCATGCATATAATATACTTTATACTAATTCTTAATCATTTGAAACATAAATTTATCTTTTATTATAAAGAAATCACATCATGTTATTAACTCAACTATTTTATGATAGTTTTCATCATGTCGAATTTGTCAAAGCTTGAATTTGTGTCACTTGACATTTCTGGAAAGAACTATTTGTCATGGGTACTTGATGTTGAAATTCACCTTACCGCTAAGGGTCTTGGTGATTGTATAATTGAAGGAAATAAAGCATCAAGTCAAGATAAAGCGAAGGCCATGATTTTCCATCGTCATCATCTTGATGATAGCCTGAAGGTTGAATACCTAACAGTGAAAGATCCATTTGAATTGTGGATAGGTTTGAAAGGGAGGTATGACCACCTCAAGGCAACGGTATTGCTAAGGGCTCGTTATGAGTGAATGTACTTATGGTTTCAAGATTATAAAACTGTAATTGAATATAACTCTGTTGTATTTAGAATCACTTCCCAATTAAAATTATGTGGGGAAGTTATAAAAGATGAGGACATGTTGGGAAAGACATTAACTACTTTCCATGCCTCCAATATGATATTACAGCAGCAATACCGTGAAAAGGGTTTTAAAAAATACTCTGAATTAATCTCATGCCTTTTGGTGGCTGAGCAGCATAATGACCTTTTAATGAAAAATCATGAAACCCGTCCCGTTGGAAGTGCTCCATTGCCAGAGGCACACGGGGTAGAAACACACGACCGGTCTGAAATAAGACAAAATAATCGGGGCCATGACAATGTGCGTGGGCGTGGCAATGACAAAAGATGATATAATAATCGTCGAGATGGTGGTCATAACAAAAGGGAGAACAATGTTGGTTCTAAAAATAATCCTTCTAAAGGAAATAGTGATCACTGTCATCGTTGTGGCCTTAAAGGTCACTGGAAAAATGAATGTCGGGCACCTAAGCATTTTGTCAGGATGTATCAAAATTCCTTCAAAAGGAAAGGAAATAAAGGCAGTGCCTCCTCTTCTAATGCCCGGGTGGAGTCACATTTGACTCTCAAAGATGGTGTTCAGGCAAGATCTTCTCAAGAATATGATGAGAATGTTGAGGCAAATTTAGCATTGAAAGATGATGTTTTTGATAGGCTCAATGATATTACTCATTTAGTAGCTGAGGACTTCTTTGGAGATCACAATTAAAGATTGATAATTGAACTGGAAATGAATAATGTTGTTATGTGTTTTTAATGTCTTATTTAAAGTTCATGTACTTAAATTTTCTTTTGTTAAGTTTCGTACTTTTTATTATGTATTTTTATTTTTCTGAAGATAAATAAAATTTCTCAATCTTCAGTTGGATCTAAGATGAGTAATGGAGATATGTGTCTTCTGGACAGTGCCACAACTCATACGATACTAAGAGAAAAGACATATTTCTCTCATTTGATAATGAAAAAGGCATATGTTAATACAATATCCGATAGTATAAAATTGATTGAGGGCTCTGGAAGAGCAGCCTTATTACTACCTGGATGAACATTATTGGTAATTGATAATGCATTGTATTGTAGTAAGTCTCATAGAAACTTGTTAAGTTTCAAGGTTATTCGCCAAAATGGCTATCATGTTGAGACTGCGAATGAAGGAAATATTGAATACCTTTATATTACTACAGTAAATGCGGAGAAGAAAACCGTGCATGAAAAATTGCCTGCACTTTCTTCTGGGTTGTACCATACAAATATTGGTACAATTGAATCACATGTCGTAGTAAACAAGAGGTTTACTGGTTCTAATGATTTTATCATTTGGCATGACCGATTGGGTCACCCCAGTTATAATATGATGCGCAGAGTAATTGAGAATTCACATGGGCATACTTTGAAGAACCAAAATGTTCTTCAATCAAAGGAATTCTCTTGTGCTGCTTGTTCACAAGGAAAGTTGGTTACCAAACCATCAACGACTAAGGTTGGAGTGGAATCTCCCGCATTTCTGGAACGAATACAGGGTGATATATGTGGGCCTATTCACCCTGCATGTGGACCATTTAAATATTATATGGTCTTGATAGATGCATCTACAAGATGGTCTCATGTGTGCTTATTATCAACTCGCAATATAGCTTTTGCGAGGTTGTTGGCTCAAATAATAAGGTTAAAAGCACAATTTTCAGATTATGCAATAAAAACAATTCGTCTTGATAATGCTGGTGAGTTTACATTTCAGACATTTAATGATTATTGTTTGTCCATTGGAATAACAGTTGAACATCATGTTGCACATGTTCATACTCAAAATGGTTTAACAGAGTCATTGATTAAACGTCTTTAATTGATAGCTAGACCATTGTTGATGAGAACAAAGTTGCCTGTTTCGATTTAGGGGCATGCTATTTTGCATGCAGCGGCACGCGCATAAGACCAACCAATTATCATGACATCTCCCCATTACAATTGGTTTTTGGTCCGGAGCCAAACATTTCCCATCTTAGAAATTTTGGTTGTGCGGTATATGTTCCAATTGCTCTACCACAACGCACAAAAATGAGTCCCCAAAGAAGGTTGGGGATATATGTAGGGTATGAATCTCGTTCTATTATAAAATATTTGGAACCCAGGACTGGAGATTTATTTATGGCAAGGTTTGCTGTAATTTTGATGAATCAGTATACCCAACATTAGGGGGAGAACAAAAGCAGTTGGGAAATGAGATAGATTGGAATTCACTTTCACAGTCTCATTTAGACCCTCGAACAAATCAATGTGAGCAAGAAGTTCAAAAGATAATTTATTTGCAGAATATTGCAAATCAACTGTCGGATGCATTTACTAACCTTCCACGGGTTACTAAATTATACATCCCAGTTGCTAATGCTCAAGTTCGAGTTGATGTCCCGATAGGACAAATGTTAAGGCAAATGGGTCTGGACCACGTTTAAAACGTGGTAGACCAATTGGTTCCAAGGATAAAAATCCTCGGAAAAGGAAAGGAATAAATGATCAAGATAGTTATCATATGGAGGCAATTGCTCATGAAGAGCTCCGAGACATAATAAATGATGACACCAAAGATGAGGTTCATGTACCTGAAAATAATGAGAATGAGAAAATCTCTATAAATTATGTCTCGACGAGAAAAATGTGGAATCGAAATAATATTGTAGTGGATAATATTTTTGCTTATAATGTTGTAGTTGAATTAATACAACAAGATGAAGATTTGGAACCAAGATCTGTCAATGAATGTAGATAGAGAAATGATTGGCCAAAATGGAAGGAAACAATTCAAACAGAATTGGCTTCACTTGAAAAACATGAAGTTTTTGGACCAATAGTCCAAACACCTGAAGGTGTCAAGCCAGTGGGGCACAAATGGGTTTTTGTGCCAAAACATAATGAAAATGGTAAAGTCGTAAGATATAAAACACGACTTGTGGCACAAGGTTTTTCACAAAGGCCTGACATTGATTATGAGGAGACATATTCTCCTATGGTAGATGCAATTACCTTCAGGTATCTAATAAATATGACAGTTCATAAAAAGCTTGAAATGCATCTAATGGACGTTGTAACAACTTATTTATATGGCTCACTAGACCACAATATTTTTATGAAAATCCCTGAAGCACTAAAAGTGCCTGAAGCATATAAAAATTCAAAAAAAAGTTGTTCAATAAAGTTTCAGAAATCTTTATATGGATTGAAACAATCAGGGTGAATGTGGTATAATCGTCTTAGCGAATACTTGTTAAAGGAAGGGTATCAAAATGACTCTATTTGTCCTTGTATTTTTGTACGAAGGTCAAAATCTAAATTTGTAATAATATATGTTTATGTTGATGACTTGAACATCATTGGAACTCCTAAAGAGCTTTCAAAAGCTGTTGAGTGCTTGAAGAAAGAATTTAAAATGAAAGATCTTGGTAAGACAAAATTTTGTCTTGGCCTTTAGATTAAACATTTGGCAAATAGAATATTTATCCATCAATCAACATATACTGAAAAGGTTTTGAAGCGATTTTACATGGATAAATCACACCCATTGAGTACCTCGATGGTTGTGAGATCTCTCGATATAAATAAAGATCCATTCCGACCCCAAGAAAAGGATGAAGAGATTCTTGGTGATAAAACACCATATCTCAGTGCTATTGGGGCACTAATGTACCTTGCCAACAATACCCGACCAGATATTTGCTTCGTAGTAAGTTTATTGGCGAGATTCAGCTCATGTCCAACAAGAAGACATTGGAAAGGTGTTAAGCATATATTCAGATATCTTCAAGGAACAATTGATATGGGGTTGTTGTATTCTAATGCATCCAAGTTAGAATTAATCGGTTATGAAGATGCGGGATATTTGTCTGACCCACATAAAGCTAGATCTCAGACATGTTATTTATTCACATATGGAGGTACAACTATATCATGGCGTTCGATGAAGCAAACAATAGTTGCTACTTCTTCAAATCATGGAGAGATAATAGCCATTCATGAAGCCAGTCGAGAGTGTGTATGGTTGAGATCAATGACTAAACACATTTTGCAATTATGTGGTCTTTTTGTGCAAACGAAGATTCCAACAATATTGTATGAAGATAATAATGTTTGCATAGCTCAATTAAAGGGAGGATATATCAAAGGAGACCGAACAAAACATATTTCACCTAAGTTCTTTTTCACACATGATCTTCAACAAAATGGTGAGATAAATGTTCAACAGATTCGTTCGAGTGATAATCTTGCAAATTTATTCACTAAGGCATTGCCAACATTAACATTTGAGAAGCTAAGATACAAGATTGGAATGCGTCGTCTCCAAGATCTCAAATTATCAGGGGGAGTAAAATACGCATTGTACTCTTTTTCCCTTAGCCAAGGTTTTGTGCCACTGAGTTTTCCTAGTAAGGTTTTTAATGAGGCAACACTCAAGGCGTATTATAAGATGTGTGTACTCTTTTTCCTTCACTAGGCTTGTTCCCACTGGGTTTTCCCTAGTAAGATTTTAACGAGGCACATTATCTATAAACATCCAAGGAGGAGTGTTACAAATCCACTTAATTGTGTGGATGTTTCTCTTAATTCATCTCTAACGTAATGTATGTATTTACTGTATTTATTATAGTTGTACTAACGTATTTGGTTAAAGGATGAATACATGTGTTTTCTAAATCCTATAAAAGGGTAGTCTTTTCACCCTTGTGAGAACACACTTGAAGAGTTTTAAATAATATACTCCACTCTATACTTCTCATCACAATTTGTCTTCCTTACTTGTTTAGTATTATTATATTTTACTCTCATTTTACAACATTTTATACATAAAAAATTTACTTGGATATATAATAAATATTTTTTATATTTTATCATAGTTTTTATCTTTTTAACATATTATTTCAAGTTTGAGACATTAAATTTTGAATGGTCCAATAAATGTTGTAGTCCATAGATATTAGTGAGTTAGTAACTATCATAAAGCTCAAATCAATAATAATGCTAACAATTTTTTTATTATTCAGCACCAAGAAGTAAGAATGACAACAATGTTGAATATTTGTTATTTAGTTTTACATTGATTTAGACAATTAAAATACATAACCTAATTTTAGTTTTCTTTAATGTTTAGCCATATAATTAATATTTATTAGATAGATTTATTTTAGCATAAATTAGTAATTTTATATTATGATCATTTTCATTATGACATATTAATTTTCAATACTTGCTTTATGGGATTTCATTATTATGATTTGTTGAATATTTAGTGTCATCACTAATTTGTTGAAAATCCCGAATTTTATTAGTTTGATTTGAATTATAGATTTAACATTCAATACAAATAATTTAACTTAATATTTAAAAAATTTAAATCAACTCGATCTATATACATCCCTAATTAGGGTGATCCAACGAAAATGAATGAGTTGATTGTATGCATATTTGGTCGTCGTTTCAAATTTAATTATGTGACCATTTATACTTATGATATGAAAATATATGATAAAGTACAAGGGGGCAAAATAAGAGATAAAGTGAAGGCATTATTCAATAAAATCTTATTCATCATTGTCTATTGTGTTGGGTACAACACGTTTTGACTTATCATAAAGTGCAACATCATAATTAACATATATATAAACATAAATTTGAGAATGGAAGTAAAAGTAAGATAGAATTGAAAAATTATCTTCTCAAAGAAATTGAATCAGAAAATGATAATTACAATATCTTGTTTTAGTAGAAAATTAATTCAATATATTTTTTATTTTTGATAAAATGCTCGTAATGTGTTAACAATATCTATTTTATTGTGGCATCAGAAAGTGCATTTAGTACTAAGAGGTCATATTCTTGACTCATTTAGAAGTTCATTAACTCCTATGATGCAAACATTTGCCTTTAAGGTTGTCTTTGATGTGAATCTACACCTGTTGAATTGGATAAGGATTTGAATTATCTTGAGCAACTTGAAGATGGGAATTTTTTTAAGTTTTAAACATATTTTAAATTATGACTGCTTCATTTATGTTATATGTTGATGACTTTTTTTTCAGAAAAAATCTCTTAAGATTTGAGCAATATAGAAGATGTGTATCTATAATTCACATACAGTCACAAATCTATATTGTAAATTCAGAACTTGTCTTTTGAGCACTTTTTCTTTCAAGTTTTTAAACAACAATTGATGGTTCAACTCCAACATGATTTTTATTCAAGGATAAATGTTTGCAATGCAGAGTTAATTTCATTGAAATTTTTTACATTTGTGATCATTCAAAAAAGGAAAATCAACCTCGACAAATGCGACACAATGAAAGACATTATAACTATGTGGCATGTGATGTAACATATATGTCAGTAACTAAGCCAGTTCTATTTTCTAACGAAGTTACGACATGACTTATAAAATGTAAACAACGAGACTTGAAATCTCATCGAACTAGAAGTTCGAAGATGGAAACCTAATTCGGAACAAAATCATACAAATTTGAGGGATCGTTGGTGAATCAAGTGAAATGCACTAGTTTTCTACAGAACACATGGACGACGATATGCAACATCAATAAAGGTAAGATGATAGTCACAATCTTTGTTTGGACATCTATTGGTCCATATTTCAGTATTGAGTTTTAACATCGTCTTACTTTTAACCTATATTGAAGAGATTCATTTTTTCACTTACTAACTGATTGTAACAATCACCAAATAAAGCGTTACGAAGCTATAGTCAATCAATACATTTGTCTAACTTCTAAAAATAGAGAAGAAGTTAAAATCCTAACCATTTAACTAAGACAGTGAAAAACTTAACTTGATGCCCTTAGGGTTTTTTACATTGCACATGAAAACTATATTTACAGCGATACTATTATCATCAATGATTTTTCTCTTCAATCTTTGTTTCATTATGCCAATTCAAATAACATACACAATTTCATAATAAATTTATTTGAATAGCTAAGTTGTTTGAGTCTTCCCTTTAGAGCTTCTAATATCCCTTTGTGATTTTTCATATTACACATAAAGGATTCAATAGTAATTCTCAGTTTCCTTGCCTGAGTTGAAAAGTCCAAATTAATCATCACATGTTCTGAAAAATCCTACTCCACAAATCAAGGTCAATTTTTAACATGCATCCAAGGAATACATGTTTCCTAGTATTATTACTTCTCTTTGTGTATGATTTTTACTTTTTTCGTCATACAACTATTTGGTTGTACTGTTAGTTGTCTTTTTAACATACAGAATAATCAAAATCGAATAACATAAAACATAACCAAAAAATCAAACGCACAACCCTAATAGGTACACATAAATATCTATGATAAGCATTAGTTAATAGCATATTAAAAACACAATAGTATTTTTTTTTTCAAGCATGTAACATTTCTCGCTTCAGGAGATTCAAAATATGTATTTGATGAATATATAAATAATATTTTTTAATTTTATTAATATGAGAAGAATTGCAACTTATAAAGTCAAACCTCTCTATAACAATATCCTACTATGAAAACACCTCACTATAACAACCGAAATTTTTATGACAATTTTTTTTTAATATTAATAAATGTTATCACTAAAAGACTGATATATACTAAACAAACGATTGTTATAAATTTCTTCCATCAATTTAAAAGAATTTAATTTTTAAATAGATCTAAAATTTGTGCCTTACCGCTTAAATCTTTATGTATGTAATTATGAATTTATTGAAATTTCATTAAATCTTTAATTTTCTAGTTAGCGAAGTATGCATATCTTTCAAATTTAAAAATATTTTTGTTAACATTAAAAACTATTTTTTAGTAGACTTCATGCATTTTTTGGCATATAACAATCAATATAGCAATAAAAATTTTTGTAAATCAGCAATATTGTCATAGAAAAGTTTAATTGTATACTTTTCTATAACTTTTGAATATCTTAATTTTAATTTTAAAGTCTTGAGTTTATCTAATCTAGTTTAGATTTAAAAATTAGTCAATTGACTTTAAAAGAAAGCTAAAAATGTCAAATTAATTAAAACAAAGCGAGTAACTAATATGCCATCATAATTAAATAATAATGATAATGAATGTTTTTTTAAGATCATGTTTGAATTTGTTGAATATCAAATGCAGAAAAACACTTTTAGATATTTAAATAAATAATTACATGAGCGTGGACCGTGGTTATGGCGGAATGGAATGTGCCCTTTCCCGCGAAGGAGAGGAGCCTTACATGTAAGGAATTTAGATCTTTCAATTAAATTGTTGAAAATGATAATCAACCGTTAATTGTTTGTTTTTCTACTCAAGTAACAAAACATCCTCAAAATTATTCCCAAAAAATAAATTTAAAAGTATTTTCACATAAATGAATGACGGAAATAAAATGAACAAATAACTAAAAATTACGTCTTACGAAACTATGTTGGAGATTACAAAAGATTTAAGGGATACCATTATAAAAAAATCAAACTAAAAATGTTTATAAGCTCTAAATATTAGGGTTTGGTAGCTGGTTACTGAGTTATTCATCTATTAAATCCAACATAAGTAATACCATGTTTAGTATCATTCTTTTGCATATGAAATTCAACACACCTAATATCGTGTTTGATTTGCAATTTATAATTCGCATAACTAATACATGTATAAGTTATAAAGGAATCTATATATTATTTTAAGTAGGGTAGAAAATGAAATAAGTGGTACATGAATAGTTAAATCCTGCATAATTAATCAATGTACCAAAAAAAATACATAGATTTCTTCATAATTAATTCAAAATTACTAGTATATGCACAACTTTGACCAACTACTAAACGACCCCTTAGTTATAAGAATTTTTTGTATATACACATCTAGATACATCAAAAATGACTTCTAGTTTGACCAGCATACAAATCTAGTCCAATATTTTCTTAAAATGTCAGTGTATATAACTTAAATCGAAACGAAAAGTAGTACAAGAATGTTCTAGACAAAAAGTAACTATAGTTAAGATCCATGGTTTGTTAACCCTAGTTAAGAATTGTGCTTATAAAAGTAACCATAGTTAAGATCCATGAAGTAGAAAAAAAAATATATATAAAACCAAGCCCATGTCTGTCTGGCTGTTCATTTCCCAATTTTACAGATTATATTTTGGGCATTTTAGGGTTGTTCTTGGGCTCATAGGGGTTTTTTCACAAAAAAAAACAAATAAATTTCAGTTCTTCAAAGGGTCCGACTTTGGTGGGAAAATTTGTAGGTCAACAACAGCTGCTTTTTTTCGATTCAAATGCTCATATACGGTTAGTTTCTCTTCCTTCAATTCGAAAAAGTTTTCATTTTTGTACTGAATTTTAGGGTTTTTTTCTTTTTGACAAATTGAAATGTGAATTACGACCGTTACAAACCGCTTATGATTCAGATCCATTTTATAACTTTTCATTCGAACTTTTGAGTTTGAATCTATGATTCCTTTGTGATGATTTAGGATCGTTCTGTTGCCGTCTTTCCCTTTTTTGGGTTTTTGGTTTTGTTAGGTTTGAACCGCTTATTAATTAAAACATGGGGTGGAGTTAATTTTACAGTGGTCTGGTTGAGTTATCAATGGGCATGTAAAAGATTGAATCTTTTAGCTGGACAAAGTAGTGGGTCACATTGTTGTCTGCTTCTTAAATGTTATCATCATTTGTTGTTGTCTGCTTCTTAAACGTTTGCATCCCTTGTTGAACGTTTGGATTGTTATTTGTATGTGGACTGGTATTGTTAGAAATCCTGAATGATAATTAAAAAAGCGATTAGCTTGAGACGTGGGCATCCGTAGAATTTTGGGTACTTGATACTTTTGGGAGCAGTTAATTTATTGTCTGAATTAGTTCCCGATCGACACCTAGTTGAGAGGAAACCTAGTTGAGGTTTCCTCCACCCTAGAGGATTTGGTAAGAACTTTATTTGATCCCCTCATAGTTTTATTTCTCCCTTCCATTTCGGAGTAGAATTTTAGGTTTTGTTGGTTGTGTGGATGGTAGTGGTGGGAGATAAAACTGTGTTGATGAGTTTATCCATTGACAGAGTATTATTTGTTGAGTCTTTGGAATAAGGAAGTGAGTTGGTTAATGAATTTAGCAAAGAGAATACATGCTGGAAAGACTCAACTTTCCGAGAGATCAAGTGATCTTAAGTTTCTAAAGTAAGTTTACAGTGTTTGGAAATTGTAACGCATATTACAGCTTTTAATGTTAGAATGGGAAAATGTAGAATGGTAAGAAGTAGAAGTTCACACTATCCAAGGGAGGTGGCAGGTATCCCGTTGAAATAGAATTACTCTTGCTGGTGGAGGTGGCAGGTATCCCGTTGAAATAGAATTACTCTTGCTGGTGGAGGTGGCAGGTATCCCGCGGAAATAGAATCAAAAAAGAAATAGAAGTTCTCTCTCTTGTAAGGATCAGACGAAGTTGTTACTAATTGTTAAGTCCACTTCTATGTTTATGTCTATCTTGCTTCTCAATGGAGGTATTTTGGAATATATTACTTGAAAGACTGAACATTGAGTTAATCCTCCTACAGTTGGAAGCAAAGCTCAGAATTTTTTTTTCCCTTTCTTGGTCAAAAAGTAAACTTGCACCTTAAATTTTGACTTTAAGATTTGAATGGTCTGGGGAAACTACTATTTATTATAGAAAACAACCATGTAGTCTGAGTAAATGTGATAGTAGCTGGTAAATTTATCCAACATTTCTGTATAGTAAAATCATCAGAAATGTCAGTGTTGTTAAACAAGATATTGTGCATCAAAAACTTTAGGATCTCAATTGTGCTAGAGAATCACATTACTTTAGTCTGGTTACAAAGTTTCTTGAAATTGAATACTAGCAATTTTTAGGGGTTTTCTTGTCCTATTGCATATCTTTCTTGGCCTTTTGGGTAAGATCAAGTGTCTTTACCCTATCATATTGCATATAATTTTGGATCATTCAATTTCCAGAGAGGTAGATGTCAGTCTTAGTTGATTAATCACATATTTTGAATGATGGATCCAGCATGTCTATCTTGATGACCAATCTACCATTTACCAGGTTCAAAAGTCTATTCTTGTCAACAATAGTTATTGACCACTAAGCCCTGAGGCACTAGATTATGTATATGTGAATATGCATCAACATACATTTGCATATTTCTTGGTATTTAAAATTATATTATTTTCTCTGATAAGTTATTTTTGGCCGAAACCTAGACCAATACATATAATACTTTTTTTTTAGTTCTGGAACTTTAATGACGCATTTCTAACAGCCATGATCTCTCCCTTGTTGTGAATCAGGTATTGGATGATTTAAAGTATACTGTGCATCAAGAAGGGGAAGAGATTGAGTCATGACTATCTGATATTGAATGAAAATGCTTTATATATTTTGGTGGTCTCGGTGATACTGAGTGGCATACTGATTGGAGATCACAAAAGGAACTTTCAAAATCACATTCACAAACTATGGAGTGCAACAAAGATGAGGCCTTCAGAGCAAAAAAAATTGCAGAGCGGAAGTTTGAACAGAAGGATTATGCTGGTGCAAAGAAATTTGCCTTGAAAGCTCAGGTTTTGTATCCAGGGCTTGACGATCTAACCCAGATGTTAACAACACTTGATGTTTACATCTCTGCCGAAAACAAAATAAGTGGGGAAGTGGATTGGTATGGAGTACTTGGTGTGAGCCCGTCAAGTGATGATGAAACGGTGAAGAAACAGTACAGGAAGCTAGCTCTTGTCCTCCACCCTGATAAAAATAAATCTATTGGTGCTGAAGGTGCATTTAAACTTCTCTCTGAGGCCTGGAGCTTGTTATCTGATAAATCCAAGAGGTTGGCATATAACCAGAGAAGGAGTTCAAAAGGATTCCAGCAGAAACAACAGAAAGTTCCAGTGCCCTCAGGTGGTCCATCAGCACCTCCACGAAATGGATTTCATAATTTTACTAGTAGGACTTCAGGTTCAAAGACTCAGAAAAATGCTTCTCGGATGCCCTCTTCATCAGTCAATGCTTCATCCAATCAAAGAAGTGATACTTTCTGGACCATTTGCCACCGATGCAAGATGCATTATGAGTATTTGAAGATATATCTTAACCACACTCTTCTTTGCCCCAACTGTCATGAAGCTTTTATGGCTACAGAAACATCCCCACCGTTCAATCATTCAAAATCATCCAATTCTACTAGTCAGTGGCAGCAGAATCTAGGGAATCGTGCACCTAATGGAAATCAGTTCCCCATAGGAAAAAATGCTAGTGCTGGTAAAACAGCAGGATCAGCAGCAGCAAGTTCTAATACTGCGAAATACTCAAACTTTCAGCAGGATCCATTTTCCAGAATGGGTGGTGTTGGTAGCTCGGATCCTTCCATTGCAGCAAAAGCAGCAAATGTTGTCCAGCAGGCACATGAGAGAATGAAGAGAGAACGTGATGATTCACAGACTAGACAGACAGCTTTTAAACAGAGAAGGCTCGATGAGGATGGAATGCGTTTTGGATCCAATGCACCTCACTATGCTGAAAGGACTTATGGTTTTTCTTCTAGCAAGTTTAATAGTACCAGGGAGCTGACACCACTTGAAAACCGGAATATGCTGATGGGGAAAGCTCGGAAAGAGATACTTAAGAAGTTGAATGAATGGAGATCACAGCCGCAAGATGCACAAAAATACAAGGTAAAAGAGGGCAAAAAAGAAAAACAGAGGACTGCTAATGTTCTTGGTCATAATGTAAATGGGAATGTAGAGTTATCAGCTATGAAGGGAGTAAAGAAAGCTGTCAATGCTTCAGCTAATGATGCACATCAAAAGGATCCAGTGCCAGAATCAATGAATGTACCAGATCCTGATTTTCATAATTTCGACCAGGATAGGAGCGAAAGTTGTTTCGAAGACAATGAAGTCTGGGCTTCATATGATGCTGATGATGGCATGCCCCGTTTCTATGCTCTGATAAACAAAGTCCTCTCAAGGGAACCATTTAAAGTGAGGCTCAGTTGGCTTAATTCAAAAACAAACAATGAATTTGGTCCAATGGAATGGGTAGCTTCAGGTTTCTACAAAACTTCTGGTGAATTTAGGATTGGCAGATACGAAATGGGTAAGTCGGTGAATTCCTTCTCCCACAAGGTTCGGTGGTCAAAGGGCCCTCGTGGAACTGTTCTAATATATCCCCTAAAGGGGGATGTTTGGGCCCTCTACAGAAATTGGTCTGCTGACTGGAATCAGAATACACCTGATGATGTTATACACAAGTATGACATGGTCCTAGTTCTTGACGACTACAATGAGGAGCAAGGAATTTCAGTAGCTCCTCTCATCAAAGTTGCTGGTTTTAAGACAGTCTTTCGTCCAGACTTGAATTCAGAGAAGGTGATGAGAATAACCAGAGAAGAGATGTTTCGTTTCTCTCATCAGGTCCCAAGTCACTTGCTTACAGGTGAAGAAGGTCAAAATGCTCCAAAGGGTTGCCAGGAGCTTGATCCAGCTGCTACTCCATTGGAGCTTCTTCAGACACTAACAGAAACTAATGAGGTGCCAGCCATGCAGAACGACAAAGAGGCCAATGGAGGTTCATCACAGAATGTTCAGGAAACCAAAACTAGTGAGACTGCTGATCATACTCTCAAATCCAGGGAAGGCGGGATGGTAGAAAGTGAAGGAGCTCCATGAAAATGCAGGGGAGCAACTTGAACAACTTTTTGCAGCTGAGGGTTTGAATTATGCCAGAATATTAGTGTAATGAGGAGATATTTTGAAGATACATCTAGTTGTAGACTTTTGGTCAGACCTTTAGACTTTTACTGAATGAGATTAGTCTTGGTTCTGAACAAAGCAGAAGTATGGGCTTCTATTCATGGAGCAGGCCTATTACGTGGAGTTTGATTGAGATGGTTACTTTGGAGGCCCTCATTTTGTACGTTGCTCAAAGCCAAATGGGTGATCAGAAAAAATATCAAACACAGTTTAATGCTAAAAGCGAAAAGGATCAAGGATCTCCATTCCCCAGATACACAAGTCTGCTCCCTAACTTTATATTCTCTTTGGATGCCTTATATTCCCATAGGTGTACTTGAACCTTTCCTTTTGGTTTTGAATACTGTAAAGGCATCCGCAAAGGTTTTTGTTTCTCTACAAACTAGAATATCTTCTATTCTTGGATTTGCCGGAGTAAAGTTATAATTGTTAGTAAAGTTATAATTGTTTGCCTTATATAAACATCTTAGAGATTGTTTTCAGCTATATACTGAAATCATGGAATGTTAATCTCTAGAGATATTTTCAGTTATATCATCTCAGTTCAGTGATATCATTTGAGGAAGCATTTTCCTGTGGTTTGAAAAGTTTAACCATCTTTGGTTTCCGTCTATTCGTCCCTTAATTGTTTTGCTTGCCGGTTAATTGTGACTTTCCCGCTTCATGGCCAACCTCTCCTGCTGCAGTTTGGAGGTGGTCTTGTTTGCCTAGTTGTTCTTCAGTCTTCTTGGGGTGCTCCTCATTCCACTGTATTTCCTGATTTTCTCAATGTACTTATTGGTAGATAAATTCTGGCAGCAGAGGAATTTGGTTGTTTGAGATACTAGGCTGATAATCAGTCTCCTCAGTATGTTAATGCCTCTGTTGTTGTTTTCTCTTTGTCAATGCCTATTTGTTATATAGATATTCTTTGGTCCGTGACATTATTAGTGAGATTTTATATAGTTGATGATAGTAAGTTTGGAATTGAGACGTAGTTGTTTCTCCCTCTATCCAATTTAAGGGGCAAAGACACAAGATCTAGTTTTAAGAAACTATTTCTTTAAGACGAGTGTTGAATTCTCCATTGACTTGCAATTCTCTTCTTTACTTTCAGGGTCATTCTGTGTGTTACTAATAATTTTATTAGGTATACTTTTGTGATTTATGTATACTTGGTATTATGTTATATATAACTCATGCATGCGAAGCTATGATATTAGTAATGCAAAGGGTTTTAAGGCATATATTAGCATGATCAAAGTTATGATTAGCCCTCCAGACCTTTTCACATTTTTTGCACTGTATTGTGGAGGGTGCTTTTGAATAAATATTTTTTTTAGAAATTATGCGAAGTATGTTATTTTTAGTACATCAAGTCAAACATTGTATAGGAAAAATACTGTCAACATTACTTATACATTTTATTCAATACTATTTTTATACACCCAACTAAATGACGTGAATTTATTTGAGTGTCTTCAACAAAAGAAATGCCAAACATTTTCACAAGATTTATACTGATTAGAAACAAAGGAATTTTATTCATTCAACAATATAACTTGGTGGTGACGTTTGAAGTTTGAAGCGAGAAAAAGCTTTTAGAAACGAGTGATGCTTCAATTGATCGTCTTTAAATATGATCAAATTAATAATCGGTTGATTTGTAACTCTAATTGACGTATGAAAAATAAAAAGGTGAGCTATATATATTTACAAATATCCCTTTTCATGGATGGCTCACTAATTTATTATTTATTAACTCAATTCATTTTAATCTATCTAAATTTAATTCAAACTCACTCATTTGATGTCCCTAATTATGTATAAGGAAGTTCATCGAATTTGTTAAATACAAAAAGATGCATGGGACTTAAATAAGTTGTATCCTTTGATTGATTGGGAGGAATAAGTTAACATAGGGTTGTTCATATTTCTTTATTTAATGAAAATGAGTATTACGATCTAATTTCGCAAGACAGGGATTTAAAATTTTCTTGTCTTATCCAATATAAATTGTGTAGTATCTAATTCGTAAGACATAAATTTAGAATTTTTTTATCTTTATTCGTCAAAAAATATCATGTCACTTAAGACATATTTTCTTAATTGCGAAACTAAATTTATGCCTCCATCAATAAAAGTTCTGCAAAAATTAAATTATGTCTTATAAAATATACTAACTATGAATTATAAACTTTTTAAAAATAGAACGTTCTGAAACTTTATGCCTCGTATATTTTACCTTTCGAACGATCCTATTATTTATGCAAATTTAGAGCCCCATTTAACTTTTTTTTTTTATAACCATGATATCTGACCAATTTTCGTATACGCCAACTATTTCCAATTTATTATGAATGTCATGAACTTTGAATCCTTAAATTTTGTTCTTTTTCTCAATCAAAGGGAACTTTTATTCAACTCATCTTTCCTAACCGTGCACGTTACAAGTTTCTATAACTTGTCGTCACCCACTCTAAAGTACTAATACTTACTTTATTATATTTTTATATAAAAAAATTATTGAAACAATAATTGGGTATATATTTGAAATTCACTTGGTCAATTAAATCTATATTTGAGTTGGTAGACTCACTAAAAAGGTAAAACACTTAATATAGAAATATTTCTATTTACAAGGTTTAAACATATCGAATTATATTGAGTATATTATTATTATAGAATAAAATACTTTCTTTATAAGAAATCACTCTACTCTTTTAATGGATTATCCCATGCAAATTTAAATAAGTTAGATTAACGAATTTTGACGAAACAAGGGCTGATCGGTAGGATAAGAAATAACTTACACAAGTATTTATTTTCGTAGAACTTATACAATGTCTGGTAAGTAAATAGAAAATTAAATTATTCATGTATAAAATTAATATGACGTTTGATAATAATATATAAACTTGTATAAGTTATGAGAGAATCTATGCAAGATAGAAGATGAAATAACTAATACATATCTAATTCCTAAATAACGAATATCAACATAAAATAATAGAGAGTTACCCTCATCACTAATTCATACATTACTATGGTAATATGTGCATAACTCTAACCGGCTATCAGATCCAGATAAAAAAGTATTCATAAGTATTTAAATATTGGTTAAATAATTTGACTGTAACTATAGTAAACTGAAAAATGATGAGTGTGTATATAGACAGATGGAGTAACAGTTATGTTCTGATTTGGTCAAACAGGAGGACAAAAAGACTTTCTAGAACTGTAATTCTATTGGTTCAACTGACATCTTCTGCATAAAAGCAGCAAATCTGAAGTTTCCAAGAATCATGTTCACACTAATTCCAGCACAGTCAAATTAGTACTCCCTCTATTATTTTATTTTTTCGTTCGATATTTATATTAGAATTTGACTAAGTCAATTTGTATCGAATATGATCTCAATTGGGAGGTAGTGTTTGCTATCAAGGATTTTTCCATACTTAAAACTCGAATTCGAGACCTTTGATTAAAAAAGATCAGTCACATTCACTACACCACATCAATACTCTCTTAATTTCAATTTGTTCGATTTATTTGTCTTGATTCGAAGTTGACGATGTCAAATTAATATTTTAACTTTTTACATTTATGCGGACTATATAAAGAATAAGTCACATTAACTAAAAGTTCAAAATAATTTTAAACCAATTTTCCAATTCTATGCATTTGACAAATTAAAATACTCACTTCTTCTTGATCGTTTTTATTTAGACGACAATTTTTACTAGAGAAAAGGAATCTTCAACAACTAGTATTAGTTGTGTGAGACAGATCATTGTATATTTTTTTATTTAGACTAAACGCACATGAAGTATGTTGAGAGAAAAAATAAATAATATAATAAGTACATATGATTAGCGAGTAATTTAATTACAAGACTTGTTATAACTTTATTATGCTAATTAAATTTGACAATACTTTGCGATTATGTAATATATAACATTGACTAGGGAAATTTCCATGCAAATGGTTCAAACTAAAGGAATACTCAAAAGTCCAAAAGTGTGTTGGTAGCGTTGTTAGGGTGTTGCCCTAATTTTCTTATCTTATTTGAAATTTATTTTTTCCTAAAAGGAAAGATAGAATATTATCATAAATGCTTTAATTTTTTTTGAAAGGAAACATTAGTTTCTTTCATATTTGATTTATTCTTTTCTTAGAGGAAAAAATTAGAACTCTATAAATTGAAGGTCACTCTTCTCATATCAAGAACACAATATCATCCACAATGTAGTTGTTTAGCGACTTTTGTTTATAAGAAGATTTTCTCCTAAACATATTAATGACTTTCAATATTAGTTTTATAATATGTGGGTTACTTGACCAAACCAAATTAATAATATGTTTTTTAATATGCTTTTATATGTCATTTGATTTATTGATGTCATGATTTGCAATTATAAGTTTCCGCATGAAGCCCTAATCACTTTCAAATCCAACAAGTGGTATCAGAACACATGGTTCAATGATCCAATGGAACAAAGTTGAAGACATGTTCAAATCGGTTTCAAATCAATTTGCAATCAACGTGATGATAATGAAGATTTTTGTGTTACTATATGTGGAGAAAAATTTCAGATATATTTTCAACAATCTTGCTACTTCATCCTTTAAAACAAAATTAATTTTCAACCGATGATTACTCTAACACGTGAGTTCTAACTTTCAACCCTTGCAAACTTTTAATGCTCGGGCTCCATTTTCAACTCATGAGTTCCACTTTCAACTCATGCATATTACTTTTAACGCATGAACTCTACTTTCAACTCATGCATATTACTTTTAAACGCATGAACTCCACTGTCAACCCTGTTCATAACTTTTAACACATGACTCTAATTTTCAACACATGAATTCTCTCCGAAAATATGTAATAAATAGGCACAATTAATTGATGGTCATTCAATCAACTTAAATACAGACACGCAGTTGAAAAAGTAGTTAGCTAGAAAATGACTAAATCATATTAAAATGTAACAAGAAGTCATCCTATGAAAGATTCTACCAAAATTCTAGTTATAAGAAATTTAGCTATTAATAATACATTTAAAAAGCATAGCATAGACTTCCATAATGAACCAATAAATTAAGAAAAGAAGGTAAAACTCAAAGTAGAAATTTTATCACTTATTTTTTCCAGAATACTTTCTCTGTCCCTAATTACTTGTCTACTTTTAAATTAATACACATATTAAGAAAATAATTAATGACATAATGAGTTTACCATTTTACTCCTATTAATTATTAAGTGGATGAAAAGTTCAATATTTTTCAAAATAATTAGTCATTTAATTGAGGGTATAATAGGTAAAAAAAAATTGTCCTTTCTTAATTTGTCAAAATGAACAACTAATTAAGGACAACTATAAAAGAAAAAAATGAACAAGTAATTAGGGACAGAGCTAGGAAATATGTTTTTATTCAAGTCTCCCCAGGACCTAGGATGTTTTATTATTTTGCTTCACATCAAGCCAAAATCATTTTATTTTAATCGTCTTCATCCAACACATTTTCTATACACATTGACTCATAATAAACTTAAAAAACCCAAGATATAGCAATGTAACGAACAATTATGCATAAGATCATATGAAGCGATAATGTAACATTAATATACATTTTTAGTTGAATATCAGGATTTCAACATCCAATACTTGAGTTATAAATTTAATATTTGTGCATATTTAATAATTTCTTCACGCATACATATAAAATTTGAATCAAATTTGATGAATTTTTACAAAACTCATGTCATAATTACTTATAAAGACTAGATCCACAACTATCTTGAAAAGGCCAAATACTAGTTGAAATTTAAAAATAAAAGATATTCATAACGTACGGTGGTAACTATAGTTGAGTTTGACAAAAGCAAATTTACAATTAATGATTTTACATATTTTTGTTTGAATTGTCAACTAAACCTAATGTTCCATGTTATTCAAAACCTATATATGTAGTGTTCAGAAACCCCTTTGACATGTCTACATTATTAATTGAGCTATACAAGTATGAATGAAGTAGCAATAGAAGTAATTAAAATTATATTATATACTCCTCCTAAAAATTTATCATAGAACAAGAACCAAATAAATATCTATAAGAAAATTAGGAATAAGAAGATATAGGCATGGAATAATGCTTTATATGACTGGTGTTTGTCTCTTGCAAATTGCAATAATTAAGATTCATGAATGAGTATGATGGATCAAATCAATGAGAGATTTGCATAATCTGATGATTTACTTTTTTTCCCAAGTATTATTGACTAATATATATATTATATATATATATATATATCGACGTTGTTTCAAAAATAACTCTTTACTTATCTTTATGAGATAAAAATAAGGTTTACATACATTTATTTTTTCTCTTCATATTTCACTAAGTATGTTATTATTGTTGCTCCAATTTTGTTTATTTTCACTTGTCGTATTTGAACTTGACACACTAGTTAAAAAATAATAATTGACATGACTATTTACCACACTACGTGCCCCTATTAATTGATGCATATGGAATTAAATGCAAAACACGTTGAATACTCCCTATGTCTCTAATTACTTGTCCACTTTTTCTTTTATAGTTGTCCCTAATTACTTGTCCATTTTGACAAATCAAGAAAGGATATTTTTTTTAACGTATTATACCCTCAATTAATTACCTTGAAAAAGGTAGAACATTTTGAAAACCTTAAGTTTTTAATTCATCCACTTCATAATTAATAGGGATAAAATAGTAAACTCACTATGTCAATAATTATTTTCTTAATAGGTGTGTCAATTCAAAAATAGACAAGTAATTATGGATGGTGGGAGTATTAGAGACCATTCTTTAATTAAAATAGGAGAATTTAGATATTAATGTTCCTATTTCTCCCACGAATGTTCTGCATCAATGGAATTGAATTATAATACAGTAAAAAGTTAACAAAAATTATATAATCTTGATAGGTGTGAATGTGAAAGATATTCAAAGATATCAACAATGTGATGAAATATATAGCAAGATCATATTGGAATAAAGATTGAATATATTTTTAGAACATACATATAATTTTAATTGAGATCATGAAGTTATTTGATTGAGCTTATAACACATACATATAATTTTAATCATGATCATGAAATTGTTTGATTGAGCTTATAATACATACATATAATTTTAATCGTGATTATGAAGTTATTTGATCGAGCTAGTAACACGTACCTATAATTTTAATTGTGATCATGACGCTATTTGATTGAACCTGTACCGCATATATATAAATTTAATCGTGATCATGAAGTTATTTGATTGAACCTGTAATACATACATATAATTCTAATTGATCATGAAATTATTTGATTGAACTTGTAACATATACATATAATTTTATTCGTAATCATAAAATTATTTGATTAAACATGTAACACATAAATATAATTTTAATCGTAATCATGCGGTTATTTATTTGAACCTATATCACAATCATATAAATTTAATCATAATCACAGAATTATTTGATTGAGCTTGTACCACGTATAAAAAAGACTTTTTTTTTCTTTCATTTGTGACAGTAAAATACTCCCTCCGTCCCTTTTTAGTTGTCCACTTTAGAAATGGCACACAGATTAAGGCAACAATGATTAGCACAGTGAAGTTACAATTTTACCCTTATGACAACTTTTCACTTCAAAATTACAACCACTTATTTGAATTCAAGTGAAATAAATTGGAGGAAAACAACATACACTTTTACAATTTTCAAGAAGTGTAAATAAGGGTATAATAGGAAAAAATTTGTTGTCCTTTCTTGATTTGTCAAAATGGACAACTAAATAGGGACAACTAAAAAAGGAAATATGGACAAGTAAATAGAGACGGAGGGAGTATAAATGTAGAGTACAAGTTGTATAACTCTTTTTGTTCAATTAAAAAGAAAGAAAATAAAAAGACAAAGATATGAAACATGAAGCATGTGTAAGAGAGACCTAGATACAAGGGCAGTGTGCAGTTGTACCACTTAAAATAAAAAACCTTTTTTCTACTTTCCTCTTTTTTTTTCTTTTTTTTTTTTTAAAGTCAAGGTCAAATGTTAATAAACAACTGTTAAAATACAAAAATGTATCTGTCCTTTATTTATGTCTTTATCAACCCTCTTACTAATTAGTACTCATTGTACTTCTCCGATTTTCTGTTCCATTTTATGTGACATTATTTTCTTATTTATTCATTTAGAAAATGTCATTTTACTATAGTTAAAAATAAATTTAGTCATAGATAATTATCCTTTTTATCTAAGGATTATTTTAGATCGTAGGTTTTAATTTTTTATTATGTAAATAAAATAGGAAAAAAGGATAAATATACCCCCGAACTATCGTAAATGGTATGTGGATATCCTCCATCATACTTTTGGGACATTGGTTCCCCTGTCGTCCAAAACTAGAGCTTATATGCCCTTCACTCTAATGGAAGACTAAATAGGGACACGTGACACAATTTTATCCGTCGATCCGATATTTAATAAATGTCGGGTTGGTGAATAAAATTATAACACGTGTATGTCCGTTTGTATAAAGGGTATATATGTTCTAGTTTTTGGACGGCAAGAACAACAATGTTCCAAAAGTATGATGGAGGGTATCCACATACCATTTTATGATAGTTTGGGGGTATATTTATCCTTTTCCCCAATAAAATAATTTTGAAAGAAAAAAAATACTCCCTCCGTCCCAATTTATGTGACTTACTTTCCTTTTTAGTCAGTCCCAAAAAGAATGACATATTTCTATATTAAGTAACAATTTAACTATAAAATGTCTATTTTACCCTTAACGAAATGAATTACAGCCACACAAATTTCTATCTTTCATTTTAGACCACAAATTTCAAAAGTCTTTCTTTCGTTCTTAAACTCTGTGCCGAATCAAACTACTTCATAAAATGAGACGGAGGGAGTATCATTTATTTTATCATTATTTACCGGGCAAGTACGTTAATTTTGCGAGTATAATCTGAAGTACTTAATAAATTAATAATATTGACATTGATAGGGGTAATAAATGTAAATAAAAACCTGGTGTCATTATAGCAAAATCACACCTACCCACCACCCACACCCTCCCCTACCCCTACCCCCCACTAAAACCCTTCTGCCATCTATATAAACTCCCCTAAACTTCTCCACTTTTCCTTCCCTTTTCTCCTTCTTCTCTTCCGTTCATATTACAATTTATAGCTCAACAGTAACAGTTGCTCAAAATTCTCCCACAAGTTTCTCTGTTTTCAGCACGTAAGTTCCCTTTCTCTCTCATTATCTTCTTCTTCTTCCTGTTTACTGATTCCAGTTATTGAATTATTCGATCGGTAACTTATCGCATTCTCAGGTGCGATTGCCAAACGCTGCGGCCGTTTTTTTTCGTTTGTTTTGTATCTGTCTGTTTATTTGTCAAATTTTGGGATAGAATACGGGATTTGAACCTTTGGACGTAAATTTATGCGTCAAACAACTGAGCTATTAAAATTCTTGGTTTATACGGCGGGGATCGTTGTTCTAGTGATTTACGGGCGTGTTTTAGTGACTAAAATAGGTACGAAAAAGCAGTTTGGTGTTCGTTTTTTGTTTTTTAACCGGTGAAGCAAATTGAGTTCTCAGTAGCTCACGCGCGTGAGATATAGTTGCTTGTTTTAACCATCTGATGTTGCCGTTGGTTGTCACGCGCTAGATGTAGGAGTTGGATTGATACCGTGAGGCTTTTTCGGTTACATTCACCGGCGGTTACGTGTGGTATCTGGACTGTACACGTGTATTATGCTAGGGTCCACAAACTTGACTGGGCTAGGGCCCATTTTTATACTAGCTATTCGCAATAGTAGTTACAATTTCTATGATTTCTCTGAATATTTATTATTGGCCGTTAGGTCGATGCGATATAGATTGTGGAATCGGACCCAGTGACCGACCTTGTTAATATCTTTTTTAGTGTTTTACGTGTTAGATGTCACTGTTAGTGCTAAATCATAATACCTGGAGAGTTAGGAATTGACCTTCTCTATTTAATTTGTATATACCATACATCGTGTTTCCTTGGCAAGAAAGTCGTTAAATATTTGAAAATTAAATGTGATACTATATCGGAGCATCTAATTTCTTTATTTTCCTTACAATTACTATGTCGATTAATTAATCATTTTAACTTAAACTATTTATAGCTTTTTTGACTTGGTCCATTGTATTAGTTGAATATGTTACCTTAGTTATTATTATTCTATATTATATTCAACTTCTAGGTAGTTTCTCTAGTGTCGTCTCATGTTGTGTGTATGTCCTTTTGTGTAGCATCCATAGTTTTTTTTTTTTTATAGTTTTAAGTCCTTTTCTTACTGACATGGATTGTGATGTTAATGGTGAGACTATTTCACCCTTAACTAGAAGTCTCGAGGTTAAATTTTAGATATGGAGAAAATTTTACTGGAACGAATGAAAATAAAAAAAGAAAGTTGTTTTCTTAAGCCTTGTCTAAAAGATGTTCCTAATGTGTCAAGTTTATAATCCTCAAAAATTACCTTCTAGATGGTTTATGATTTTTTTTCCTCCCTCTAAGCGACACGTAAATCTTTTTCTTTTTTTAAACCCTTTTTATTAGTTGGAAAATGGTCCTAAAGACTCTTTGAGTCTTGGTTTCAATTTCGTTTTCTTGTTCACACATATGTTTTCAAAAGTCAAATCATTCACTTCCTTTTTTTTTTTTTTTACACCTTTTTTTTTATTTTTACTAATATAAAAAAGTGTAGATTCCATTCTCCTTGTACACGTCTCACTTTTTTACGTGGCAAGGTTTGTATGTTCGGTTTCATGTGAGTATATATATACATGCAACCAAGAGCAATTCTGTGGGTCGGATGAATTATATGATAATAATAATAAAGTGTTGGTGGTGGCTCCAAATGTAGAAAAAAGTAGCAAAACTAGTGGCCCTAGTACATTCTGTTGGGTCCTAGAATGACATAGAAATGGTTAGATACCCTGTTCAATTTACATGACATTGTTTAATTGAACATGAAATTTAAGAAATAAAGAAATAAATTTTAAAAAAATTTAGTGTGTACATAGTTTTGCTCATACCTTAAACTTGTTCTAATAGATCCTCGGTCGTTTTCAAAGGAGACTAATTAATAAGAAAATACAGATGGAGAGTAGCTAGTAAATTTAAACTCCAACTAGAGTACTTATTAGGAGTCTAATCATTCTTCAATTGTTTATTATGTTATGTGTTGCTGTCTTAAGTATTAAAGCAGGGTTGAAAACTGACAAATTTAAACACTAGATTTTCTGTAGAGGAATAGCTCTGACTAAAGTAACAATTAATGTTTAGATTATAATATACATAATTGTATAAAGCACAATCAACGCCACAATTTGTGTTACTACAATAATTCGTCCTAGTCCACATTCTATATGAATATTTGTATTTATCACAATTATTTTCTCCCAACTTGAATGACCTATTTTATTTCCATTTAAATCATTTTTTCCTAGCTATCTAGCTGTAGCAGTTTGTTCATTCTACTTATTGTCTTTTTTAGTTTCCAAAACAGGTGGCAACTATAAAAAGCATAGAAATTGGTAGTTATAACAAAGCCAACGGTATTAACGCATTAAAGTTTGCAATTTTTTATATTTAAAGAAATTGAACTAACATTAATTTTTGTCGGTGTGTGCTGAATCAGTTTGATTAAGACCTTAACTCTAAGTAGCTTTTAAAAAGTTGCCATGTAACGTTGAGTCACCAAATAGGACTTTAATATTTGATTAATGTCCTTTCTTTTTACTTCCTTTTGTCTTCTTCTTGTTTTTATTATGTTAGTTGTTTTCAAATCAAATTATTGTTATAGCGACCTTTCTTTAATAATAATAAAAAAAGACATATTTTAAGTCTTGGAATCTCTACTAATCATTTACTTACACATGTATTATTATTTTTTCGTCTCCCTAATATCTTATGCTCCAAATTATTTGTCACTAGTAACAATCTTTGAAAAAGACTTTATTTCTATTTTTTTTTTTATATACAATCTCTACTTCTTAGTATTCTACTTTTATTTTTTTAATGAAACGTTTATGTATCTTCACCTAACATATTCCAAGTTTAAATATTGATAAACTTGCTTGTTCCTGATTTTATGGGATTTCAACTCCAATTTACCTTTGATTATTTTAAAGACTTGTAGTTGACCTTAATATTTATTCATTGAATTTAAAACAATTGATTACATATGTACTTACTTTTTCTTTTTTTTAACAGTAAAATGAGAGAAAATTTGACAAGGTGGTTTTACCAGGCTATGGGATTCCAGAATGGGCTGGCTAGGACTCAAAGAATTGAGTCCATTTCAAAAGCAACTAAGCTTAATAAGACTGAGCCCAAGGAAGAATCTAAGCCTGCTGACCAAATGGACATTTCTACTGATGTCAAATACATTTCTTGGTTGGTGAGTAGAACATTTTTATTCTCAATGTTACATAATAAAGTGTACGTACTAAAGTTATTGAGTTCTGCTGAATCTGTTAGTTGAACTATAGTTCCGTCCCTAGTGCATGGTATGATCATAGCATTGATAAGAAAGCAAAACAAATAACTAGTCATTTTATTTTGCCTAGAGTCTCATTTGGAAGGTTTTTTTGTTTCATTTCAGAAAGAGCATCCTTCAGCATTAAGCTCTTTTGAGGAGATGATGGACGAAGCAAAGGGGAAATGGGTTGTAGTGTTTTTAGATTATGATGGGACTTTATCGCCAATTGTGAATGATCCTGAACGTGTCTTCATGTCTGATATGGTAATTTATAACTAACCATGTTGCTGTCCTCGTTTAATTTCTTAAATTGTGGCATTCTAATAGCATGCATTACAATGCAGATGCGCTCAGCTGTAGGTGATGTTGCAAAGCTCTATCCAACAGCTATAATAAGTGGAAGAAGTCGACAGAAGGTAATTAAACGAATTACTTTGATCTCAAGCCAAATTATTTATTTATTTTGTTCATAAAATGAGTGTAATATCTAATTTGTTGTTTGCATTAGGTTTATGGTTTTGTAAAGTTGGATGATGTGTTTTACGCGGGGAGCCATGGGATGGACATAATGGGACCTGCAATTCAAGCTAATTGTTATGATGGAAAGTACCAAAGCAAGGCCCTTGATCAAAAGGTTTATTTGATTTCCTTTTAAGCCCAAAATACATTTGATTCCCTATAGCTATAGTACTTATCTTATCTATGTGTCCTCTATTATTTTATATTACAGGGGAATGAACTCACTGTCTTTCAGCCTGCTCATGACTTTCTGCCTTCAATTGAAAAGGTTGGTTAACATCTCAATTTGTCCATCAAGGCTTTTAATTTTTTTATAAAACATTGTGTTGTTGATTACATAATGCTTATAAAATGTTCATGTATGTAGATGTTGAATGAGTTGGAGGAAACAACTTCGGAGATAAATGGAGCTCTGGTTGAGGACAACAGGTTCTGCATCTCTGTTCATTACCGGCATGTCTTACAAGAGGTACACGATCAAATTAGATTTTATTTCAGTTATAATCTGCCAAGTCATGTGCAGGATGTTGAATTTGTATTCCAAATTTTCAGGATTTGGGGCTGCTGGAAAAGAAAGTTCAGGCACTAGTTGCCAAGTACCCTGATTTTCATCTTACAAGGGGTAAGAAAGTTATAGAAATACGTCCATCCATAAAGTGGAACAAAGGCGATGCTCTGGTTTACTTGCTTGAGACTCTAGGATTCACCAACTCAAGTGATGTTCTCCCGATTTACATAGGGGATGATAAAACTGACGAAGATGCTTTTAAGGTACGAGTCTATAATTGTTGTGTATATACCCAAGTTTGTCGTATGACATTTACTAATAATAATGTCTTAATAATTTGTGCAGGTACTTAAGTGTAGAGGACAGGGGTATCCTATTATAGTGTCTAGTAATCCAAGGGACACATTGGCGTCTTACTCTCTGCGTGATCCATCTGAAGTGTTGTCCTTTCTGATGCGGTTGGCCAGATGGGGGGAGGTTTCCGCGGTGTAGATTGCTTATGAAGTGGAGCTGTGACGGATAAGTTAATTATATCTATCCAATATACAGTTTAAATATATATATATACAAGGTAAAACTGAAAGGAGTGGGAGCTAAGGTATACAAGGCGTTTTTTGTGGTCTGCCTGATATGCTCCCATTAGGTTTACAAAGTACTAGTAATATTATATAGAATGAAACTGCAGTTGGGTGAAGTTTTTTGCATCATTTCCCAATTACTGCAGCTTATCAATGGAAACTTTTGAACTTTTTGGTTTTATGTCAAGTTTTTGTTGCAATGCAATGGTTTTTCACTTCGATTTATGTTACTAGTTGTTGTTTCTTGCACTTTGATTATCATGTTATATTGTTGAAGTTATTGTTCAGAATGTTTTGTTTTGCTTTCATTTTCGTTTTTTTTTCTTTTCTGGACCGCAAAGATTTAGTAGTTGGTGCTTAAAATCTGCTTTCATTCAGTAAAGGGAAACAGGTTGGTGTTTTACCAACTGCTTTCATTAAGCTGGCCGTCTCATAACTTGCATACTTATTGGGCTTATCGGTAATACTCAGCCCACTTTTTTATTTTTGTTGGTAGAATCCTTCTTCCTTTTCAGTAGAGTGAAATGGCCCAGTATAATTTCTCTTAAAGGCTCAACACTATTGTTGGTTAACTTACAAAAATCTCACTAGTTTAGGAGTTAATTACTTAGATACATGCTAGTTTGCAGTATTATGAATCTTATTAGATTTTGGTGCATCTCGAAATACATGAGTTCAAAATTACGTATAGTTTATTCTAGATACATTGTATCTAAGTGGATTCGTATGTATCTGAGATATATAGGCAAATCTCACTCGCTTTTCTTCCATCTCACACGTCACTCTCCTATCTAGCTAGCGTATGTGGTATCCCATGTACATGTAAATCACACCAGTCGTCACCAGATACATGTATCTTGTGTGTATGTAATGTGATTCGTATGTATCTGTGATACATAGACAAATTCGATGGTCTCCCTCATGTTCTCACTGGCCTCTCCTTTTTTCAGTGTATCTGGTAGCAAAAAACATGTGTTTAGATGTATCTGACTTGAAAAATGGAAAATGAATGATATAAAATTCAGTAATGTCATTTGTAATTTAGTCATCCTTGATCATCTATCGTACTCAAAAAGAAAACAAAATTACAACAACAAAAAAACCAAGCTTAGGCGTAGGACTATTTCAGCATAGCATCTTTCTGCCGTTCGAGTAGAGGCAACAAATATTGAGTCGATAAGCATCCGGCCAACAAGTATATACAATTGATAAATCATCGAAGGATTTCGAATTATTTTTTATTCGATCGGCCAGCATTAGGCACGATAAATTCCTATATAAGTCTAATTAATTTGTTTGAAGCATTGATAGTAAGGTATTTTAATTTCTCATTGAACATTTGTGAACTTAATTAGCAATGGAGAAAAATGCAACCTTGCCATTGTTGATAATATTGGCACTATGTTTTCAAGTTATAATAGCCACTTCAGATGAAATTGAAAAAATGACCAATTTGGTCATGCACAGAAGGCTAGAGGATACTAATTGTGTTTGCTATAATTGTGGTAGCTTTCAATGCTATTGCATAGGTTGTTCTTCTGAATTTTGCTGCTTATAATTAATCTCTTATGTATTGAATCATATCTTCTTATAATATATATATATGTTGTGTGTTGATTTATGTTGGTTGGTTGTATAGGCGGAACTAGATCAATTTGAAGTTTACTAATTTTGTATCAATAGTTTATTTTAGTTTTGGGATTTCGCAATTAAATATATGCAATATTGATCCCTAGTTGGCCATAACCTACCGTGTAAAACATGGCATGTTTTGTCTAACTATGTTTAGATGTGGTACTTATATAATATGGTTTAAATAAGCTTAAATATTACTAGTATCTTATTTTTGTTTTGTGTGGAATAATTTAATTTTGAATCGTCATGATATTGATATTCCAAAAGAAACGTCAAAGTGCATGAGGGCATCTAGAGCTGTAAAAATGGGCTGGCGGCTAGAGAGTTAAATGGATTGGGACATGCTGGCCCTTTTAATTAAAGAGTCTGTAAAATAGCAACCCAATCCAACCCTAAGCGGGCCACGGGTTGGGACAGATTGACCCTTCAACCAAAAAATGGATAGCATTGCCCTCTTAGAAAGAGTACGAACGTTGATGTCTGATGAACACAACATCGATACATACAAAAATTCATTCATGGATTACACATACTTCAGTGAATATTTACAAAATAAAAACATAATAGCAAAGATACAATATTCATAAGATTCATGCGAACAAAAAACATTACATGATCACTATTTTCATAAACAAGACAATAAAGGAGAAGTGAAAAATTAGGCATAAAAATAAAAGTAGAAGAGGTCAAAGTTTCATAGTTATAATGGAGTAATGAGTTTGGGCTAATAAGAAAAATTAGTGGACTAAAGGCCCTAAAATGTAAAAGATATGTAAAGAAGTTAGACTTGATTTTATATTGATATTTTAAAAATATTTATTGACAAAATCTTAATAAATAAAACACTACTTAAAATATATATAATAAATATTTTATGTATAAATTTTAGGAATCACATAGTTTTAATATGAAATTACAATCTATCCCTATTTAGTTTGTAATTACATTAATCCCTGAAAAAGTAAAACAAACCAGATACATAATATGTAGCTCAGATACATTATAAGATAAACCAGATACATAATATGTAGCTTGGATACATTAAAAACTAGCTCGGATACATTATAAAATAATTTAGAATTAGGAGAGAAATAAGGGATTTTAGAAATAGAAGGGAATATTAGAAATAAGGTAAATATAAGACAGGTATTTCAGTAATTTTTTCATATTTGTAAAATTCACAGTCCACGGGCTGGCCTCTGAGGCTTGCGGGTTGGGCCTCTGAGACTAGCGGGCCAAATGAGGCTGGGCTAAAAAGTCTCGTTACTAAATGGTCTGAAAAAACTAAGCCCAACCCCAGTTAATTCAAGGGTTGGGATGGATAGGTCTAGTGGGTCAAGCCCATTTTGACAGCTCTAAGGGCATTTATGACTCTTTCAAAGTTTTTAATATTGTTCCCACTATCAACTTTTATTGTTTTGTAATCTAATGCCTTAAAGAGTCATTTAGTCTAATACAGAGGTGTAGTAATTAATTACAATAACTCTATCTTTACGTCTCAAATAAGATAATTAAAGAACTTTTTTTTGGGGGGGGGGGGTATTCACTTTATTTGATAATCATGGATTGGAAAAAAAAATCATCTAGTTGAGAAAAATGAACTATTGCTTTGTATAATGTATAAAGTTTGTATACAACAGACTAATTATGTAACACCCCGTATCCGAAACAGACCAAAAATGTAGATTTTGAGAAGTTACAGGTGCAACCCATGGTTGCCATCCACGGACCGTAGGTCAGACCACGGCCCGTGTTGGTGGTCCGTGGTTCACCACGCAACCCCTCCCCAAACCCATCTTAGAAAATCGGCTAAGTCTCGACCCACGAACAAACCCACGGTCCGTAGGTTAGACCACAATCCGTGGTCTGTGTCCGTGGATCAAGACTCTTTTACCCAGCCTCTGACATGAACTATGGTTGACCAGCACGGACCGTCGTTCAATGCACGGTCCGTAGGTCTGACCGTAGATGAGGGTCAACAGCCAGTTAGAGGAAATTGTTGATTGGGTCAACTTCAAATGGTCATAACTCTTAGCACAAAATGAATTAGGTGTCCCATGAACTAAGATATGATAGAGAATTGAATCCTCTTTCCAACGCTATCGAGTTTGCTAAAATTCGACCTCCGAGTAAAAAGTTATGCTTGTTTTAGTGAAGCATTGTTAGGCAGAGTTGATCGACGACCCCAATCTACGGACTGTAGATTGAACTACGGCCCGTAGGTCCAATCCGTCAGTCACTCCGACAGTAGTTAAGTCAGAGGTATTTTGGTCTTTTCCTATTTCGTTGGACCCCTAAGATACGTCGTTTAGAGCCTAAATCATGAGGTTTTAGTCAGTTTAAGCCTAGAAACATAACTAGAACTTATCTAAGTCAAATCATTAATCAAAACTTAGAAAAATTAGAGTGTAAAAGGAGAAAAAAGGTCAAGAACCCTAGTTCAAGAACGCAACAAGTTTCCTTTAGTTCTAGCCCCGAAATTGAAAGATTTCTCTGTGGAATTCGTCACCATGTATGTAGGATTTCACTAGTGGGTTCCTTTCGCTCATTAGGTCCCTATAATTCAGTCATATTCTTGATTCCATGATTATGAACAAACCTAGGGTTTCTAGAATTTCAATAGATCATCATGAGTTAGTTATTTAAATGTTTCAAATCAGACTATCACGCTATTACTCAGTTTATTGCATAAATTTCAGAATCCTAGCTATGTATTTCTTTAGTTCTTGAATTACACATGCTAGGTCAGATATCTCAGTTATTCAGTTATACATGCCTCAATTATCCATGCATCATTATCAGATTAATTGTTGCATTCTCAGTTTGCATGTTCAGTTTTGAGCTATTTAGTATTTATAGAAATTCAGTTATAACTAGTTAACCACTTAATTCATTGGGAGTAACATAATACCGAGTTGGACTAGGGTTCAGCGTACCCATATAGTCCTAGAACTACGAGCCACGTAGGTGTAAGTCCCCTTTGTGGGCAACATCAGTTTAATTATCATGCCAATCATGTCTCTATACCTTTGGTTAGGTATATTGGGTCCTCTCGATGGGGAGTATACATCAGACTCCACATTTAGCTCATGCGGTTTTATTGTCGGTCATTAGTAGCTACCACAGTTCACTCAGATTCTATTGCATTGACCTCATTTACAGTACAATCAGTATTCAGTTTCAGCATGTTATAAATTTGGTCATTGCATTCAGTTAACTCAGTATTCAACATCTATATCATGTTCAGATTATTTCATTGTTTTATTGCTTTGTTCAGTTATATGTTATTTTAGCGTTACTCTATTATGCATGCTCGGTACCTTTCAAGTACTGACGCATACGCGCGCTACATCTTCTCGTGATGTAGGTTCAGGTTCTCAGCATCTAGATCACGCGTAGATCGGTTCCCGATCTCCTGTTCAATAGAATGAGTGGTGAGTCCTCCGAGGACAATAGTCATGAGTCTCTTTTCAGTATTATTTAGTCCTTTAGTTTCAATTTTGCTAGACCTAGTTGGGGCATGTCCCAACATTTCTAGTTAGTTTAAAGGCTTATTTCAGACATAGATAGATTCAGCTTAGTATTGAGTTAATATCATCTTTGTATCAAACTCATCAGTTTTCATTTATCTCAGTTATAGTATATGGGTATTCCTCATCCTTTTCATTTTATTTATGATTTAGCTTCCGCATCAGCTATTATTATCTTTAGTATGCTCATGATTATGTCAGCAGGGATAGCTTGTGGTCACTTGTGATCCTAGGTCCCGTGTCCGAGTGTCGGGAGTAGTCTCGAGGCGTGACAGATTCAGTTAATGGGCGGATCAATAACCAGCCTAAAATTAAACAAATTGAGTTTAATTTTGTCACTCCAAATCTATAGGATCACAAAAACAACAAGATATTTACATTACAACTTTTGGATCCAACTTTCTAAAATTGTTGTAAAGATGCCAAATGGTCTGGTGGACCATTGTACTTGTATATGTTTGTATTGTGAACCCTTCTACTTACCCTTTTGTCATCTGGACCCCTGAACCCATCCAAACCCAACATTTTAAACATTTTTTGATGTGGCATCCTATGTGGAAAGACTCCACATGGAGCGTGTGATACACACAAAGTAAGAGCGTGAGACGCCTTAAAAAGGCACTAACGATCAGATGTTGACCTTTAATGGCCATCTCTTCTTCTTTATTTTACTCAACACCATTGTTTGACAAATTTGAGCTTTTTCCTCCTCTTTTTCTCGATCTTGTTTTTTCAATTTTTTTAACTTTTATTTTTGGCGCCTTTATTTTTTCCTTCGATCTACTCATCTTTTTTTTGTGTCTGATTCTATTGTATTTTTGTTGGTTTGATTTTGTTGGTCTTCACGATAACGGTTCGATGTTGCTACTGTGGAATATATGTTGAACTAAAGACATCAAAAAACCAACTAATCCTGGAAGAATGTTATGGGGTTGCCAAAAATATTCATCCGATAATGGGTGTGGATTCTTCCGATGGGCTGATGCAAATGATTCAACATGCCAAGAACAATACAACATTAAGAATCTATCAACGAGTTCAGGGCAAAGAAGACAAGGAAGGCAAAGAAGGCAAGGAAGACAAGGATCAAACACTAGTATTGAAATCACTGTTATTGTGATTGTTGTTATTTGGTTTCTAGCCGTTATGTTTAAGATATATTGATTTGTACTAGGTGTTATTTGATAATGAAATGGACTGCATTTGCTTCAGAAATCTGAATAGCAACTTCATTCAAACACAAATTCATATAGAAAAACAAAGTCTTCCTAATAGCAACTTAACACAAATTCATATAGGCGTCATTCATATACAAAAACAAAGTCTTCCTAATAGCAGAACCAAAACAGTTGGGATCAAGTCATTAATCAAATTAAAGTTAGTTGGGACCACGTCATTAAGCTAAACCAAGTGAAATCTAATGTGTGCCTTGAGATCCTTGAGTGCTTGGTGTGCCTTGAGTGCTTATGTAACTCTCCTCTCGTAGCTGCCTTTGAGTAATTGCAGCTCTTCCCTTTCACCTTAGTCCATTGGGTTTGTAACCAAGATCAATATTGGTAGGAGTTGAACTTGACAATGTAGCACTATGTAATACCCTATCAGTATTTCCAAACTGAGAGAACAACAAAAATCCTAACCTAAAGATGAACTAATATCAATTAAAGCAATTTAATGTGTTTAAATGGTAAAATGCATACCCTCTCAGTTACACTGCCACCTGATCCAAATAAGAGACCATAACCAGCTGTCTTTGCTTTTTTCGGTCTTGGTTTCTCATATGCAAGAGTTGCACCACCTCTCAAAGTTATGCTAGTCTTTATTTTTTGGCCAGCTGCATTAGAAGTTGATTGTTGAGTACTTAATTGTCTCACATCACTTTATGTAGCACTGGTAGGCCTTCCACCAGATGCCAAGGCAGTTGCATGCCTTACACCACTTGATGAAGCATTTGTAGGCCTTCTAACACTAATTAGACATGCACTTGGAGTTCAACCGACACTTGGACCTGCAATATGCACTTGGACCTGCATTTACACTTGACTGGCTTCCAGCAGTTGTAGCACTTGCATCACTTCTTCCAGCAACAGCATTTTTCTACAAACATATATTAAAGTCAAAAGTATAACAAGCGTAAAATGCAGTAACAAAGAGACATTAAAGCACAACTTACCAGAGTTGGACATCCTTTCTTGTTATGTCCAAAAGACTTACACACAGAACATTTCATTTTTCTTCCCTTCCTTGTAGCCTTTCCAAACTTCTTCTTATCCAGCTCATCACTATCTTTTCTCCTATTTTTTCTTGGTGCTCCTCGCATGGCTGCAATTTCAGGTGGTTCAATGGCTGGTCTATCACTTTTTGGCCACATCTTCATGTTTGTTATAGGTTGAATAAACCTATTATATGCTTTCAGGTATGTTTCCTTCTTATACCAATAATCAACAAATGTATCAACAACCCAATCCTTATAATGAATTGTTGTAAGTGCATGGCCATAAAGAATTCCCTTTAATTGCCATGACCTACAACTACACACCTTATTTTTTAGGTCAACAACATGTTTATATGGTGGATCATAGATCTCAAAGCCAAAATCACCATTAAACTTTACCTCACAATTATCTACAATTTCAACATTTTTTCTAAGAGTATCCATAGCCATTGGTGATACATCAATAATCCATTTTTCTGAAAATTCTCTCATTTGATTCATTTTTTCCATAGCTTTGACTCTTATTTCTTTTAGTATAGTGATTATTGATTTGAACCTAGCACCTAAAATCCAACTGTTGAAAGTCTCACACATGTTGTTCTCAACCACATCACATTTGCTATGTTCTTTAAAATATGCCCTACACCATACTTCTTTATTATACTTTAACAAAGCTTCTACAATGCCTACTCCTAACTCACTCAAGTCATCAAGTTTGGACTGTAAAAGTACCTCAAATGATGCCCTGACAACCTGCCAGAATTTTCTTTCTCCTTTCTTCACCCCTCAAATCTTTCTTCCAGTTTACCCATATATGCCTAGCACACCATCTAATTTCAGCATTTGGCAATACATCAATAAGTGCAAGATGAAGACCTTGTCAAACAAAGAACATTTGACATACAATAATGTTAAATATCAATTGATACAAGAATAATTGTACATTCCCAAAAAGCAATTGAAAAAGAGGCTATTCAGTTCTATCAAACACTACTTGGTCAGAATACTTCTAGTCTACGGAGTGTGGACATACAAATAATGAAGCAAGGAGGGCGGCTTAATCGAGAACAACAACTAAGACTAGCAGCTCTAGTTACAAAAGAGGAAGTGCAATCAGCTTTACAAGGGATTAATGATCTAAAAGATCCAAGGAAAGATGTACTCAATGCTATATTTTTTAAAAGAGCATGGCCAGTGGTGGGGGAGGAGCTGATAAGTGCAGTATTGGAATTCTTCAATACAAGGGTAATGTATCAGGCCATTAACTGTACAAATGTGACTCTTATACCTAAGGTGCAAAATCCTACCAAAATCAGTGAGTATAGACCTATATCATGTTGTTCAACATTGTATAAAATTATAGCTAAGGTTATAACTGCTAGGTTAAAACATGTTATGGAGACTATAGTGGAACCAAACCAATCAACTTTTGTACCAGAAAGGGCTTTGAATGATAATGTGATACTCAGTCATAAGTTAATTAACGGATATGGTAGACAAGGGATTTCCAAAAGATGCATGGTGAAAGTGGATATGAAGAAGCATATGCTTTCTTGGAATGGACATTTTTGGAGCAGATACTAGGAGAGATTCAAATGTCAGCAATAATAATAAAGTGGATCATGCAGTGTATCACAACAGTTACATACTCTATTCAGGTAAATGGGCATAACACTACCCCATTTAAGGCAAAAAGGGGTGTAAGACAAGGAGATCCCATGTCTCCTTACTTGTTTGTAATAGCCATGGATTACTTGACTAGAATTCAAAAGACATTGCAGACAAATCCTGAGTTTCACTACTATCCTAGATGCAAAAGGCAGAAAACAGTTCAATTAAGCTTTGCTGATGATCAACTGATGTTTTGTAGAGGTGACTTAAAATCAGTAACATGGTTGAATAAATGTTTATGATGTTTTCTAGAGCTTCTGGTCTGGTTGCAAATGTGGACAAGAGCAATGTGTATTTTGGAGGAGTTAAATAGCAACAACAAGTAGAGATATTGCAGGAGTTGCAATTTGTGAAAGGGGAATTGTCATTTAGGTATCTTGGAATGCCTCTGAGTACTAAAAGATTGTCTATAGTAGTACAATGTAAACCTCTGTTAGATAGGATGCTTAATAGAATCACAAGTTGGACAATAAAATTCTTGTCTTATACAGAAAGAGCCCAACTCATCAAAAATGTTTTGTATGCAATCCAAATGTTTTGGTCTCAGATCTTTGCTCTTCCAAAGAAAATAATTCAAGCAGTGGAGACTATTTGTAGAAGGTTCTTATGGACAATAAATACTGAAATCTCAAAGAAAGCATTAGTTGGATGGGATAAGCTATGTTGGCCTAAAGCAAGTGGTGGACTAAATTTTCTGGATATATATAAATGGAACAAAGCTGCAGTTGGGAAGTTGTTGTGGAACTTATGCAAAAACAAAAAATTGTGGGTGGTTTGGATACATAGTTACTATGGGCAAAATGGTGTGTGGAACATACAAGCCAAACAGGCTTCCTGGGTAGTGCAGAAGATTTTGAAGGCATCAAAACATCTACAAGAGGCTGGACTTACTGAGGTAAATATGAGGAGCATGACACAATATAGCATAAGCAAAGTATATATGCAAATGAGAGGTACAAAGGAGAAGGTGGGATGGAGATCACTAGTATGGACAAATTATGGTGCTCTTAAGTGGATTTTCATCATGTATCTAGTTGTACAAAGGAGACTTGCAACAAATGACAGATTGGCAAAATGGAGAGTAATGCAAGACTTATTGTGTCATTTATGTCAGTTAGTTAATGAAGATCATGACCATATATTTTTCCAGTGTGATTATGCAGCAGAGATATGGAGGAGTATTTTACAATGACAAGAAATAAGAAGGAATGTAATGAATTGGACGGAGGAAGTACAATGGGAAATGCAGTACATGAAAGGCAAAACCAGCAGGGCACTAATGTACATAATGGCAATGTCAAATGTTGTTTATCATATCTGGTTGGAGCGAAATGCTAGGATATTTAAGCAGCAACAAAAACCAGCAAGCTACCTGATTAGGCTTATAATACAGGAGATTCATGGGAGAGGCAGTCGATATCCTAGAATAGCTACTAGATTACAAAAGTTGAATACCTTTTCATAGAGTATAGTAGTGGTAATGAGATTTTGGTTTAGCAAGGGTGGAGCATATGTCCACACCGGCTAATTCTTTGTTTTGTAACGTTTACTTGGTAAATAAAATTTTACTTATAAAAAAAATAAAAATATCAATTACTCTAAAAATGAAAGAATAAATTTAACAAATAATATAGTAATACCTTCTGCATATCAGACATCACTGTTAGTCATTTACCTTTTGTAAGCTCTAAATCATGTTTGATGCACTTGAGAAACCAATATCATGTGTCCTTGATTTCTTTATTAACTACTGCCTATGCTATAAGGTACATCTGATTATTTCCATCTTTGGAAATGCAAGATAACAGTTCACCTTTACATACACTTTTAAGAAATGCACCATCTAAACCAATAATCCTTCTACACCCTTCTTTCCATCCACTTTTTAGGGAACCAAGACAAATATAGATACTCATAAACACCTCTTTTCCTGGAATTGTGTTCTTAGATGTCCTAATAGATACAGTAGTTCCAGGATTTGTGGTCTTTAATTACTCAACATAATCATACAACCTAGCAAACTCCTTTATGAAATATCTCATATGTTCATTCATAACTCTCAGTTTTGCCTTTCTACAACTTGTCTTACTACCATACAAACCATACTGCTTTTGTATCAAAGACTGAATTTGATGTAGTTTGATGGTAGGCTCACTCATAATCCTCTCCTTGTAATGTTTACTAATCCAAATGGGGGTACACAGTTTGTTTCTTGTTCTTTTAAAATACTTTTGGACATGAAAATATGTTTTAACACTGAAGTTTCTAGTGTTACTATCAATACTTCCAAGAATATGCCAAGGACAACCCTTTTTATTACACTTTGTCCTTATCCTTTCCATCTCATTAGGTTTCAACTTAATATTAACACCATTCTGAATCGAGTAAGTTTGTAATGCCTCCCTGAACTCAATGTGATTCAAAAATACCATATACAGTTGAAATAAAACTTTTTTAGCAGTTGGATCAACGTAGATCTTTGTACTTTCCTTTCTAGGTGTTGGATCTACCACTTCATCATTCTCAATAGGATCCCTTTCATCTTCACTAATGTCACTACCAGGATCTGAGCTATCAAAATAAGGGTCATCACCACCCAAATTGCCTTCAAATCTCCCCCTCTTCTCCTTATAAATGTCTTCAAAACCAGCATCTATACGTACAAGACCAGATGGTATCTCATCTAGATTTACTCTATCAGTCTTCTCTTTAACTTGTTCTTGAATATTTGACAGCCTAGCTTGAAGCAACTCATCATCCAAATCACTCAAATCATCAATATTTTCATCAACATCATAGAGTGAATCAGAATCAGAATGTTTTTCACCTCTAGAGGCAGGGGCTTGTTCTTTAACTAAAAGGGACTACTCTTCAACTAAATGAGACTGATTTTGATTTAAATCCCTATTTTCATTTTCATCAAATGGTTAATATGAAAACACATCAGCTCTATCTATTTGTGGGGAGGATGACAGATCAACCCTATTTTGTGTAGGGAGGAGGACACATCAGCATTATCTTGTTGTGGAAATGAGTACACATCAGCATTAGTGTTAGGCAATACAAGTATCTCCTCAACAACTAAAGGTATACTAATGGTATGTACAACATATACATCAACAAAATCAACACCCTTCAAACTATTAAGAAAGTTTAAAACATCAGAATCAGTATTTAGCATGTAAAAAACACCCTTCTTGTTGACTCTACATCCGTCTCAACATTTTCAACACCCAATCCCAGTGTTATTTTATGAAACAACATAATATGCAACTCATCTATATTAATCTTTTCAACACTACTGATTCCATAGGCATACCTTAAAGTAGGACCAGATACAAAACAACCCTCATAGTGAAACTGAAGTGTCACTATAGTTAAAGCCATTACCTTACGATGCATGTAAAGTAAAAAAAAATAACTACAGCTAAACCATAAACTTACCATGACTGTAACACAAAAAGCCCTAATTTTTTAAAGGAAATAATGAATTATTGTAACAGTGGACCACTAACACTATCAATACCCAAGACAATTGACCAAAAATAAAATATTAATTTTAGTCGAAATTGGGATTTTACGAATAAACCCTAGAATCTACTCGAATTCACGAAAGATGCCATTGAAGTCACTCGAAGTCGTACATCAACTAAGAAAGCATATTACACGAACATTACACCCAAACCAAAGTAAAATCCCCAAGAAAATTCAGAAAATTGAATGACAATCAACCCTAAAATCAAACAAATACGCACGAGAAAATGGGAAAAATCAGAACTAACGCAAAAGGCAAGAACTTACAACGAAAATTGGAGTGGAACTGAGCTTCAACTGAGCAAAGGTTTGGAAAATCACAGACGAACGTGTACGTGTTAGTGGAGAAATCGCGGAGAGGAGAAGAGGAGAAGAGGAGAAGTGCAAAAGTCGAAGGTTTGGAAAATTTCGTCGGGGTTGGACTATTCTTAGTTTGAGTCATTTGCCATGTGGAATATAATATCATACGTGGATTAATTTTTTTTTTCTTTTTGGCCAACGTGTACGTGTTTGTGCAGCACGCACCATACCACAACCAAAAAAGTGATTAAAATGTTGGGTTTGGATGGGTTCAAGGGTCCAGATGACAAAATGATAAGTGGAAAGGTCCATAATACAATCTTATACAAGTACAGGGGTCCACCAGACCATTTGGCCTTGTAAAAACACTAACTACTTCCAAACCTAGCTAAAATTTAATTAAAAATGCAAGCTTAGGACAAGGACTATTTCGAGTAGAGTTGGGCAATTGGTCTATATGAATTCTTCTTGTGTGAAAATACATTAAAAAAAATGACGTTATAAAAAATTAACAAGATAAAATTTCTATTTATTCATCAAAAGAAACGTCCTTCTTGAAGCGAGACAAATGTTGAGTCAATAAACAGCGGGACAACAAGTATATACAATTGATTAATCAATTGAAATATTCCTATATAAGTCTAGGTAATTTGATTGAAATTAGGGTATATTGATTTCTCATTACACTTTGTGAACTAATTAATTAGCAATGGAGAAAAAGGCAGCCTTGACATTGTTGATAATATTGGCACTATGTTTTCAAGTTATAGCCACTTCAGATGAAATTAATAATATGACCAATTTGGTCATGTCAAAAAGGCTAGAGGATACTAATCGTCTTTGCTATAATTGTGGTACCTTTCAATGCTACTGCAGAGGCAGTTGTAGTTCTAAATATTGTTGCTTATAATTAAACTTAAATTTTACCCTCTTATGTATTGAAATCATATCTTATAATATATTAATAAGTTGTGTATTTATTTATGTTGGTTGGTTGCACGGGAGGAATCAGATCAATTTGAAGTTTACAGATTTTGAATCAATAGTTTGTTTTAGTTTTTGGATTTCGCAATTAAATATATGCATATGGATATAATATTTCCGTCCCGAGTTCGCTATAACCCACCGTATAAAACATGGTATTGATTTTGTCTAACTATGTTTAGATGTGGTACTTATATAATATTTGGGTTAAAAAGTTTAAAAATTAGTATCTTGTATTTGTACCAATAAAGAGAAAAAACAACTACTTTAAATGATTCTTCAAACTGTTGGGCCAAAATGGGTCAAATAGTGTTATCAACGGGCCAAGATGTAACTCAAGCCCAAACATTTGGATAATGAGAGTAGTATAAATTTGAAAGAAGTTAAAGAGATTTTTTTAGAAAAACTACCTAACCAGACATACTTCACTACCATACTTCAAGCCGAAACTTTAATATACAAAGGAAAGAATTGATGAAGAAGATAAAGTTTATAATTACGGAATTACTATGGTTTATGATTTCGTTATTTTAGGAATACTTGTTAGAGTTGATACGCAAGAATCCTGTAAATCTGTTTGGGTTGTTAATTATTCATCAATTAATGAAATAAGTTTCACCCCTTTAATTCAAAGTAATAAATCGTGTATCTCGACTTTTAAAACCGATGGATATATGTATCTCGCGAAAAATGATACATATATCTCAAGGCCGAAATATTCAAAACTTTAAGATACAAAAGAATGAATTGATGAAGAAGATGAAGTTTACAATTACATAATTACTATGATTTCATTATTTTAGGAAAACTTTTTAAAGTTGACATGCAAGGATCATGTAAATCAGTTTGGGTTGTTATTCATCCATTAATTCTTTAATTAAGGAAATAAGTTATACCTCTTTAATTCAGAGTTATAAGCCGTGTGTCTCGACTTTTAAAACTGCGAGATACATGTATCTCAATTACTCTTCTAATTAAGAAAATTAGTTACAACTAATTAATTTAGACAAATAAATTATGTATCTTGATTTTAAAATTAAAGTTGGCAAATACATGCATCTCGCGTATTCAGAATCATGTATCCTAAGCACGAAATATGGTAGAAAAAATAATATTTGAAACTATCGAAAGTCTTAGTAATTAAGACCTAAACTAGTGAAATTTATGTAGTTTGCTCTTAATATTTTCAAAAAATACATTAGCCATCACATTCTATTTTTAATGAAGCAAAATTAAAAAAGGGATGAGATATTAATTCATGTTGGGGAAATTAGATTATGATTCGTCCTTTTATATCTTAACTCAACTTATTTTGATCCAAACAAACTTTAAATAAATTATCACTAGCATTTATTGTTTTGACCAGTTTTAACATTTTAAATTTGAGCTCCGCAACAATTTTTCACCTCTAATTGATGTTAGTGACTTGGTAATCAAGTGTATCGCATAAATGTTGAGTGAAATAGTTAAGGGTGTCAAATGGACATACTAGACTTAATTTGGACGATCAAAATTGTCTAAGTTAATAAATTTGTGGGTCATTAATCCGCTTAAGGGTTATTTAGGTCGAGATGAGATGGAGTCAAGATGGGTTAAACAATGAATCATTGTAACTCAATCTATCCAGCCCTTACCAAGTTTAGATTTCTTTGTTTATTCTTTTATAGTTTATTTAACTATCAAATAAAACTGTTTTTTCTTTATTATGACTATGTATTGCATATCAAACAAAAAAAGAGTTCCTAAAAGAATATTTTAACAAGATTTTCTTGTGGGTCATTTTTACTATAGATTTTATTCAAATAAACCTGACTTTTAGAATAAATCAAAATAAACTAAGTTAATAAATAAATAAATTATTAACACATTCAAATTTAAATCAATCAAAAATTATATCTTTTTGAATTAATTTTACCGGCCTAAATATTTATAGTGTAGAAGTATGACCACAAAAGATACAAGATTTTGCTTTCCCCTACTCTATGATATGTACCTAAATACATGCATGCATGGAAAGTGAAAAGCCTTTAGAAATTACACGCAATTAAACAATTGGAGACCACTACCTTGGTCAAAATTTTATCTTATCTAATAAATAACGAGTGGCTAAATAGCCAATCATGATTTTAAATTGATGTGACGTATAATAATTTCAGCTTTCAAAGTATGCATAATACAAAATTATTCTTTTAATTTTTTAGGATATGTAATTTAAACATTCGAATTAAGTCAAATTTTAGTAGAGATGTTTTCAATTCAAATTTTGAAGAAAAAGAAATTATGTATGCACACAAAAATGTCCAATATTTTTTGGAAATGACGCATTTTGATGTGATTAACTTAAGTATTTATAGACAAATGAGAATACGCATAAAAATATCTAAATTTAGAATTGAAAATATCTAAATTGGAACACTTGATTAGGTATAAATATCTATAAAGTTTTATTTGATATGATTTTGACAAATCAAATTTCTAATATTTGTATCGATTTAATGCTTGACCTTGACAAATGCATATGTTGAGAGTTTGGCATTGATAAGAAAACCTTCAAATGCATCTGTCTGAAGTTTGATTTTTGACAAGTTAAACTTCTAACGCGTATGTCAAAAGTTTGCTTGCACAAGCAGTATGTCAAGACTTCAGACAAAATTTAAAATTTTTTGCATGAATTTTGTAACTTCAATTGTTTGTGTATCTCTTCAATTGAAATAGCTAAACTTACCAAAAATTTATAAACTTAAACCGAATCTCGGGGTCCCAACCCAAAATTGGTTATCTATGCACTTGCCTCTAGGAGGGGAGGCATATATTTATGGATTAAATAGTTTGTGTAACCACTTCTTTATATTCTGAAGCTCTTAATGAAAATTTCGACTCTGCTCAACACTTAAAACTTAAAGACACTAACATATATATGTATTTGCCTCATAAAAAAGAAAAAAAAAGGTTGGGTTGAGGGGGTTGATTAAATTATCTTTTAATTAAAAACTCAAGATAAAAGTTTTTACGAGTCATATTTAATTATATGCAAGGTAGTAAATTCAACAATAATGGAAGTTATTATAACCACTAGATCTTGGTCAAATAAGTTTGTATTTAATGAGATGGTAACTATACTACTACTAGCCTACTAGCCAATCATGATATAGAATTGATAATGTGTGCTGCACTTTCTTTTAGCTTCCAAAATAATGGTCAAAAGAATAAAGAGACATTTCACTTGTCACTTGTACTAACTAATACTCCATTTTCTAACACCCAATCATCTACTAGCTAGACTTGGGTGGGTTTGGTACGAAAATGATTTTCTTAAAAAATAAGTGATATTTTTACTTATTTTTTTAGTGTTAGTAAAGGTGATGGGGGAATGATTGTGAAAGACGGAGAAGATATAATCTGCGTAGAATATCATTAATAGAATTTTGTTTTTCTATTCTTATCAAATAAATTATTTTATCGTAGAAAATATTTTAACTAATTAAATATCCACCCTTAAACTCAATACTAACGTTGTTCTAAAATTAAATGTTGATAAAGATGGTCAAAAAGGGGAAAGGGATTGCATTTTTATCATGTTTGATGAGTAAAAAATAAAAATAAAATTAAAAAAATTGAAAATAAAAATAAAAACAAAGACTTTTCTAGTTAAAATAGACAAAATAAAGTCCATGAATATCATTTTATTTTGATGATATTTTTACCATAACTCACATGCTCTAACTTATTTTTTAGAAAAATACTTTCCAAGAAAATGTTTTCTGTCATACAAAACACACTTGATATCTTGATTAGTATTCCTACGCCTCAATATTTATGTCATAAAGAAAATTAAAAACAAACTGTGAGGTTTTAATTAATTAGATACTAATGCTACTTAATTTGAATTTGCTTATCTAGCTAACTCTCTTATATTATCATTAAAATGAAATATTGTGTCTACTTTCAAGGGCACAGTCCACCAAATTAAAAGAAAGTTATTTCTTAACTAATTGAGAAAGTTGAAGTATCTATTCCAAGCTGTTATTTCTTTATCAAGGCAGAATATTAATAAGGAAAATGTTTTTTTTCTACCTACACCTAGATATCAGTTCGATTGAGATTTGAAATTTATAGATTCTTATAAAATTAATTGACTATCAAATATCTAACATAACGGACCAGATATATAAATATCTGTTGTTTCGAAAATTTGATCAGGTCAAGTCAACTTTTTATGTATATATTAAAAGTTTATTTGTACGAGTAATAATATGCAAAACTTGAACAATTAAATGTATTGGAAAAGTATCAGATGTAGAAAGTATCCTAATTAATTAGATTAACAAATATAGAGCCAAAAAACTGTTCCAACCACAAAGTAGCCACTAGCAAAACTTTTATTTTCCTTCACTTTAATTTACGACTAAATTATTGCACAAGACGTCAAAAAAACATGGTTCATGTAAATAAAAAACATAGTAGTAAACTAGTACTCCCTCCATCTCATTTTATATGTCATTCTTTTTTATAAATAACTGGTTCATAATACTTGTCATTTCATAAAATCAATGCATAAATTAGCATATTGTTCCGTTTTTACCCTTGTGAGTTATTAGCATTGAAAACATACATTTGACCAACTTAGAAAAGTTAATAAATGATTCATGTTCATTGGTTAAATTAATTAATCAAAATAAATTAATTTATATTCATTGATTGAAAATTTGAGTTCCAAAAAAAAAAAAAAGGGTAAAAGGGTAAAATTACATCATTTTTTAATGCAAGTGCAAAATAGAAAGATGACATATAAAATAAAACGAAAAGAATAATTATTTTTAAAAAAACGAAACATGACAACTAGAACGGAGATACTATAATGATAAATAATTTGCAGAAAGATAAGAGGATAAGGCCAATTTCGTATTGTCGCTGTATTTAGAACTTTGAGTATTAAAGTACGTCTATCCTATTTTCTGACAAAGGTTCGTTAAAGTGATCCTACTTAATTCATCACTAATTTCTCATGTCTTATCCACATTGTCTTTATGAACCTACTATGCGAATCAGGATTTGAAGACTTTGGTATATCAATATTACTTTAGCTTATATTTAAGCTATAAGATAATTATAAAATAAAAATAATTGAGCTATAAGATAATCTTTAAAAAAAAATAGTGAAAATAGTGCTCTAATGGGATTTGAACCGAGGTCTCACAGGTGGTTCCTCTAATTTGTACCAATAGCATGATGATATTTAATACTCTTAATGAGTACACTGTTAATTACTCTCTCTGTCTCAATTTATGTGGAACTTTTTGGATTTCGAGATTCAAACAAGTCTATCTTTGACTGTAAATTTATCGTATATCTTTGAAATATTTTTAATTTTCAATTATTGTGACTTATAGTACTTTTTACGTAGTTTATAAATATATAAATTTCATTTAAAAAAAAATGAAGATTCCATGCGTAAATTGCCGGTCAAATTTAAACTATTTAACTCTCGAAAAATGAAAAGTCTCATATAAATTGAAACAGAGAGAGTATATCATAATTTTTATCAATTTTTCAAAAAAAAAAATAATAATGAAAATAAATAAATATATATATATATATATGCACATAATTTTTTCAGAAGTTAACATATGCATGCACCTCTACCAATAGGGGTGGGTCCGCCTCTGCCTACTTTTTCAAAGTTATGACTATCACATTATTCGAATGATATTTATAAATAAATATCTTCGTTCGAAAAAATAAAATCTTAAAATAAAATAAGTTACTTCTTATGATAAATAAAAGTAACATACGGATAATTTAAGAATTTTTGTTTTAACAAGAAGATATATAACGAGAAAATCAGCTTACACTATCTTTGATAAAAGAAATTGCAAATTTATCACACTATCAGTTAACTGTCATAAATGACTTTTATTGAAGTTTTTTACATGAAGGGAATGAAATTCGAGATTTTAAGTTGATTAGATTAAAATAAGTACAAATTTAACCCTTTTTTTATCGGACCAAAATATATTAATAGTTGTTTGACATGAGGAAAATATGATCACGTTTAAAATCCTAAATATCTTGATCTTTATCTTCAATCATTTAGTGGGATATTTCGCATGTGGAATTTTTTGTTTGGCCACTGATTATTTATTACTTAGAGGTAGAATTTTCCTATGGAAATTGGTGATGTGTAGATAATTAATACTGTGAGTGGATTACACAATTGTTGATTAAGATGGTCAAATCATGGTGAAACAAAGATATGTTAGAGTATCTTTGATAATTTTAAATTTTAATTTTTAACGTGATATATTTAATATCATTAAATTAAAAGGTATTATGAACAAAATAAACAAAATGTACTTAATAATATTTTAATTTTTTAAAATAATAATTTATTTTTAATAAGGACGATAGGTAAAAGTAACTAGTATGCACTATATTCTTCTTTCTTTATCAAGGGACTTTTGAATTTACTATTTTTCCTAAAACGTACTATGTTTTGTTTACGTTTTTTAAGGTATGAGATGAGAATCCAATCTTTAATTTGCTTGTACTACAAATTTATGCTGTTCTTATATATATTTTAAAATTATTTTTTCATATGTACGAAGCAATTGTTAGTCTAAAAGAAATAGATTGGAAATAGAAGAATCTCAAAAGAAAAGAAAAAAGGTTTATGCATCTTTAAAATAAATAATTTTGGGGAAGAAATCTCAAACACTTTGGGCCCTAGCTAGGGTTTCAAAGGTGCCAAACCTTTTTTGTAGATGCACTTAATTAGGAGATATTTGAATATTTTTTTACCCCATCCGATATGATTTATGTAAACCTATTTATTTTCTAATATGTTTTCGGTACGATTCAAATGGACACCCATTACCATTACACCAAAGGCATAATCCTTTAAATGTAGAATTTGACATATACATGCAACGTAATTTTCCGACGAAGGGTGTCCAAGGTATCCAATTGGACACCTTGGAGTGAGTGTGGCTACGCCACTGCCTGATAACAAAGAAGGAATTTGACCTTGCTTTGAGTCGTCGTGCTAGTAAAACGCTACTTGCTACCTGCCTATCTTGTCAAAGGCTGGAGCGAACTCTTTTCTGGTGTCAAGATAAGCTATGAATAGTTATCGATTTTCGAAAAAGGTATCTCTCCCTTAAAAAAGCATGTTAGTGTCAAATTTTGATGTCTCACTATTTTAGACGGGCAAAATAATTACAATATCATAATTTCGATGTTAGAATTTCGTTGATATATAAAGTTATAATGTATAGTTATAATTAATTAATTAAAATGATATGTGTCGGTAGTCATGAGCAGCAATTATATATGAGTGGACCAAAAGTAGTGGAGAAAATAAAAAAAGAAATATGGTCCAAAATTAATGCATGAATAAATAAAGGCTGTGAACATGTTGGGAGGTAAACGTGCAACTTCAGTCCCACTAATTACTATATATATAAGTATTCACTCATGGAACTATGAATTGTCAAGAGCTTTTTTTTTTAGCTCTATTATTTCGAATTCATACCGCGTAGGGCCTATTCAAGGGAGAAGCGCTTTCCACTAATGATTTTTCTATATTCATGACTCGAGTCCGAGACCTTTGATAAAAAAAGAAGCAGTCTCATCCACGGCATCACATATGGCTGTCAAGAGCTTTATGATAGTGAGGTCTAAACAGTTACCAACTATACTGCAACAAATAGAGAATTTTGTTGTCCATTATTTAGTGATAATAATATAATGGTTATTATATTATATTTAGTTCTAATAATAAATATGAGTATTTGTAATCAGCATTCTATAAATATTATTAAAGGTTTTAGCAACTTTGAATGCAATGACGCTAACTCAATTGTCGTTAAATATTTTTGCGCTAATAAATATTATTGCTCACAGAAAAACTCGCCACTAATTAAATATCTCTTTTGTTGTAGTGTTAATATCTGATAATTACATGTTAGGTGCTTGAGTTTTGATATTATGAAACTATAGATGATCAAACAAGGGCCCCCTAAAAAAAGAAGCAAAAGGAAGCTAAAAGTGATAAAAAAAAAAAAAAAAACCTTAGAAGAAGAAGCAAAGGATGTAATTGGTCATGTGGTCAATTTGCTAAAAAGAAAGCAAGCAGGTGCTAAAGTATAAAGAAATTGATTGTACATAATAAAGGTAACAAGCATTGGGGATCTTTAAAAAGCTAGTACATTGAGTAAGTTTGTAATTTTGGGGTCTTAATTTGAACAAATATATCTATTAATGAAAGAGAATAATTTTTCTAAACAATCATTTCTAAGTTATATAAATATAATTGGACTCTCTGAAGTAGCGCAAGTTGATTAACAATGATGTTATTATACGAAGGAATTTGCTTTTATTTCCCTAAATAACATACTAGCAATATATCTTTAAGGAATCGATTTCCTGCCTCAGAGTCTTATTCAATTCACATATATTTAATATCTTAATGGTGAGAAATCATATAATCGAAATGTTTAAAGTAACTAAAACACATTGCTTGATTTGAGATGAGAATTTCTCTTTTGGATATAATCTCGCTATATTTTAAGATAAAGGTAAAGTCTATGTACTCTCTTCAGATCTTACTTAGTATATTGTTATTGTTAATTCATTGTAATTAAAGCACGTGATAAACTAGATATTTTGATTTTGTTAACTCGTCAAAGTTGTCCTCTTGCTTGCCTTATAGTATTTGTTTTTCTCAAGAAAATTAAACCATAAGTTACCTAACTCATGATAGTACATGAAGAATATAAAAGTAAATATATTTAAGATAGTGGTAATTAAATAACTAGTAAAAATACCAAAACACAAAAGCAAAATTATTAATCATATAGATGGTGCGTTATCAACTTGCGTAGTGGAAAGCAATAATGGATTGTAACAAATAATCAAGTTTGTTTTGGGTCCACATATGTGATCATCAAGGTTCTAGATTCTTAATTTAATTTTTTTTGGACAAATGTAAGCTAATCAATTTTCAATTTAATTTGAAAATAACAACACATGTATATAAGTTATACTAACATCTAATGATTAATTGTTTTTATTCAGGATTTAAACTATGTGTAGTCTTGGTATGAAAATAACAACACATGTATATAAGTTATACCATCTAATCATTAATTGTTTTTATTCAAGATTTTAACTATGTGTAGTCTTAGTAACAACACATTACATTTATTAATCCTCCCCTTGTCTAACCTAGACAAATATTTATTTGTAATTTAAGCTTCAAACTGCAGGACGAGCCATAAATTTGAAATTTCCACCTATAGCCTATACTAACAAGAAGAGGAGAGAGACGGATAAGTATTATGGTGGTCTAATGATAAGTATTTTTTCATCTTTAATTCGAGTTTTCAAATTTGAGTAGTGGATATAGAATTATCCTTGATGAGGGACCTCTCGGTACACATAAATTTATTGGCTCTCAATGAAAATACGGGATATCGGGTGGAAAATTAAAAAGAAAATTACTAATAATATAATGTTTGTATGTCTTATATTTTGATTTTTCAGATGACATAATACTGATTGACAAGACACTGGTGGATGGAAATTTGGAGATATGTTTGAGAGTCTGAAAGCTTCAGGTTAAGCAGGACTAAAACGGAGTATCTAAAATGCAAATTCAGTGACATAACACATGAGGTGGAGGTGAAAGTGAAGATCGAACAAGTCATACTTTTCAAGTATCTTGGTCCAATAATCTAAGGAGATGTGGAAAGATTGATGATGTCGTATGATGTTAGAAGGATGTGTGGGGATGGTTATACGGGACAAGGTATGAGTGGCTTCTGTCGCTAAACAAGAAAAAGGAAACAAGATTGAGATGGTTCAAGCATGTGAAGAGGAGGTGCGAAAGGATGACTGTACTAGAGTTAGGAAAGGTAGAGATAGACTAAAGAATAACTAGGGACCTGATAAGACAAAATATGAGACAAGTTCACATGACCCTGGAGGGAAAGGTATAGAGATTTAAGGTAGAAGATTGGTAAGTAAATAAGTGTGGTCGCAATTTAAATCAACCAAAAACGACTTTGAAATATTGTCAAAAGAAAAAAGAAAACACTTCACATTTCTCACTCTACTTTTTATTTATTTATTTAGTAGCCAATGATAAAGTAGACTTGACCAAAAAAACTTAAATTGGCCTCACCTGCAATTTATGTCCCCACTTTTTAAATAATAGCCAATTATATCCCTAGAAATTAACATGCCTTAAATTGTGGCTATCTTATTGGTTATTGCTTCGAATAGCAACTTTGACATCAAAGGATTGAAGATAAAGACAACTTCATAATTCTCAACTACTTTTAATAAATTCAAAAATAAAGTTAGTTCAATTCCTTCCAAAAATAATTCTAACTTAATAATTTTGCTTGTTGCCTTTCTTATTAAATTCTTAGCTTAAATTGGTAAAATGACAACTTTTTCCTCAGGCAGGTGGTACTGTTTCTAGAACAGAAAAGGACATTTTTTATAATAATATATTAAGCGGATATTTGATCATGAAAATTTGAAAGTTAAAATCAAAATTATATTGGATCATATTTAGAATTTGAATGTACTTTTACTAATTCAATTTCTAAAAACTAGAAAAATATTTAACTTGATTAATTTATGTCAAATATACATTTTTTTTATTAAAAAGAGATACATTTTTTTTATTATCCTTTCTTTTTTAAAAGCACAAGGTATGTCCAAAACTTAATATATCTAAAATAGAAAGGCAAAACCAAAAGCTTTTTCAAAAGAGTTTTGTTTTGTTTTTTCCGAAAATTTTATTTATTTATTTATATATATATATATATAAAATAAAAAAATTAGCGATGCCGCAATCTTGAAGTCGAAGGAAGGAAAAGAAAAGGAAGCAATAGTGCCGCCCCCGTAACTTTTGGCGGCGGCTTTTTCAAAACCATTCTTCAAAAAGTAAAAACAATGTTCCGGACGACGTTTTTTATTGTTGAGACTTGAGGCTAAGGTTAGGTTCCTATTTTATATTTTCACGGCCTATGAATTCATTCGGAATATAAAGAGGTTCATACAAGTGATAATCTCACAAATTTTTTCTTTTAATCAAATTTTTCAAAGATCTTAGGATTACGTTGTGAATATTGATTAAGTAAGAAATAATGTGTCTCTATTTATAGTCTTAAACTTTTTCTTACTAACCAAATATGGAGACTTTACGTTTTTTTAGAATTTTTTTTATCTATAGTAAGAAACTCGGCCAAATACCCAACATTTATAAACTGGGATTTGAGGTTAGATAGGTCCAAGATCATATAAAAAGGGGAAAAAGGACAAACATACCCTCACAGGGGCGGACCTACATATAGCGTTGTGGGTGCTCGAGCACCCATTGACCTCGACGTAAAGTTTACATAGGTATACAGGAATATTAAAAAAACTGATATATAAAACTAGTGAGCACCCACAACATTAAGTCTGCTATGGCGTGTTGGTTGATAGTTGGGTGCTGAAGGTTCTTATTTTCGGCAGACGAGGGATCGATTCCCGTCTAAGGTACCCTTTTTTCCTATTTTTCTTCTTCTAATGTTCTCATTGGTGATTAGTTTGTCCAGTTTTAATTTCTCCTCGTTAGTTTCTCTTGACCTTTTGTTTTTTTTTTCTTTTACTATTTTCCTTTTTCTAATTTAATTTTAGATAAATGAAAAGGAAAATATAAAATTATTAATTCATTGTAGCAAAATTATAAAATAGAAAGAAGCTTTTAAAAAATTTCAATAAATTACCACTCATGAAGGCTTGAACAATTCTAAATTATGAGTATTGTTTTTAAATATAAGAAGCAAAATATACCTATGAGTGAACTTTCTTGTCCATGAGTTATATCACAAATGAATTTTATAATAATATTGGCGTAAATTTATAATGTTATTTAATATTTCATACATAGCATTTAATATTCACAAGTGTTAGCAGTGACATTGTTAATCATATCCACTCCAAAATATGTAATTCGATGGGTACATTTGTTATTTGTGACTAGTTTTCTTTCATAACGGTGATACTAATTGTAATGATTTCATTACCATGTTTTTACTTATAGAAAAACACTATTGCAATCAAATAGTTCTACACATATACAATTGCATGCTATGTAATTAGTAATAACTTTATGCCAAAATATAAAAAGTTAAGCACCCACTGTCGCAAAATCCTAGATCCGCCACTGTACCCTCAAACTATCGTAAATGGTATGCAAATACCCTTCGTCATACTTTTGGGACATTGGTGCTCCTACCGTCAAAAAACTAGAGCATATATGACATTCACTCTAACGGAAGACTAAATAGGGACACGTGGCGCAATCTTATCCATCGATATGATATTTAATAAATATCGGATTTGTAGATAAGATTATGACACGTGTATGTCCGTTAGTATAAAGGGTATATACGCTCTTGTTTTTAGACGGCAGGGGCACCAATATCCCAAAAGTATGACGAATGATATTTGCATACCACTTATAATAGTTCAGGAGCACATTTATCTTTTTCCCTATAAAAAAGGGAAATGATGGGAATTTTATGCTTTGTTTCAATTTTGGTGTTTGCAAACATTAAAGATGTGGACATGGAGCTTTAAATGTCATTTAATAGGCTCAAAGTTGAGAAAGAGAGAGTTCTCCTTGAAATAACTATTATCTATTTACAAATACTTTAAAGACTCAAAAAGGCTTGAGAGTGAAAATCTACTAGCAAATCGAAAAGACCCTTGTGAGATTTATGAAATTAATGTTCATTACATCGTGAAATAAAAAATAACCCAATATCATACCTATTTGATTAAGAAAACCAAAACAAATTCCCTTTTTGCAACTAGTGATACAATTTTAACTACAATTTCAAGTATAACGATTCAATTAATAATTATTAATACATTTTCTTAGAAATTAAGATTTCAAGTTGGATTTTACATTGAATAAGTAATGTTTCTTCATGTATTCTTGGAAGGATTTGATCACAACTTATTGTTTCTATATTTGATAACGACCATTTTGTACCGTTTAAAAGAATAAAATTTGGACGTATCAAATTTATGTTACTACCGAAAAATAGTATTTATAAAGATAAGATGATATGTTCTAATCAGTAGAGAGCTCAAAAAACAAATTGATATAATTTTATGTATATATTTGACTATTCTATCTATTGACAAATATGCATTAGTTTTAAATTATGGAAATTAGAAAATTAATGTTCATTTTTTTCAAAAAGTAATACGACAAGAGTTGAAAATGAAAAAAAGCTATTTAGTTGTAGTCATTCAAGGAATAGTAAAGATAAGCCTAGAAAAAAAAAAAACGCAAGGAAGGATCATGGTTCAGTTAATAAAGACAAAAACATTTATCTGTTGTTATAGATTTTTTATTGTGATATTTAAAAAAAAAAAAACTTTAAACGTACTTTTTATAGGTATGTGAATCACATTATTTCTATCTCAATCATTCTATTAAACATAAATTTGATAAACGATTTAATCAATGAAGACAAGGAATATTAGGTGATTTTATTCATTTGTTGTAGTCTTAGTGAACAGAGTTATCTGATGCATGTTATTGTGGGAAGTGATAGATATCTCGTAGAATTAATCAAGATACACAAAAAATATATTTTATTTTAATTAAGTAGAAATCTGATTACATTTTTCATAGTGTAAAAGAGAGAGAGAGTACAAATCGAATAATTTTTTATTGTTTACTTGATTATTCGATTTATTGATAATAATAATTCTCAATTCAAAATTATGAAAAATATAAAATTACTGTAGCATTTATTTGTGCTTCAAAGGATAAAGACAAAAACAGTTATTTTGCTGTTACAGATATTTTATTGGTTCCAATAAGAGGGAGCTGAAACTGAGAAATCCTATCCCGTAAATAAAAGACTTATCGAGGGGTAATTTGGGAACTGTAGAAGTGTCAACTCCCGAAATGGACAAAAAGAGTGGTTCATCGGGTAGATACGGAGAATATGAAGGGTAAAAGCGGAAAAAGACAAAGAGCAAGAAGACGCCGAAAATGTTTTAATATTCCAGGAGAGATAATTAAATAGCTGTACTAAATCGATAATGGAGATCTATTTGTAATGGCGGTGGCTACTTCCCAAACATACCGAGTCCGACTCGTCCACTTGCGAGTTCAATACGCGTTAATCTGTCTCTGAGAGATCTTTGCTCCGTCATCGGGGTGATACTCCAGTCACCGGCGAGAGAAATACACGCCGTTCATTGATTACAGGTTTTGCAGGAAACTAAAGCGATGATGAACGCTAATGGATTCTGCGGTGTTGAGAAAGAGTATATAAGGAAGCATCATCTACATGAGCCTAAGGAGAATCAATGCAGTTCATTTCTAGTCAAGCACATTCGAGCACCTGTTCATCTTGTTCGTTCTCCTCTCCTCTCTCTCTCTCTGAATGCGTTTACTGCATTTTTCTTTAACGTAGATCGATTGATTTATTTTCAGCTGTGTGTGATTGATGATTATCCTTTTAAATATCTTGAAGTTAAACATTAGGTTCGTTATATTTGCGATGATTGTATGGTTCCTGATTTGTGTTGATCCGTGTTCTTAGTTTTGTTTTCCTGAAAAAATACGACGTCACTAGGCTTTGATTTTGGTAGTCAGATCATCGAGTTCCTTCTTAGTTTTGTGTCTTGGTCAAATTTGTATAGAGGATGAAACGGATAAGATTTGAATTGTTTCCTATTTTAGGTCAAGCAAAGATTGTATTATCTTTTAGCTGTTTGGTTTATCCAGTCATGAAAGTTGAAAGTGACTCTTACTATTCTTTTGGTTAGTTGTATAAGAAAGGATCCCTTCCATAAAATTCTTGCATAACTAGGGGGTGAACTACAAGTGTTTATAGTGAACAGAGACGAAAGGCTAAATGTATGAGCAATTGATATGTTCATTGATTATGCAAAAGGGGCAAATGACTCATCTGCAGTTATTCTCCACGTTGATTGCCTGTTTGCCTTGTGCTGGATAACTGATATTACTGCAAGCAGGACAAAATTAATATCTCTGGTAACATGAACGAAACTTGCATTTTATATTTTGTGTTTAGCCAGTCGTAATGGTTGTTGGTTCTCCCTCTTTTTATCAGGTTTGGTCATTGGTTAGGCGGTTTGATCAGCCACAAAAGTATAAGCCCTTTATTAGCAGGTGCATTGTGCAAGGAGATCTTGCGATTGGTAGTCTTAGGGAAGTTGATGTCAAGTCGGGCCTCCCTGCAACAACGAGTACCGAGAGATTGGAGCTTCTTGATGATGAAGAGCACATCTTAAGTGTCAGGATTGTTGGTGGGGATCACAGACTTAGGGTATTAAATAATTCTCTCTTGTTTCGTTGTTCCTTTCTTTTTTCAATTGTTTTTTCTGATTTTTAACAACTTTGAGATTTTGTTGTTATTAAATACACTTGAATTTGGTTTTTTCCTCAGAGGATGATCATTTCTATGATAGAAGATTACCTCCAAACTAATTAGACTACCAAAATAAACTTCTAACTTGAATTACTTAATATACTTCTGATTTCTAGTTTACAGTTCTATTTTTCAAGTGCTTAGTCATATATGTTTATAGAGAAGGTCGAATCATCTGATATTGATACTTTTGTGATAATGATATTGCAGACTACTAATCCTCTTCCCCTTAAAGACACTACAACTTGTCGACAAAATAATGGATATTGCAGTCTGGTATTCTAGGCATATTCTAGGCAGGCTAAAAATGTAGCATGTTTCTCATCTAAAAGACTAATTTGTTCTCTTATAGATTGATGTTTTTCGGGATTAAGCTTTAGTGCATTGAATCATCGTCAGGGGGCTTTTTGTGATTGTACCATGGCAGGTTATACCTTTTAATGCCCCCTTTGACTTGGTGATGAGATCTGAAGACAATAGATCAATTGCTAGGCATTTGAGGGATAGATAAGTGAGTATCTTCCTGATGCAGATCCTTTCTTAGAGCCAACTCTATTGGTTCTTTGATTTGGCAAAAATGATTTGGTTCTTCTGTACTAGAGCAACACTTTTAATTGATGATAGCGCATTATGAAGCTGAATGATCAGTACAGCACAAAAAGATAGTTATTTTGCTTTTGAGGTTTTTCTTAGTAGAGAGCCGAGCATGTGCTTTTAAAAGTATGATAACCTTTTTTGAAAGGTCTACCAGAAGGCCAAGAAAAAATCAATTTAAATTGCAATCATATTGGTAATAATTAATAAAGGGAGGATGGTACGTTATGTAGCACAATGCAGGTGTCTGAACTTGTGAGTTGGATTGGGTTAATGACTTTCATGCACTTTTTTTAATTGGAATGCGGAATATTGTAAATTGATTGCTGTATGATTGTGATGTCATGTCCTGTGAATGCAAGTTTTTATGCATTTGGATTCGTTTGAAGAATCACTAGATGAATGATCTGCTTTTGTTTTAGCAGGTTAAACATGATAGGTTAGTTTGATCTTGCAAAGAGAGAGAGATACTTTGTGCTTGCTTCCGACCTATAGTATTGTTTTCACTACATTCAATTAAATATTCAGCCCTGTATTTTGCCCTTATCTTTTCTATTTGATCTTTTCCAGAACTACTCTTCAGTCATATCTGTCCACCCGGAGGTGATTGATGGAAGACCTGGGACACTAGTGCTTGAATCATTTGTGGTGGATGTGCCCGAAGGGAACACCAAAGACGAGACATGTTATTTTGTTGAAGCATTGATCAATTGCAACCTAAAATCACTTGCTGATGTTTCAGAGAGGGTTGCTGTGCAAGACAGGACAGAACCCATTGATCAGGTCTAAATCAGGAAGACGTTCTGAAGGTTATTTCTACTTAGGATGAAGCTTCCTTAAGGCTGTTAGTTCTCCTGAGGCTTTGGATGCCGACTGTATGTGGCTTGCTCTCTTCAATATTCCCTGGTGCTTTTAGTGCTCCGCCTTTTTTTTTCCTCCAGTGTATGTTTAGGGTTCAGTCATATTACTTGTTTGTAGTGTCTCAGAACCACACGTTTTACAAGGATTTGTAGACACCCTGTAAATGGATGAAAAGACTAGCCTGTTTCAATTCATCGAATTTTGATAGTGGGTGTGGTATGTCACTTGTCTCTGTTTCGTGTTGGTCCAGGGTATATTGAGTGCGTAGTCGTGTCTTTTAAGTGCATTTGTGGTAAACAATGGTTGGGTACAGCGGGGGGGGGGGGGGGGGGGACTCTATTTACTGAATAGAAGCACATTTAAGGCTCCAACAGTCCATGAGCTAATGCTGTACAGACTAGTTATAGAGAAATGCTCTAGATCTGCAAACATTCTTATTTATATCGTTGTTATATTTATCATTGATCACGCAAAGACGTTTTAACTGTTGTGCAGTGGCTGGAGTTATGAGAAGAAAGTTGAAGATGACTTCTAAGATTGCTTTAATAAACTGAGAATGGTAGCTTGTCATGTCACTCTGCGAGAGGTTCTTTCAACGAGCATGTAATTCACAAGATAAAATACTGCACACACACACTACTTAGATCTACTTATTTTCTTGGAAAACTTTTGTGAAGAAAACGTTTTCTTTCATACTGAACACACCTTAGCTCTACGCACTTTGACAAGTTGTAAGTTTTTGTTACTGTGTTAACATTGGAAGTAATGGTTAGCTATTCACATTTACCATAGAAAAAGCAAACAAATGAAAAAGATTATTCCACAGTTCTTATTTTCTTGGAAAACTTTTGTGAAGAAAACGTTTTCTTTCATACTGAACACACCTTAGCTCTACGCACTTTGAAAAGTTGCAAGTTTTTGTTACTGTGTTAACATTGGAAGTAATGGTTAGCTATTCACATTTACCATAGAAAAAGCAAACAAATGAAAAAGATTATTCCACAGTTCTTATATTCTTCTTATCTTGATCAGGAGAAGTGTTTAACAATATCATCTGAGCCCTAGAAGACAATACTTCAAATATAAGACCAAGGTGTAAACTATGAAAATTTCTCTGAGAATTCATTCAAAAGATAAAATACAACAAGGCTGTTATCAGCCATTGATGTGGAATGCTTTGTCGTATACAGTATACCAGAATTTGAAATTTATCAGAGTCTTCGTATGATTCAAACATTAAGGCATCATGAAAAATGATGAGCAGAAGCCAGATGGTTTCATATCATATTTGCAGAAATAAGTGTTGACCCTTTTTACTTTTTGAGATCGTAGATTTGAAGATTACAAATATATTGGACTGTATAGCATGTCAGAATTGAACTGAATTATGCATTTACCTAAATTGATCAAGATGCAAGGGTCATGCTTGGGCAGCTGTCAACTGTGCAGGCCAGTATGTCTCTATAATCTCGAGATATCCTGAACGAGTCGTAGACTTTACCATCTCTGCTCTTTTTGTACTCGAACAACAGATTTGAATGATCAAATGCTGTTAACTTCACAAAGCCATGGTCATAATCCCTGAAGATACTCCATTTAGTTTGGATAGGGGTAAATTCTGAAAGGCTTGCTCCAGCCCCTCCAGCAGCTACGTGTATAGTTCCATTCAAGGCACCTTTATACAAGTGTTTCTCGTTGTTTGTACAAATATTCTGCGGTAAACAGGGAAGTGTTACCCTTGCATCAGTCAAATAAAAGAATGTTGGAACCATTTCAAGTCAGAAATAATCCTAATATGATGTGTGGAAACATCTTACTATATTTTCTGTCTGCTATACGATAGAAGATGAAATTCAGAAGTTCCAAATATACCTGGTAAATGGGACACGTCCTTTCATAGTTATGAACATGGCCGAATATAGCTATATCAACTTTATACTTCTGCCAGAGTTTTTGAAGGCTTTCCCTACCCATAGGTTCTGCAAAAGATCCTTCATCAGCATATGAAGCATCTGAAGAATATCCCAGTACCCGATGAGCTAGGAAGATCAGCCACGGTTGTTTTTGTCTGTCTACAGATGCCAGACAGTGTTCAATAAAGTTATATTGCTCGGTTCCCTGCCTCCAGTCGTGTTCTGTATCAGCTATGCAGAACCGGAACATACCATAGTCGGTAGAATACCTAAGAGAAGAAAACAAGAACTAGTATCTCAAAGAATTGTTGGACACAAAAGGATAACTAGTGGAGGTGCAGATGAAATGACATTCTCCAAAAGATTATATTGCATAATTAGAAAAATGATTGGCAGTGGCAGTTACAGATACAGTGAGGTTCATAGTTGAGTGATGATCATACGTCACAAGAGACGGAAAAAGTACCTATAAAAATGAAATAATCAGATAGGGACAATCACCATACCAGAACTTATCCCTGTTTACTGTGGGAACATAAAACATATTCTGAACTAAAACACCACATTCTCCACCTGAATCCATATTCCCATAAAATGACCCTGTACCAGGCCAGTCACGCTCATGGTTGCCACTGCAGAATGAAGTTAAGAATTTACCCAAAGCAAGCAGAAGATTCTTAAATGTTCAACAAGGTTCTCCGTAGAACAGCAGCATACCTAGCAAGCATATAAGGTATAGTTGAAGCAATTGGCTCAATCTGAGAAGTAAACTGATCCCACTGTGAAATGTAGCCGTTGGCATAACAGATATCACCAATGTGGAATACAATGTCAATGTTCTCTAAATCATTAATAAGCTGATTGGTAGTGTTAAGAGCGCCAGGTTGGAACTGATTATATTCATTGGAGCCATCAGCTTCATCCTGCAGTTTGGAACCACATCATTACAAGATCAACAACTTGATCAGGATAGTAAATTTTAGAATGCTTAACCAGCGGTTTGATCTATGATTTTGTAAAGGAAAGCAAACACAAAATAGAAAAAAATTATGAAAGTTGAAGTTGGTCCTTCAACTAGGAAAATACTGTTCACATAAACTATTATACTTGTGTAGTTTCCAATTTATTTCAAGGAATAAAGAACTACCAAATTGACATCTCATTTACTTGCATCACTATCACACATTAGACTGACAGAGCTAACGCCTAACATTTTTTAGGTAAATTACTGAGTAAGTTGAGCTAAAATAACTTCAAAATTTGGAAAATTCAAGTGGATATGGAAGTAGGAAAAACAAGAAAAACACATCAACTTGACATGGATCACACTAGGTCAAAATTAAGCATGTTCCAGATTGAGATAAGGTTGTCTTTGAGGATTTACTACTATCAATAGATGATTCATCATATGCAATCTAACCACAATTTTCTTTGTACTTCAAAATAGTTTGCTTATCAGTTGGTATAGTTAGCATTATCTGCAGATGTTGAATATGCAACAGTGGAGATAAAAGTCAAATTTACTTGGGAAAATCATAGAATTTAATAGCTCTTGTAGTGATCTAATTTTTACAAAGGTGATTCGAATTCTAGTAAAACTTGAAGGGAAGGCTACCAACTCAACTAGTTGAAAATGACAAGTGCAGGAGGAAGAAACCTAAGAGAAGACGCTCGTCTCTTTGGTCCTTATTTCCATGCAACACAGGAAACCATGCTCTTTTGTTCATCCCTGCAACTTTCCAGATTTTCAATTGCACGCATAGCTAGGAGCCTTCAAATTCCGTTTGAGCTACATGCAGATGCATGCTTATACGCATTTGTGCATTTAAGTAGTGCCATCATAAACAACAAAAATAACAAGTATTGGTCTCAACTAGTTGGTCTATCCACCTTGAATGCTAAAAGCCAGTTGGATCAAACTTATCCGCTTCCATAAATGCCAAACCAATTGACCAGTGCAACATATTGTCATTTTGCTTTCCCCTCATTCTCTTACTTCCTCAGAAAGGTGCTTATTCACAAAATAGTTTAGTATTTGCACTCTTATGCTACTCTGCGATTGATAAAAGCTTTTCCTGGCTCCCCTCCCCCATGAACTTGATAATCCACATGGAAAGATAACAAAAGCTTCACAATTGTTAATCAAACAACAGGAAGCAGTTTATTTTTAAAAAATAAAAATACCATGAAGCAGCACAAAAAGACCGAAAATTCATGATAATGCACAAGTCATAACCAAGGAATACAAATTAGTAACGAAAGCATATGGCGAGCTTTTCCAGATAAATAAACCGATAAAAGTTCTAGCAATCTAACTGAATCTAAAGAGATTACAAACCTTTCCCATGTCCCCAAAAATGACAACACGTTGTACAGAGTTTTGACCAGGATAAGGAGATGATTTAAATTGACGCATCTGATTCCACATATACGTGCCATTTAAGAATCTATGACCAAGCTTGTAGGTATACCTGCAAAGACCAAGATGCAGCATGATCCAGAATTTTACCTACTAAAATAAAAAATAAACACTCCACAGTATTATAGAAGGTACTAGGTTGAACTTGTCTATAAATATAATGAAGTTAACTTTTGTTTTAGAAGTACAACATCTTGATATTGAGTTTAGGAATGTTAAGTGAAAACCAAAGCTTCCCTAATGGAAGAAGTACACATGCCCAAAAACAGTTCTCAATGTTCTATGGAAGAATGAAGACATCTATGGCAATCTGTATGCAGTTCTCGCACACACGGGTAAAAAACATACATTGTGTTCGGCCATAATTCTTTTAGGAAACTGGTGTGGATGAATCCGGGATCACGCCATCCAACAGTTCGAGCCGGTGCACCTGAAAGTGGCATCATATATGAGAAAGACTATTGTTGATCCACCATAACATTTGACACAATTAGACAACATGTTTGATAGCTCTGAATACCAACCAAATTCTGCTAGCTTCCTAGATGTAAGTACCAAAAGACAAATAGAACTCAAAGTCTATAGTTAGAACATGACATGTCAACTCATCCAAAAGCAACATTATCTAAACGAGTACACTGATTCTCGTGGGGCAATATCTTATGTTTCAAGTTTATGGTTCTAGATTATTTTCTGTATTAATAAACATAGAAGGTGATACAGTGCGGAACTTGAATATATGTTCATCATACCACCAAGCTTCATCCCGAGTAAAACGTACCTAGGTTTTTACCTTATGATTATTTTTAATGCTGATGCTCTTATAACTTATCAGTTGGCTCTTTCCAATTAACTCCATTAAGTGGATAGTCATGACTTAACCCAATTCTTCTCCTTAACCAAAATATAATCAAATATAAAAGATTCTAGCGCACCACACATGCTGCTACGGTCAAATGTCAATGTCCCTGCTGGACTATGTCCCTGTTGTCCTCCCTTTGGACCCCATTCCACGAAAGGCTCTGCTTCATTGATTCCATATCCACTTGTCCATGTCACAGCCATCTAAAAGTTAAAGAAGGTTATTTCCTCAACTTATTTGTGTGACTACATCCTAGTCCACAAAAGCAAATTCCACAGAAAGTTAAAATAAATATCAAGCTGCTAAAAGCTTACTCTGACCTCTGTTTGCAGGAAAAATAGACACTTACTTCATTCCATGTCTTTCCTTGTGCTAAACGTGGATATACTGGTGCATTTGGATTTGCAAAGGCAACTATGTTTGATACAGCCACCAGCTTTGGCTGTTGGATAAGGAGACAAATTAATGTAAGATGAGATCACTACAAAGTCGCCTACTGAATATGTTAAATGAAAACAAAGCAAAAGCCTGTATAGTGGAAGAATAATAAAAACTGATCGACATACAGAAACAGACAGACAGATGAAAGAAACATTCTGTAAAGTTGAAGAGATCTATACAATGAACATAACCACAAAACAAACATGTTTTGATAGAAACTACTCTTTTTAGGTTCCAAATTCCTGAAAGCTTTGAGCTTGCAAAATTGAATTCAAAGGAAAATGGATCAGGAAATTGTTTAACTTGTCTACAAAGGGAAGAAAATCAATATATTAGAGAAACTTCGGTCCAGATAATAATTTGTAAGTGATTAAGATTATTTAAGGTGCACATTAGATATTCTTGAGATGAAGTACAAAGTAGTGATGACAAGACATACATAAACTTGCATTCAGTGTATAAATACTCTGGACAGAACACAGAATTGACGAGGATGAGAAAGGTATGAACATACACTGAAGAGTCCACCAGAAAACAAGGAAAAAGAAAAGTCTGATCTCTGGTTAGTCAATTGAAGCTTCAGTGATCCCTTCCCAGTGTCTTTGTAGTGAGGATTAGAGTAACTGGCATATTGATACTGCACGGTAAAAATGCAAATAGTGGGACAATCATGGTTACTTTTTATCCCTTCATTCAAGAGAAACTTCTGGAACCAAATATAATTAAAATTGGCAAAACACCAACCTTTATAGGTGATGTACACAGAAATGGTGGAAATGTTCTGGGATTTTCAGGGGAGCAACTAGATGCACTAAACAAAAGAAATAGCACGGTTATGTAATGAATAACAAATTAAAGCCAGCATACTCATGAATTTATTAAAACTTCACTAGTTATACTCCCAAAGGGACCCGGAATTTAGTTTTTTACACAAATGTTTAGGTAACCTTTCATTTAGGAAAAAGGAGACTGCATTTAGGAACTTCTAGTTATAAGATACTAACAAAGAGATAGTTAAGAATCTGTGGGGAAAACATCAAAACTATTACTTAGTTAGTAGGAAATCATACTGGTTAGTACCATAAAGAAGTAAAAGGATGCACTCCAACTTTTTAATATCAACTGCACTTCGTATTGCCAACAATATCATTTATCAAGACCATGCAATAGTTTGTTTGAACTGATAACTGCATGATTTCTACCTGAAATTGCCAGGAGAAAATACCCCAATCCAATCATCGGCAGAGGGATTTGAAACACTATACTCTAGAGAAACCCATTCTTTATTTTGCCCCTGCAATTTGAAGGGAAATTTAAACTATGAATGAGAGAGACTTTGTACCTTCTCATTCGCAAGCCATTGTTTATTAGAGACCAGGAAATTCAATTTGTTCTCTAGCTCTGTGTGTTTCAACTAGTTTTTCCCTGAGTGGTATATATGTGCCTGTAAGAAAAAGATATTGGAGCTTACATTAACCCCGAGAACTGAAGGAGTAGCTTTAATAGAAGCATGAATGTCAATGGCAAGAACAACATTATGAATCGCAATCCTAGAAAGAGGCTGCTCCCCATGGCATGTTACCCCTTGAAGGCTAACCAGAGTTAACACAATCGAAAGCAAAGCTATTAAAGTTCCCATTGCATCCCCTGCAAAATCTGAAACCAATCAAGCAGTCTTGATTAGAACAGACAGTCAAGGACAAATTTAGCATCCATCAATGAAGATAAGATGGCTGTCAGAAACTAGTAACATGAATAAAACAAGTATCAATTAACACCATTCATGTCTTTCTTATAACCAAAAGTGAAATCAAGGTCAACTTTGAATATTGAGTTCCTTGTGACACCCACACCTAGCACTTGCTTAAGGACCTGTTTGGCCATATTTTTTTGAGCTTTTTTTTCTTTTCAAAAAACTGTATGGTTATGCACTGTAGTCAATTTTTTACTCCAACTTGAAATTAATAAGTTTTTCAAGTTTGAAAATCTGCTTCTTACCACTCTCTCAAAGTTGAAAAAAAAAAATCCCTTTCTTTAAGTGAAATGAATGTCCAAACACAACTTCAATATCCAAACACCCTTTCTCAACTTAACTTCACATACTACTTTTTTCATCTTCAAATATCGCCAAATTCATGTTCAAACACCAGCCAAATAGAGCAGAATGAATGCAGACCACACATATAAACGACTGCTACTAGTTTGTAATCTATGTGTAGTTAGCTCAATTAGCCCAAATACTCTTTTTTAGCAAAGCCTGCACAGTTTTTTTTGGGACTTTACTTGCACACCAACAGCAAATATCAGAACAACTAAACGTCCTGACTAATCAGCAAATACATACAACAAGAAGCCAAGAATTAGCAATTAAAGTTGGAATCACTAAATTCAAATAGAAAGTACTTACCTTTAACTACTTGAAATCAGATTCAGGTGAAGTTCAAGATGAAAATTTTAAGCGGCAAAGTGGGAACAAATCCATAAAAGCTCAAGTTTTTAGCAATTTGAAGAGAGCAAGAAAAGCTTAAAATTATTATTGATAATGATTGTGACATCTTCTGATGCCAAGAATATTCTGGGATCATTGCTTCCTACTTCTAAGATTGCAACAGTCTCGAGCTAATTGAGGTGAAGGTGACAAAAAAGTCTTAAAATTAAAATTGGTGACAAAAAGAAATTTACCAAGTCAAATCTTTTTTTAATTAGTGATTAAGATAATTGGGGATTAAAGTGTAATATTTAAAAATTTTAAACTTTTAAAAATATTCAAATAAACCCATTCCAATTGTCTTTCTTTTTCTTTCTTGCAACAGCTAGAAGCCCATTTCCAATTGTATTTGTTTTTCTTCTTTGCAACAGCTTGTAGCAGAGAGAGACGACATTGTTGCAAAAATATTGTTGGTGACTTCCAATACCTTCGTCTTGGTCTTCTTCGTCATAGCCGTCATCTACCTCAAGGTAACACTCTTTTCTTTTCTTTCATTGTTAGGGTTTTGAGATGGTAAAGATTGAAATTTCATTGGGTTTTATTAGGCCTTCTTTGTTTTTAGCATATGAAAGTTTGTGGATTTAACGATTTTGCTTGGTAGGGTTTTCTTGGGGGAAAAAATGTGGGTCTTTTACACAAGATTTGTGTGCTTTCATTGATCCTACTTTTATTTTATTTTTTGTTATCTATGTGGGGTTGTTCTTATCTTTGGTGATTGATGGCTCTTTAATGTCTGCATTTTAATGTTTTGCCTTGTTTTAGGTTCTTGTTTTCTGTAGGAAAAAAAGAATTTGGTTGCTTTTGAGGTAAATGTTTGAGACATTAGAGGTGTCTTTCTTGGACCTTTAATTATTGCTCATCTTATGGAGAATGTTGTTCTTAGAGATCATTTATTTTTCTTAGTCTTAAGTTAGTTTGATCATTGGTAGTTAAGCATTGCTATTAGTTGTTATATTCCAATATTATGATGTTCGTTAACTCTTGGGGGTGTGTTTCACAGAATGTATTATAGTAACTAGTAACATATTCATTTTTTTCAAGCCTATGGTTTTGTTCATGATTTAAGAGGAAAAGTGTAGTATGGTTTTGTCACTTCCTGATGTTGTTGTTACCTTATTTTATAGTATGCTTTGTATACAACAACAATAATTATTATACCTCAATCCCAAACAAGATGCCATATAGATGATTTGCATATATACTTCAAATAACATGCATCTAGCCAAAATTTGATGATATATTTATAATTGTTTACCCTATTTCTTTATGTGGTTTTGAAACTAACTTTCAAAATTATCTAAATGATAATGAATTGTCTTTTTTTATTATTACATTTTGATTTTATTGTTTTTATATATAGATTGTGCATCCATGACTCCAAGGAAAAAACGAACAACTCCTACTAAAACGTATGAAAGGCGAATAAGAACACAAAGACAAAGAGAAGAAGAACTAGAAAACACATATTTGACATATTTGAAAAAAATCTATAGAAGAAGAAGGAGAACATGAAATAGATGTTTCTTCTACAAATGTAGAAAGAGATGATAGAGCAGTTGAGGAGGACCAGAATGACATAGCCATTCCAGAAAATGAGACATCTCCTATTGTTGAGTCTTCTCCACTCAGTCCTTCACCCGATAACTTCATTGTGAAGTCGGTTAGGTATGCAATTACAATTTGGAGTCAATGATTGATAGGTATCCAAACTTAAGAGGTTCTTTAACTGTTAAGTCGGAGTTACGTAAGTTTTCTAAATTTAGAAAAACAAAAATTGGTAAAGTTCTTTCGATCTTCTATTTTCAGAAATTACTTACAACTTGAAGATCGTATAAGATTTCAAATGAGTTTAGTTTACCAACTTCTTCGCCGTCAAATTTATAGCCATCGAAAAAAAGAAATTTGGATAAATTATAGTGGCATGCCGATTTGTTTTGAAATGAAGGAGTTTGCTATCATTACCGGCTTAAATTGCTATAATGAAGAAGTGTATGATGGTGAAAATATGTCAACTAAGACAAAAATGAGACGAAAAGAAATTCTTGAGGTTGTGGGAAGGAGTTGCAAGAGAAATGAGTTGATTGAACATCTCCAATCCAAAAATCTCAGTAAAGATGTAAAAAAATCATTGTGTTTACTTTATTTTGTTCATAGTTTTCTTTGTGGAAAAGATGTGAATACAAATATTCCAAAAAAGTGGATTTTGCTCTCGGCCGATAGAAAAGCATTTTCTACTTATCCATGGGGTCGTATTAGCTATGATACTACAATAAAGCATCTATTGAAAGCGGTGAAGACTATTGATGGGAAGACTATCAATCTTTATGGCTTTCCATGGGCCTTTATGGTTAATTTAATTTAATTTAATTTTAGTTTATATATATATTTATTTCATTATTTTTGGGTGCTTCCAATATTTTGATCTCTTTTTGTGATTATGTTATGTAGTGTTGGGCATTTGAGGTTGTTCCTTTCCTCCAAAAGAAATATAAGGTGTTTTCGAAACAAGTGTCTTCACCGAGGATTTTTTGATGGCTTTTGGCGACTAATAACGAATCAGTTAACATTAATGAGTTGTTTGATCCCCCTGAGGACTCGGTAAACATTATTCTTTAAACATTTTTAGTAAAAGTGAAATTGTTGTTGCTTTTCTATTTTTGTTGTAGCCTTTTCAACAATTGTTTTATTTATTTAATTAGTTGCTGTCAATTGTTGAAGTTATTACAATAATTGCTGGAACAATTAGAACAACTGATATATAATAATATTTAAATGCAGCAGTTGCTTTATCACATTTTAATTATTATTATTTTTACATGTAGATTGTGCATCCATGGATAATTCCTACATCTAGTGAAATGGAAATGGAATTTTTCACTACGTTTGTGCCTAAGAAATTAACCAAGTATGATAAGATTGAAAAGCTTGAGATGGATTTGAATGGTGTTGTGGCTATAAAAAGAGACATCATAATTGATGAGCATAATCTTGATGTAGGAGGTGGAGGAGCATCTTCTCCAATTGTTGAGAGAGTTTTTAGTGGTGTTGGTGATGGAGGAGGAGGAGAATTTACTCCAAATGTTAATAGATGTACTGATGGTGTTGATTTCGAAAGAGGAGGAGACTTTGGTGATATTAGTGGTGATTTTGGAGTAGGAACATCTTCTCCGATCGATGAGAATGTTCCTTGTCTTCAAGAAACTCCATCCACTAAGGAGACGGTAGCTTTATTGAATGTCAGAGTAGAGTCTTTAGAGAAAACTATCGTCACCATGAATGCTAAGATTGAGTCTTTAGAGAAAGCTATCGTCACCATGAAGTCTAAGAGAGGTATTAGGCCATCATCAAAGATCTCTCATCCATATACTCCCGACTATGTTAAAAGAACAAAGAGGCAAATTTCGGTGGCATTGTCAAGTGCTAGAAAAAAGAAAAAGGGAAAAGTGAATGAGACCATTATCGAAAAAGAATTGGTGTCCGGAGATAGTAAAGGTAAAATTATATTCTAATCATCTTTCTAAGATTTGTCTTGTGTTATATATATTTCATTTTTACATGTGAAATTCATTTTTTTAATTTTACAGATGAAGGGGTTGATATTGCAGATGAAGGGGCTGATTCGAATTCAAAAAGGAGTTGAAAGAGTGATGAAGAATGGGCTGCTTGTGAAAATGCATTTTTACCACTATTTTGCTACACTTTTAATTCACTTTTGTTGTACATTAGTAAATATGATATTTTGAAATTGATGAATTGAAGGGCAACTTGTGGGTATGCATTTTTACCACTATTTTGCTACACTTTTTAATTCACTTTTGTTGTACATTAGTGAATATGGTATTTTGAAATTGATGAATTGACGGGGCTGCTTGTGGATATGCATTTTTACCACTATTTTGCTACACTTTTAATTCACTTTTGTTGTACATTAGTGAATATGGTATTTTGAAATTGATGAATTGAAGGGTCTGCTTGTGGATATGCATTTTTACCACTATTTTGCTACACTTTTAATTCACTTTTGTTGTACATTAGTGAATGTGGTATTTTAAATTTGATGAATTGATATTTTAATCGGAAAAAAAACTGTGATGTTAGTGAACTAGTTGAAGGTGAGGATTTGACTCATCCAATTGTTGAAATTCTCTACAACAATTAAATAAGTTGTTGTATTTTTTACAACAATTAAGCAAATTGTTGTACTTTTCATAGCAATTGCTACAATTCTCTACAGCAATTAAATGAGTTGTTGTATTGTTTTACAACAATTGCTTAAATTTCTACAAGCATGAAAATTATTGTACTTTTCATAGCAATTGCTGAACTTTTCTACAACAAGTAAGAAAGTTGTTGTACTTTATATAACAATTGCTAAAATTTTATCTAACAAGTAAGCAAATTAATTGGCTAATTGATTGTTTATTGGTTGTAACACTCATATTTAATGATAAATAAAGTAGTGTTGATTTAATTTAAAAATAAAATTTATATTAGATAGTGACCTTGTATAATGAGATAGTTATTTGAGATACCAGACGATCAATTTCATTACAATTTCACATGTTATCGATTTATAATGAGTAATTGATTGTTTATTGGTTGTAACACTCATATTTAATGATAAATAGAGTAGTGTTGATTAAATTTAAAAATAAAATTTATATTAGATAGTGATCTTGTATAATAAGATAGTTATTTGAGATACCAGACGATCAATTAAGTAATTTCACATGTAATCAATTTAAATTGATAAATTGATTGTTAATTAGTTATATTAATCATATTCCATGATAAATAGGATAGTTTTGACTAATTTTAAAAGAAAATCTAGAATATGTAGTAATTTTATTTGAATATGCTATAACAAATAAGTAAATTGTTGTACTTTTCATAGCAATTGCTACAATTCTCTACAGCAATTAAACGAGTTATTGTATTGTTTTACAATAATTGCTTAAATTTCTACGATAAACACGAAAATTATTGTACTTTTCATAGCAATTGTTGAACTCTTCTATAGCAAGTAAGAAAGTTGTTGTACTTTATATAACAATTGCTAAAATTTTCTTTAACAAGTAAGCAAATTAATTGGCTAATTGATTGTTTATTGGTTGTAACACTCATATTTAATGATAAATAAAGTAGTGTTGATTTAATTTAAAAATAAAATTTATATTAGATAGTGATCTTGTATAATGAGATAGTTATTTGAGATACCAAACAATCAATTAAGTAATTTCACATGTAATCAACTTAAATTAATAAATTGATTGTTAATTAGTTATATTAATCATATTCCATGATAAATAGGATAGTTTTGACTAATTTTAAAAGAAAATATAGAATAGGTAGTAATTTTATTTGAATATGCTATAACAAATAAGTAAATCGTTGTACTTTTCATAGCAATTGCTACAATTCTCTACAACAATTAAACGAGTTGTTATATTGTTTTACAACAATTGTTTAAACTTCTACAACAAGCATGAAAATTATTGTACTTTTCATAGCAGTTGCTGAACTTTTCTACGGAAAAGTAAGAAAGTTGTTGTACTTTATATAGCAATTGCTAAAATTCTCTACAACAAGTAATAAAGTAATAATAAGAATAACAATAAAATAAAATATGCTCTTACAATCAAAATAACAACAATTAGTACCAAAATAGATAAGATCAAATGTGTTCACAAATAATAACAACAAAAACAACAATTAGTACCAAAAAAGATAAGATCAAATATGTTCACAAAAAATAAGAAGAACAAATGTATTTTTATGCAACATTTCGCTCGGAGCATGTAGTTCTCTTGTGACCAATTCTTTTGCATAAAGAACATTTATTTTTCTTCGTTGAAAATGATTCCCCGATTCCTTTATGTCTTTTTGAGGACCTTCTTCCAACCTTGTCTGGCTCAACAAATGGAGAAGATATTTTTCTCTCTAAAATCCCAATAGGAACTTCCCAAGTTTCTTCAGATGGCACCGGTTTAATTTCTTCCACATATGCAATAAGGTATACCTCTACATTGTAATACGAAGAGGAGTACTCATAAATGCGTCTCCCATAGTCATCACCATATTGGCATCGAAGCGCTGCCATAGCATTTGGACAAGGTACTTTGTCAATGTCAAAAACTTTACAAGTACAAGATTTGGCTAGCAAATCAACTGTTGCAACTTCATCTTGACCGGTGACAATATACTTGTAGTTGGCAGTTTGATGGACCAATAGCTTGTTCCCCAGATTAATATTTTTTGCAATGTCTTTTTCTATCGAAGGGACGAAGATGGTGTTGACACCCAATTTTGACCGACCTTTAACCCCTTTTGGAAATGATATTCGATTAAATACGTATTTTAAAAATTTATTTCGAGTTCAAGATTTTAGTCGATTTTGTCTAAAAATTATATTTTTAGTAAGCTTGATTTATAAAAATTTATTGTAATTAAATTATTATTATATTTATCGTTAGTTCAACTCGGAATAATTACCTACTTAAATGTTTTAAGAAACTTAGATGTGTATAATGTATATGAAAACATTTTAAATATAGTATTTATTAATTGGATATCAATTCCTAATTTTCCTCCGAATCATTTAAATTTTAGCCTATTCTATTCTAATTCCTTGCAATTCTAGACATTCTAATTCAATTGTCATTTCAATTATAGCCATATAGTTGATTGCAATTTTAGCCCATTCTTATCTCAATTTTTCAGATCTCAAATATCCTCCTTTAATCGTAGCCGTCCGTCTAAATCATATCATCCAAGATTAAATCACAGGCGTCTATTCAAATTTAAATCAATGGTCCGGATTTGATCCTCCTATTTTCCTATTTTACATCTAAGGAACTTTAACCTAATTCATTTATTCACTCTCTTCTTCCTCTCTCTCCAGGCAGCCGCCACCCTCTCTCCCCACCATTTTCCGGCGAAAGCCACCGGAGGCAATCGCCTCTCCACCTCCCGTCTCCCTCTCCGGCGCCCTCTCTCTCCCTTCACACTTTCTCCTTTATCTCCCCTTGCCCCTATCTCTTCTTCTCTTCCTTTTCAGGCGAAGGAGGCAGCTGGACAGCAACTTCAGCAGCTGGCAGCACTCCGACCAGCAACAGCAGTAGCCGACGAAGACAGCTGGCAGCAGCTCCGACCAGCAGCAGCCGATGAAGACGTCTGGCAGCAGCTCCAGATCCGGCCAGCAACACCAACTCCAGCAGCAAACAGCTCCGGCCAGCGACTGGCGAAGCCATCGCGAAGAGCAGCTCCGGCAACGCAGGCGACAACAACGACGTTTGCTCCGGCGAAATGGAACACCTTGGACAGCATTTGCTCGGACCAAATCTTAAAATCTTGGCCTGTTGAAGACGGATCTTAACAAATCCGTCCGGGTTAGTCCCTCTTTTAGAATTTTCTATTATATATGTCAAATTTATACATGGAGAAACCATGATGCTCATACATGTGTATTCTAGATGGATTTCATTTTTGTTCTATAATTCATTGTGAGTTTTCTGATCTTTTGAATAGTTGTACATTTTAGTCGTTATGTGATTTTAGATTGGTTTATCATGCTGCCCAGAACTTCAAATTTGTGTTATACGCCGAGATATGCTTATGATCGTTGAGAATAAATGCTAATACTGATAAGAGTTTCTCGTAAAAGATAAAATTGACAAAGATTTGATCTCCTATGATTTTGTTGGTAGTTGGATCATTTGGTAAATCGATTAATATTGGTGGTTTCTAATGCTGATAATTTGGTTATTCCATTTATAAAGATTTGTAGATTGTCTTGCTAAAGGCTCGATTGGATAGTATAATGGTAATCGTTTTTAGTATTGACTTATTAATATATGGATGTTAATGTTTGACTGTAATGTTCCTCCCTTACTTAAGTTTTAGAACAGACCTCTAATTACTCCGGTTATATGGTAAGCTCATTGATACAGGGTGGGTGATATTGACCGAAAAGGTAATTATTCTCTTTCCCTTAAACAATTATTATTTGTCTTGCTTGATTGTGGCATATTGGTTGTTAAATTGACCGTAATTGCCTTAGTTAAAATAGGCAGATTCTTACTTCAGATTTATTTGGTAAAAAGGCTTGATTTAGTATTGTGAATTGATTTGTTTGCCTTAGCAATTTCTTACTTGCTCGTATATTTGGTAAAAAATAAAATAAAATAATAAGTTATGTCTTCCTTCTTAACAAGGAAAATGTTTTAATTGATCCTTAATTATTTCTTTTCCTCTATTATGTGCCCTTCCCTTCACTATATAAAGAGACTTCTTAGTTCATTATTCAGAGGGAGATACGGTTGAATCCTCACACTCTCACACCCGGAGATTTCTAACTTTTACAATCACTCTCATCTTAACTCACTCACGGTTGAACACACACCTCGACATACATTCTCACATTGCTCATATATGAATATTACATAGATACATTGCTCCCTACTCTTGAAACGAATCAAGTTTTCCGGTAAACATCAAAGCATTTCTATTCTTGCTACTTTGCTGGGTACGGGTCGAAAGTTGGATTAGGAGGTCTTCATTGCTGATATTATTTTCTGCTTAATTGGTTAGTTTCTCCTCACTAGCGTAATTTTATTTTGCATTATGCATGGTTGTATGTTCGAATTAGTTTACAAGGAAGCACGGGTCAGTTTTCATTCCTCCTATGGGTGATAATGTCTATGATTATTTTTTATTTGTTTTGATTTTCTTACGTGTGTTGCTGAAAGTGATTTGTTGCTATGAATAAATGATGATATGATTCTTTTGCCATTATATATATGTCTGTTACATTATCCTTTCTAGCAGGATTTGAACAAGATGATGAAGAATCGCCTAGAGGAGAATTTCACATGAAGCTATTATGTTTATTTTAATGTTGTATATTTTTTATTCACTTGCTCTTTGCCTTGGTTTGTAATATTGTGTAGTAACTCTATCTCCATATATGTAATAATTTGGGGGGATCGTCTACGAGAGGGATGGGGATATATGTGCTAACTGTTTATTTATTTATTTTTGCTTATGTGTGACTGTTATAACCTGTCTATCGTTAATCGCAGAATTGTGCAAATATGTTAGAATAATTTAAATAAGTGGTTTAAAATTAACCTTTATTTACAACTTTATTTAATCAAGCAATTTAGCGTAAATATACGCCATAATTTGTTGTGATCTTGACTTTTAGAATCTCGCCTTGCATGCCAATATTGTTAAAATGTGGGAAATTGACTGATAAATTATTAGACGCCATGCCTTAGGTTCTTTTCTTGAATCTTATTATAATCTTAGCATGTCTAAAATTGAATAACATGTTATAGATATCTCCTGCTCATTATTTGATCATTTATGCATTATGATTGCTCATTTTTTGCCATTTAAGATAATTAGGTACTTCAGTCGGATTACAACTAATTAAAATTAATCTGCGTAATTAGTTATTGCTTTGTTAACGATAAAATATCTTTGCGTGTCTATCATTTAAAAGTCTTGTTTATAGGTTATTAATTAAATTGTCAGCATGTCACTAAAAGTTTGAATTGTAATTCAAATGTTAGGATCTTAATAAATTAAGCTTTAATGATATATCTGTTGCAATCAGTAAATAAATAACTCCAGCATGTTCACATTTAGAAATCATGCCTATAGGCTTCTGAATATTGTTATATCTTATATAGAAATTATGAATAATAGGTTTTGATAATATTCTCAGCATATGCCCACTTAGATACCATGCCTACATGAGTTACATAATCTTATATATTATTTGGGTGTAGAAATCAAGCATATAGGTTTCAAGTGATTTTCTATTTAGAAATCATGCCTTAGGATTAATAATTAATTGTTGTATCAACTAATTGATTGTCTAATAAAATAAAACGCTAATTTTTCAGCATGTTTAATTAATCACTAAGCAACTTTAAGTATGTTAATCATTTAATTAGCATATTCATAGGCTTCTAATAAATTTTCAGTATGTTTTTAGTCTGCTATGAATATTCTCTATCTAAAATAAATAATTTTTTTAAATAAATCAATATCTACTCCTGCATGTTAACTGTAATATTAAATTTGTCTACCATTAAAAAATAGAGTTTAAATCACTCTCTTGCAATATTAATATTTCTGTCTTTTTTTTAAATCAATTGGTAACTAAAATCGGCTTTTTGTAATAATTTCTGCAACCTTTTAAAATAGTCTAATCTGCTATTGCATAAATAATTTGTTTTCTGCATAACCCGCTATTTTAAATTTGCTGTCCTAATTAATTCTGCCCAAAATATTGTAGTTTCTACATTGAATAAATTGTTTTGCCACCTCTAATCAACTAATAAAAAATAAACAATTTTTGCTTTGTCATAATTATCTGCCCTTTCATAAATTAACTGTTATAGTGTTGTGTTACTTGTTGTACGCTTATATGTTCACACACTCGTATGCAACCTTTCACTTTATATGTGTTTGCTAGCATGTTTAAATTAAAATCTAGAGGCCAATATGAGACCCTACGTGCTAAATGCTCGTCCAAATTGTTTGACTTGGTGTCTAGGTGGGCCTATTAAGAATGTTATTTTGTCTAAAACCACCTTATTAGTAGTCCAACGCCTCTTGGACCTTACGTGGGGACGCTAGACACCTTTTAGAGACGAAAGCATGCGGTGGTGGGGTAGGGGTAGTCTAGGCCCTATGGAGATGATGACATCGACTCGGTCTAAATGACAAACCTTGGTTTTGTCTGTCCCTACGAGAAACCGACCGAAATAAAGAAAAGTCGAGTGCTGATCCTAAAGTCCTTTAGAGTCTCCCCATCCTTTTGTCCCCTTTATTTTGTTTGTAATTAGATTATTTGGGGTAGTTTAATTAAAATAAAAAATGATATTTGCTTATATACTTGCGTACTTTCTATCTTCTCGCTATTTCTTTTAAATTTTATTTTGTAAGTTATTTAGTATTGTTATCACTTAGTTTTCGCAGGTTTAATTAATTAAATAAATAATGGCTTTAATTGTTTAATATTATTTATCATTCTAGTCATCATGCTAATTAAATAAATAAAATGAAGTGACCTTAATTGCTACTTGTAACCCCTACATATTGCATGAGACACGGTCGGGACCCACATTTGTGGACCTCGAGGGATGCCTAACACTTTCCCCTCGAGGTAATTTGAACCCTTACCCGATCTCTGGTTCGTTGACCTTAGCTAGACTTAGTTAGGTTAGACAGGTGCCCTAACGCGCCTTAATTCGTTAGGTGGCGACTCTTCATCACCCAAAGCCCAAAAGAGTTGTTAGGTCGTGCACCAGAACCCGTTTTGCGAAAAACGGGGCGCGACAGATGGTTGGTGCATTAATGAATTTCATACGTCTCTCATGAAATTTTTCTGCAAATCGCCTGTTTATTGCATCAAATAGAGCAGTAATGGGATATTCTCTTTCATCAAGAAACATTTAGTTAACCGACTCAGCAATATTTGTCGTCATAATATTGTACCTGTAACATATAAGTGTCCAATAATATATTATAAGTATGTGTTTACAACTGTTGTATAGTTTTTATAACACTTGTTGCATATTTCTCAGCAGGTGTTGAAATAAGTGCAGCAATTACTATAAAAAATTGCAGCAGTAGCTATAAAAAACTGTAGTAGTTATGCCAACTATCAATAATAACTATAATAAATTTTACCTATTTTCGGGAAAGAATGCCCTGCTCCATCGGTGAAATCCAACGCATTCAAGATGTGTGGCAGCCTGTGGAACCAAATCTCTTATCCGATTAAAATGATCACTGAACACATCAATATTATATGCTTTTGCCGCCTTATAAAAGTGGTAGACAACACTCGCATTGTGAAAATTATTTCGAATATTTTCTCCGAAGTGCCTCATGCAACAACCATAATGAGCTAAAGGAAATACAATTGAAATCATTTTTCTAATACTCTGATGTTTATCAGAGATTATGCACAATTCAGGAGTATCAAGTACAAAACTTCTCAATTGCTCGAAAAAGTATCGGTAGGAAGCATCACATTCAGAGTCTACTATGCAAAATGCCACCGAAAAAATATGATTCTCCGCATCCTGTGCAACAGCAGACAACAACACACCACCATATTTACTTCTTGAATATGTCCCATCAACAGCTATGACTTTTCTCATTTGTGCGAAACCAAGAATCCAAGCTCCATATGCTACAAAAAAGTACTTGAACCTGCCATTTTCATCAATCTTCAACGCCGTTTTACTTCCCGGATTAGATGTCCTAAGCATATGACTATACGCATCAATCACTCCATATCCATGTTCATGTGTCCCTCTTACCAAAGACTTTGCAATCTCGCTACCTATCCAAACTTTCCAATAACTAACATTGCATTCCAATTCAATACGGATAGAGTTTTTCAAATCTTTTGTAGATGGACTTTTACCTTCAGGATATCTATCTTTGAAGTATGCTCCAATGACTTTTGCTGTGGCATGTGGATTATGACTCGTAAAATGTTTCGAGCCACATGTATGCATCTTTTTATACTTTTTAATATAAAATCTATCCGAATTTTCAACTTTCACCGCTCTTAGCCACCACTTGCACTCAAGATGCTCACATTTGACACAATACACTGAACACGAATTAATTACCTTCTTCAATCTAAAATCTTTTTTGACACAAGCAATTTTCAATGCAATATCTAATTCTTGTTTATTCTTAAACGACATATCTTTGCAAAAACCTGTTCCATCATCTTGAGCATGACTGCATTAAGTTAATTAATTATCAGGTAAAGCAAAAATTAATTAAGTGTACAAAGAGGATGAACTTTTAGAAATAAGCAAATTTATGAGTTTATAGTACTTGCCTATCAGCAATTTCACCAATAATGGGCAATCTATTCCGAACTTCAGGAGAAAGAATATGTTAACCTTCACGCTCTTCATTCGGAATATTCATATTCATCCTACCACATTCATCGTTCAACACTTGTTGGTCATCACATAAATTATGATTCTCCACCAATCTTTCAACCATGTAGATCCTTAAAACACCTCTAGGCTCATCTTCCAAATAAGTACTTAAACTAAGTTGATCATTTATCTTAAAAGGAGCCGTCTTCTGTTTTTCACCACAACTATGCAGGTAAGTGATCACAATATCTTCCAACTCACACTTTAATTTACAACAAGCAATGATTTTATTCGCAAAATCATCATATGCAATATCTCGATGCACAATCATCGCAATTGTCGCGGCCAATTCTTTACTCTTCCAACGCCAAATATAACGATTGTTGGACTCGACCCATTCACCATTACAATCAACTGGTACTACTATTCTATCTCACATTAATGATGTTGAAGATACCTGAAAATATTGTAACTTAGAACTAAAAAATTGATCATAAAAAAATTATATTAAAATATCACAATTGTTGTAAGTTATTTAGCAGTTGCTAAAATAGATATAGCAGTTGCGGCAATTTATTCAACAACAACATTCAACAATTGTTGTAAATTACTGAAATAGTCATATCAGTTGCTGAAAATTATGATACATCAGTGGCAAGAACAATAACACAAAAATCAAATTTTTAAATGAATAATACACACAAACAATACTATTAACTTGTTAAAATGATTGAAAATTATCAGTTAAGAAGTAATTTCTAAAGCTTAGACTTTTTCAAATCACATGTTAAATTAAAATTTGAAATTTTCCCTTCTCAAATTCTTCAAATAAGAAATCTACAATAACCTGCAACACCAAAAAAAGAAGAAGAAGCGCTAGTGATGAAGATTAAAAGCAAAAAAAATGTGAAAAGAGCGGGATGTTGGGAGAGAACAAAAAAAACTGATTTGGGGTTTTCCTATTTTAAAAATTAGGGTTTTACTTAAATTTGGGTGAAAGTGTAAAAACAAAAACTTGAAGACTTATTTAATTATTTTTAAAAATTGATTCAAAATTTGTCACCTACGCTTAATAATTAAAACTAGAGTCACTCTTTTTACATTTCAACACTTTTTTGTCACCTATAATTCATTCTCCCAACAGTCTCTAGCAGAAACAACAAATTTTTAGAATTATTTTCTACCGAATTGCTTACTTTTTAGGTTTTTTAATTCCAGTTTTAGAATTTTGGCCTTTTTTAAAAAATAATTATTTAATTAATGACGTGTCCAATTATTATTGGACATGTGTAAAAAATAATTTTGTAAAATTGAAAGTGTTTTCATTCAGTTAAATAAAAATGGGATAAACAGGCACTTAGTTCAACAGCTCGATGATGTATTTGAGTTTTTTCCTTTATAATGTATGTATATTTCATACTTGTTGACTCTTTGTTGGATACACAAATATGTGAATCAATTTTTATTTCAAAATCACTCCTCGATTTTTTAAGAATTCTTTTTTTTTTAATTGATATGTATAAATTGAATAACAATAATATATCTAATGTAATTTTATAAGTGAGGTTTGCAAATGGTCGGGTATATATAAACTTTATAAAGTAAGAATGTGAACAATGCAAATCTTCAATGAAAAAATATGATATAAAGTTAGAATAATTTAACATTGCTCAATAATTTGATAAGTTTATATAACGATATCGAAATAGTATTTTGCTGAATTTGATAAGTTGATATAATAATATCGAAATAGTGTTGTATTGCTTCAATATAATGATGACTTGTTGTTATGTCTGAAATTTTGAAGAGATAAATTTTTTTTTGATCTTTTATAAACAAAGTAATAACAATACATTTTGTATAATGCAAAAGATTTGATGGTTTGGGAGACTTTTGAATATTATTGCTCGCATGATAAGCATCCGTCACTTTCAAACCAAAGGTTGTGAGTTTGAATCACGAAGGAGCAAAAATGATAGGAACTTTATGGAGGGGTAAAAAGGAAAAAAAGGAAAAAATGGAAGACTAAGTAGGCGTTTGGCCATGCGATACCATATCACGATATGGTATCGTGAGATGGAATCAGCGTTTGGACATGCGATTTTACGCTGATTTCATCTCATGATTCCATATCATGAGATGTGATTCCATATCATGAGATGTGATTCCATATTCTCCAAAAACCATGATATGGAATTATATGGTAATTCCATATCATGATTTGAGATATTTTTAATACAAAAATTGATCCACGAGTTTATATTTTGTTAAAACAACCCCACATTTAAATCTACTAACCATTCATTTCATATGTAAATAAAATTTATAATCACATCATTACTTTTTAAAATTTATTATTCTCACCGACATAAAATTTATTATTCTCACCAGCATATAGTCACTTTAACTCACACCAACCGATTGTTAAAGTGATGAAATATTTATGATCTATGAGTATGAAAATATAGTTGCGGATGATATTGACCAACAAATGGCTCAAAGTAACAATGTTGGTTCGTCTTCTCGGTCACATGATCGAGAAATGCAAGTTCAACATGAGAAAATTGTCCGTATTATGTGGGAGGATTATATTAAAGACTAGTACACTCAATTTATGTTCAATTTTTTTTAATTAAATTAAAGTTAGATGAAACAATTACTTAAGTGGAGAACAAATAACTTTGTAATAATTTATTCTACGATTTTATAAATCTTTGTTTATTTGATAAGATTGAATAAACAATTAGGGCTATTTTAATAGTTTTACAACTTATGAGATTTTGATGTTTATGAGAAAATATACAACACAAAAATTTCATATCGCAAGTCCAAACAAAACTTCAATTTCATCTCATGATTCCATATCATGATACCATATTATGATTCTGTATCATGATACCATATTGCATGGCCAAACGGGCCCTAAGAAAGGAAAATATAGGAATAGTAATATCGGTTGATCTTAGTTGTCAGAAAATAAATGAGGAAATAAAATGGATAGTCATATAAAAAAGATGAACTTTCACATATAGCCACTCAAAAATAGCCTAATTACTCTCAATAACTATAGTTTGATAATTACAATTCGTAGCTATATGTTATAGGGAGGAGAGAGACGAGCGAGACTGGGAGAGAGAGGAGAGAGGCGAGCGAGAGAGGGCAAAGAGTGGGAGAGAGGTGAATTGTATATGTATATCGGTTAGATATTGAATATTATACATATGAATTTGTATATTCTGACGAATTATACATATACAAACGTGACTAATTATACAAACTCGAAGTCAGCCCACGTAATTAATGTTTAATGTTAGTCGCGAGTGGTAATTATAGCAAACTATAACTATGCTGAGTAATTAAGTAGTATAAGTTTGCTTAACCACGTAATTTCCCCGAAAAAAATGATACTACAGTCTACAATTACTTAAATTTATTTCATTTCTCAATTATTATAATGACCCTCCGTTAAAATAAATTAAAAATAAGTTATTTTTAAATTTAATAGTACATAATATATATATACATATAAATTTACTTTAGTGACCTTAGGATACTTCTTGTATCATGGATATTATGAGGTTTAGTGGCATCATTTAGCTCAATATTTTGAGGTGGGGATTGGCTCAAAATGAAAACAATACATCACAATATATAAATGACTCAGAACTAGAGACTATTATTATTTTGCTTTTGGTCCATGCAATTTGAAAGTTTTTTTTTTTTATAATTACATATTACTTTTAAATTTTATTTAAGTTACTAGAAAATTATTTAAATTGAGATTTTCTTCATAATTCAAAATTATTTTCTTTTTCTTTAAATTTAACAATAGAGTAATTTTCAAGCTAAGATATTTGCCCTTCAAATTATTCCCCTATTCAACTATTAAGTAAAGATGATTTTTATTCTTCTAAATAAGAAATCTTTGTATCTTTTTTCCAGCGAGAATCGAACTTAACCAACATATAATTAAGTAATTATTTAATATTAAGTATTTTTTTAGTCTCAAAATCTTATGCGGAAATAATCTAATCAACATATATTAATTTTTTTTGTCACGCGACAATTAACCTAACATATTTATTGCATAACAATTTTTATGAGCATTCAAAATTGTAATTTAATTATTAGTGAGTTACATTATCTGGATTTTGAAAGCACATCATATATATGCCTTCCATGACTAATGTATGAATACAAAATAAGAGATAATCAAACTATTAAAAGGTTTACCTTTTTGATAAATCTTGTATAGCAAGATCTAAAATATTCAAATTTAGTTTTTTTTTATAGCGATATATATATAGCTTGCCCAAGCCTATTGCAAGCAACATGATAATATCCGTATAGAACATCACATGACACCATTTAGAAGCTAGTGTTGTTAAAGGGATATATAGCTTGCCCAAGTCTGTTGCAAGAAATATGATACTATCCGTATGGACCATCACATGACCATTTAATCAAAAGCAAGCACTCCAGTCTCATACAAGGGCTGACCCACCCTTGGCCGAGCGACACCCTTTCACTGAAAAATTGAATTGTATAGAGGTCAAATTTTGATTAAAAAAAATAGATATACATAAGTATTGATACCTCTTGACACAAGTGAAAGGTTTAGTCTAGTTGTTAACGGATTGCAATAGTTCCTAAAGGTTATGTATTCAAGCCCTAATGGCTTCGTAATTATTTTTTTATTTTCTTGCTACAATCATAAATACCCCTTATATACTTTACTCATTTCAGATTAATTAATGTTTAATGTGAATTGAGAGGTAAATTTTTTATTATTTTTTTTAAAAATAAAATAAAATTTACTCTATATGTTATTCAGTCTTTAAACATCATTAATGGAGTAAATCGTTAACCTTATATAAAGAGAAACCATCAATTCATCAAACTCGTCGGCTTTTCATCTCATCTTGTTTCACCTATATATACACCTACTCGGCGTCGTTGTGTGGTGGTTCCGTCGGTGAAACCCTAATTTCTGAGAACATCCGCTTAACCTAGGTTCGATCTGATTTAAACCTATGATTTCTTCATTCTAATTCAATCTTGTTACATTCTAATTCTATATCATATGTTTTTTTTAGTGCCCTAATCCCTATTATTCGTTGAGTGCAATTTAACAATGGCTTTTCAAAACATTTTAGACGGCGACAGTGCTTTTAATTCTTGCTCTGAATCCTGCAAGTTCTATTATACAGTTTTCGGCCCTTGGAGAAATAGGAGTAGCTCGTTTTTTTATTTTTCTTCTCCTTTTTTGGTTTATATATTCGATGAGTTTGAGTTGAGGGACTGTACGATACTATGTGTTTTTTCCCTTATTTAATCGTCTACCGGTTATTCTGCTAGTCCAGCTCACAGTTACCTTAATAGCTGTCCGACCGAGGGTCTGCCTTTGTTGACCATAAATTTTGATGTCTCTTTAGGTGAGTGAATCACAGTGATTCTCAGGAATACAGGACATTTGTATATGTTACCAAACGTCTGTGGATAAGTTAGTTGTTTTTCTGCTGGTGGGACTTGGATGCTTGTGGGTCTTCACTTAAGTAGTATTTATTTTTGGTGGTGCGGGGAAGGGGAGCAGTGACACTAATATACTGATGATTCACTAGTATTATTGCATTATGAGTTTGAAGACTTGAATTTTAGTTTAGCAAGACCACTTGTCATGCTCTAATAGAGATTTTCACTTTAAATAGATTAAATGCCATCTAGTGTTCCATCTAATATTTTCTTTCTTTATCGGTGTCTCGCGGTTAACCTTGGTGTGGGATAAGGAAATAGTAACTGGTTGAGTGGGTTATAGTTGCTTGATATATCTCCATGAGAAAGCTTAGTACAAGGGACATTCCAAGTACGAAGGAAGATAATATATGGCAATGGTTGCTTGCACCAAGTGAAATAAGTCACGTTTTTAAGTGGAGAAGGACAGAGGACCAAGGTCATCAGTTTCAAAAAGAGTTTTGAAGGTTGCAGTTGACCCCCAAGGGTTGGCTTCACTCTGATTTCTTTGTCATAAAAAAGAAGAAGAATCACACATGGTTGCACTTACTCTGAATTATATTCCATCTTTCTAAAAACTTATGTTCCATATGTTGCACAATTGCTTTCTATTTAGAAGCATGCTTATTAGATTCACTAGTTTACATTTTGAGTCCAATGCGCTTTTGGGTGTTGCACTGTGATCCTTTAGCACATGTAGTCTATATACTGCTTATAATCCATTCTTCTCTTAGCTTAGAGACCTCGAGGAGTGTTAAATGTTGGGTCAAATGACATTTTAATATCTGTTGTTCTTTTTAAAGCTTGGGTTTGTAGTTCGGATGGCATCTGCATCTAGCCAGCCTCAGTTTCGATACACACAGCCTCCATCAAAGGTCCTTCATTTGAGAAACTTACCATGGGAGTGCACAGAGGAGGAGCTGATCGAATTGGGAAAACCTTTTGGTAGAGTTGTGAATACCAAGTGTAATGTAGGAGCAAACCGAAATCAAGCATTTATAGAGTTTGTAAGTTGCTGAATTCACCTTTCTCTTTCATAGTATATCTGTTTTTCTTTTGAATCTTTACATCCTTCAAAACTTGAGTTCTTACGTCTGAATTGTTAATATGTGTAGGCAGAATTAAATCAAGCCATTGCAATGATATCGTACTATGCCTCTTCCTCAGAACCAGCTCAGGTACGGGGGAAAACCGTCTACCTACAATATTCCAACAGGCAAGAGATAGTGAATAACAAAACTACAGCAGACGTAGCTGGAAATGTGTTGTTGGTTACAATTGAGGGAAATGATGCTCGCCTTGTCAGCATTGATGTTTTACACTTGGTAAGGATTAAAATACTTCCCATTTGCTTTGGTGGAGAGGAAATCTTCTTCGTGGAAAGGTTTCCTGTAGTTTTGGTAATTAGGTTGGAGTATTTCATGCTTTCTTGAGCACTCTTTAACATGAAATTGAATGGATCAGCAGGCCAATGTCCAGGATATATCTTCAATGGCAGCTTATTGCATCGGGAGAAAGAGCGCATGCGTGTTTGTCTCCTTTCTCTTTTTCTTAACTCTAGCTCTTTCTTCCCTTCTCCTCATCTAACTTTCCTGACTTTCTTGGAGTGTCAGATGTTTCTTATTCCTCTAAAATCTTCATCCTTCCTTAGCATGTGCATAATGGAGATGCAATTTTTTGTTTTCCAATGCAAACTTGTTGCATATGCATCCGGCAACTTGCAGTGGATGCATAATTTCCTTTGCTTATAGTAATAATGTCTTTTGGTTAAAATAATTCGAAAGTTTAGGGTCCAAGGTCAAACACAAAGTCAGATAATCATTTATGAGTCAGACATTTGGTTATCTAAGCTTCCCATCTCCGAGACTTGCTTGTCTTAAAATTTCTGTACTTTTTACTTCAATGGCTTAAGAAATAATCTCCTTCCTCTTGTTTTAGAGTTATTAGGATGTTATTAGTGTGAAAGTTTGGTTTTCTAAAATACAGCTTTGTGGAATGGAGCTTGCCTGGTTAGGGGCCAAGATCTTACAAACTTGAGGTGATTTATGGCTGCTTAGACCTTCTCTGATGATGAGATTTGTTTGATAAGGTTACCCTTGTAATGAAGTTGAATTTTAGGCTTTGTTAACAGACTTGGAAGTTAACTTTCTCTAAAAGTTAATTTTGTTTCGTGTGGAATACTACTCTTGCGTGAGCTTGGTCGTAGCTTAAATGTTTTACATTCTTCCACTAGAACAAGGGTTCAAGACTTGTATCAATGCTTCTTGTGGAATTTTCTGATTGTATGAGTGCCTGACCTAAATTTGTGGACTCTTCAGAGAACTGTCAGATAATTTTCTAACTTCAGAGAATTTTCTCATGTTCAGATAGTTTTGTTTGCATCACATATTCATGTTCAGTAAGTTTTGTTTGTATCATGTGCTGTAAATGACAGGAGAGATGTTCTTCTTTTCAACTTCATCCTGTGTATATCCTTCACATTTTGGAACTTCTTTAGGTCAACTGATGGAGAATACTCCTTGAATAGATTTTTTCTTTGGCAGTAGAGAGTATAATTAATAATCATTTAAAGTAGAAATGTTGTTTGTGCTATTTGTTTCTGATGTATTAGACACTTACTTGAGAAGAGCATGCTGGATTTCTTTTTAGTGTATATTATTTCTCCAAATTTATATTTTTAACATTGAATAGATTCATTTCTGAAATAATCCTATTCTTCCAGGTATTTTCAGCTTTTGGATTCGTGCATAAGATAACAACATTTGAGAAGACTGCAGGATTCCAGGTATTTATGCTTCAGAAGAAGCAAATTTGATCAGTGTCAATAGGCTTGTTGACCTCCTAATTAGCTGACTAGTCCCTCGCCTCTTTGATCCCTCTTCAGGCTCTGGTGCAATTTTCTGATGCAGAAACCGCTACTTCAGCAAAGGATGCCCTGGATGGAAGAAGCATTCCCAGGTGATTTTGGATTTATATTTTAGTTGGCTATGTCTTTAACCATGCTTACCAAAATATTAATAGCCCTTGTATTACTACTATCATAGTTTTCTATGTATTAGTTATACACCCTATAATACTGAATAGGGTGTATAACTAATACATGTATTTGTTATACATGGGCTGAAAATCCTACCAAACAATGGAGTAAATAATACCATGTCTAGTACATGTATTGGATTCTCTAATACGTCCTACCAAACGGCCCTTATTATAGCAATTGTCCTTTTTAATGCTCACACCATTTTGTATTGTTAAATTACTCTCGAGATGTGTTGTTACCATTGTTATTTGACTATAAGGAACAATGTGATCTAGAACTAGTGCTCTGGGTGAAGATGCCTCATATTACATTGAAGTGGCAGTAGCACAATTAGATAATGTTACTGTTGAGGGCTATGATTAAAAAGAGAGAGGATAGAGTGAAGAATTTCTCATTTTTGAGTGGGATTAGTAGATGAAGATGCATAATAAAGGGTTTCTGATATAGTTGCCTCTTTCTCTGAAAGCAGCTGGTAGCTTTATTATTAACCCTATTGTACATCTTTGTTTTATTCTTTTGATCCTTTCAACATGAGTTTTCTTCACAATGAACCTTCTATAAATACACTTGATATGAGCCCTTGCACTCAAATGAAACAAGCACAAATATAACCAAGCTGTATTTGATTAGTTTTCTAGGCCAAACTTGGAAGTATTGTTTGTTAAAATAAAAATCAAGTTAATTTATTTTGTTTTTTAACTAAAACTATTATAACCAAATCTAACATTCTACAAATTTATTGACTTTAAAATTTGTATTTCATAGGGTAATGATACTAAGGAAGATTCGTAGAGGGTGAAAATATTGTACATCCTTAATTAAATTATAAATATCAACTTCCCGATAGGCATTTTCTCCCTCATATATCAATTTACTTCTCTAAATAATAATTTTAGAGAAGGTGATGTGGTGCACATACATGGGGGCTGGACATCTTTGAGGGCCATTTTTTTTTTTTTTTAAATTCACTGGTGCACATGTTCCTTAGCTTAGCTGCTCCATATACATTGTATATTGACATTTCAGGCACCTTCTTCTTGTGCTCATGTCCATTCTAGCTATGTGCCTAATGAGCTTATCAAATTCTGCTTTCTAAATGCTGCTACAGAAAATATTTATAACTAGGAGTCTAGGACTGGTGAGCTTATTTCCTTATTGTGTTAGACAATGGCTGATCCTGGTATAAATTGCTGGTCAGAAATGATGATTGTTTTTTTTTTTGTGTAATTTAGTTGGCTAAAATTGAGGTGGTTGGCTAGCTGTTTAAATTACATATGGTCAGAGCTATTAATGGAATTCTATGATTTTGTAAGGGTGAAAATATCTCTAAATTTTCATACCAAACTCAATTGGTGTACTGGAGAACTTGTTACTAGCTACTACTTTTTTTGATGAAGTATTACTAGCTACTACTTATTGTTCATGCAGGGCAGTTGACTGATTTTTTTCTTTTCTCGTGCATCAGCTACTTGATTCCGGAACTGGGACCATGTACCCTTAAAATCACATATTCTGCCCATACAGATCTGAGTGTGAAGTTTCAGAGTCATCGTAGCAGGTACAAATGATCTCCATCTACCACTCTATCTCACACACGCACATTTTCGGATAAAGTAAATAACCTTATTGATGATGGGAAGAAAAGCTCCCCTATAAAGTGGCATACCAAAAAGTAGAGAACACACAAAAAATATGATTTTCCACAAAGATACTCTATCTTCTATACAAACATACACACTCATAAGTGATGACTGTTTTTTCAAAACCTGTTTTGAAAATGCTTATCTCGAGCTGAGGGTCTTATGGAAACAACCTCTCTGCCTTGCCAAGGTAGGGGTAAGGACTCCATACATCCCACCCTCCCTAGACCCCAATACTTCATATGTTGTTGTTTGAAAGTTGGTCATACAGAATGCTTTTGCGCGATCTTCACTGTATTTAATTACATCTTGTATATGGTTTAATTTGTTTGTGTTAATTATTGCTTTCCACTCTTCCGACTTATATCTTGTTTATGGTTTTGATTTAGGGACTACACCAATTCTCTTCTTCCTGTTGCTTCCTCAGCCATAGATTCAAGTGGTCAGGTAATGAATCAGTCAAAGCTCTAAAGTGCAGACTCACTTGCGCGTAGAGGATTTGCTAGGATTGTTAGATCCCTGTCTTCCAGTTCCCTTGTTGCTGCCATTATGGATTTCTGTTGGATTACTTTAAGATACTGCGCTTTCATACAGCAAAGTATTAATTGGACCACCGTGAACATGTATCCCGATCTAATGTAGGATTGAGGCATAAGTTTATTGATTGGTCATTGGTGTGTATGTGTAGAATTTGAGAAGGAATAAAAGGCTTCTTTGTGTTTCGATATATATTTACATCCCAGGAGAAGGGGTATTTATACAATGAGCCCTATAAATAAATTAGGAAAGAGAGTTAATTTTGATAAAAGTAATGTTCTCCTATAATTGTGCTAGGTAATAAAATTTCCTGGAATAAAGCTAAGCTATTAACACAATCAACAGTATTCATGTCTTTACATGGAATGCACTTATTTTTCATGTTTCTATGGTTTGTGATATGTTCCTGGGGGGCAAGTTCGTCATGGAATGCTGTCTATCCTTTTTTTAAAGTTTCTTCCATCTGTGCTGCAGTTCAGTTTGGGTCTGGATGGGAAGAAACTGGAACCTGAGAGTAATGTTCTTCTTGCTTCCATTGAGAACATGCAGTATGCAGTAACCTTGGATGTCCTATACACGGTAACACTCTTCTTCAGTTGCAAAAAAGATTTCTTTCATAACCATCTTCTGACTTGTTTTGTTGGTTCTCATTTTCCTTCATATATGCTCAGGTTTTCTCAGCTTTTGGTCCTGTCCTAAAGATTGCTATGTTTGATAAGAATGGAGGGCTTCAGGCTCTGATACAATATCCAGGTAAGATGAAGTGCGGACAATAATTTGCCAAGTGTTAGTTCTTGCCCTTACTCATTACTTGCTTGCTCCAATGTTTCAAAATCATTTGACAAATGGCCAAGCACTGTTCTCAGCTTCTTGACATTATATTATGTTGTGATTTCTATATGGCATTCTATATTCAAGCAGGGTTATTTGTTTCTAGTGAATATTTTATTGGGTAAATGTACTTGCTGTCTGGATTATGACCCTGTAAGTATTCTTTTTGTTTTTTTTTTGGACTGAGGAAGTGCAAATATTTTATGGAATTTCAACTCCAGACCACTCCATAAAAGCTAGGTTTCTTACTCCATTTACCTGGAACAAGCTAAACCCCTGTAAATAGCTCGGTTCAGTTTTTTGGGTTCTCTTAGCTCTCTGATCCTCTTTTCTTTTTGTGTCCCCTTTTGTGGTTCAAAATCTTCTTGATGCATTTTAAGTGACCAAATTTTATGAAAAGAAAGATATACTTCTTGCTGTCCTTTTCTTCTTTTTTGGTTTCCTCTCAAGTGACTTGGTTAAACAAGATAGTTGGTACATTAGTCAAAGAAATGTTTTGAACTCGTCCACCCTGGGGAGCAATGTTTTCCTCTTGTGAATTGGTCAGCTTGTACAAACTTCAAAGTAGTGGATTTGAATTGGTTATTCTGTACTCAGATGCTTGTGAGTTGAACTAAGCTATAGCTTTGTTGAATCTACAGATGTGCGAACAGCTGCTGTTGCGAAGGAAGCTTTGGAAGGACATTCCATATATCAAGGTGGATATTGCATGCTTCATATCTCTTACTCTCGACACACAGATCTTAGTATAAAGGTAAAAGCAGCTTTGTAGAGAGCTTTATTATCTTTGAGATATTAATTTGTGACGGGAACTCTGTAATTTAGTGTCTGCCATCTCTCTTTTGTTCGTTACTTAATACCCCCCCCCCCAAAAAGCTTCCTCAAGCTTTCTTTCCCCCTTCACTGTGAGGGAACAAGTCACTGCCTCTGCCTTAATTGAATGGTTATTTTTACTGATTTCAGATTAATAATGATCGCGGCAGAGATTACACAATCCCAAATATTCCAATGAATTCTCAACCTTCAATCATGGGGCAGCAGCCGCCTCAGATGGGAGGTCCAGGTGTTCATCCATATGGTGCCCCTTCCCAGTACACGCCAGCTCCGCCTCAGCATTCTGCAGGCTGGAACTCGGCCCCTGTCACTGCAGCTCCATCAATGCCTATGCAGATGCATAATCACCCTTACATGCCAGCTGCTAGTATGCCTTCTCAAATGGGTCCTGGGATGATGCCAATGCATGGACAGAACGTCATGCCACATTCTACTTCAATGCCTCCTTATCATCCACAGTATCACTAGTGTGAAACAAGTTTTGCCTATTAGGGTCCTCAATATTGTTGCAGAGAGGTGTTAACCAAAAATGTCACAAGTCTTTTGGTCCTAACTTGCATGTTTTGGTTTTTTTTTTCGGTCTTTCTATGCTGTACCTTTTTTTCCCCTACCTTTTTGGGGTCAATGGATGGTTTCATACCTGCTTTTAGGCTGTGCATTGTACACTATTCTTGATTATCTATTATCACTATGAATTATAATGGAGCCAAAGGCTTTCATTTCATGCTTGTCTTGTGTGTAACTTATATGCTCGCCTACTCTCCTTCCCCCAACTCATGTTACTTTGAAAACAAAGAGTAAAACAAGAGCCAATATCTTATGTTTGTTTGGTTGGAATATTTTTGAAATCTTGTTTGATTTATGTTGTCGAAAGAAACACGTATAGTAACAATTTTTCTAATGGTTTTCGAACTCCAAATTATGCCAAAGCTTTCACAGCAATTGAACTTCTCAAGATATGCTGAAAAAGAAAAAAGAATTTGGCTTCTCCAATTGGTGCATCTCATTTCAATCCTGAAGGATAGGCCACTTAAGAGAACCTAAAAGTAATGAACTGTGCCGTTGGGATATGAAAATGACCAGTTGCCATACTGAAAATCTCAAAATAGCTACGTATATACTATTTTTCAAAAAATATAAGTGAGAAATTATAGAGGCCACAAGAAGAAGACCGCCAATTTGAGTAGAGATAAGGTTTTCTTGTTTGCTCTATAATTCCAACAAGAAATAACCCAATCCCTTCATCTCTCTAATTCCCATAGTGAGAACAAAAGGGAGAAGAGAATTGTGTTGTTATTCTCTGCAAGAAACCAAAAAAATAATAAAAATCCTCTCTTTTGCAGTAAAGAATCTTCTTCAAGTCTTTGGATTGAGTTCAACCCAAAGTATCTCCTCTTCTTTAAACCCTAAAACATCTAATCTTAAGGAAAGAAAAGCCATGACCACTCTTCAAGCTTCTCTTCTCTTCAAGCCTTTACCTCCTCTTTTCCATTTTTCTTCCTCAAAACATGTTCGGTCCCTTTCTTTCTCCAACCCTTTATCCTGTCTTCGTTTATCTACAACTGCATCTACTCCTTTCAAGACTCGGTTTTGCCGCCACAATTTACTGCTTCATTGTACATTGAATCCTGAACAAGTCGATTCCTCATCGGAATTTGCCTTATCTAATAATGACAATTCTATTCCGGAGATTGAACCCCTAGAATTCAATGAACCATCTGTTGTTGAGATTGGTTCCGTTCAAAATTCTTCCATTGACTCGAATGGTGGAGTAGTGAGTAGTGTTTCTGATAATGAAGCCGGTCATGTGGAATCATCTGAGGTTTTGGTGGAGAATGATGAACTGAAGAAAAAACTGCCTATACTGGTTTTTTTGATGGGGGTATTTGCAAAGGTGAAGAAAGGGTTTGAGAATATTTTGCTGTCGGATTGGTTTAGCTGGTGGCCGTTTTGGCAGCAAGAGAAGCGTCTGGAGAGATTGATAGCGGATGCTGATGCAAATCCGAACGATGCTGCTATGCAGAGTGCTTTGCTTGCTGAACTCAACAAGCACAGGTAAACTTTGGTCTGCCTTACTTAGTTCATCTGCACCAGTGACAGAATCTAGTGGAGGTAGATAATAGTAAAGTATCTTTTTTTATGAGGAATGGTGTGTGTTCACTACTGATTTCTAAGGTGCTTTTCTCTAGGGGAGGTGAAATGACTAGGATACTACATTTTTACAATCTTTGCCTATATCGTGAATAAGATAAATACAAAGCTGTTTAATGTGGTCATTGTTTCATGGATGCTTTTGATTGATCTGCCTAGTTGCGACTCTCACTATTTTAATTACAAACTAAGAGAATCATATGTGATGTAGCTAAACAATTATGCAGCCTGTCAGTTCCTGTGAATTATTGTGTTGGAGTCTTTCACCTGATCACTTTGGGTTACTTTTGTTCCCCTTTTTAGGTTTGTTTATAAGTTACCTTAGCTACACAAATTTATTTTTAGAGAGTATTCACTGTTCTCTTTATCTTTTTAACCTTAGCCCTGAGTCTGTCATTCGGCGCTTTGAGCAGAGAGCTCATGCTGTAGACAGTAGAGGAGTTGCAGAATATATGCGAGCTCTTGTGGCTACAAATGCTATTGCTGAATATCTACCTGATGAGCAATCTGGAAAGCCTTCTAGTCTTCCTTCACTGGTAATTGTTGATCATATAATACCTTCAGGTTTTTGTGTCTATTGGCAATGCCACCTATGCGATAACAAACCATTTTAATGTTTGACACTAAATAATGAATGTTTCGGGTTCCTGATTATCCCAATCAGTCCTAATTCATTCTAAGTGCTTCTATTTTTTAGAGTGAAAGAAATCATTCTGAACTCTAGATATTCTACTTACTCCTGTAATTTGTACTGCACTTGTCTCTTGATTTGGTGTTCTTTTTTGATGATTAATGGAATAAAATTATAGTTGCAAGAGTTGAAGCAACGGGCATCAGGGAACATGGATGAACCCTTTTTAAATCCTGGCATTTCCGAGAAGCAGCCATTACATGTTGTGATGGTAAGATACTCTCAGCACTGCAGTTTCTGTTAAGACAAGGAGTCTAATGTTCATCTTAAGCATCATACCTAAAACTAGTGTTACTAACAGTTAAATATGAAACCATGGCTATTGGTGCTTCCATTGACTCTGCTCATAATTACTTTGTTCATTTGTTGGGTCATGCTTTTGTGCGTGCATGTTGTTTACCCAGAACTCTTTATTTTCACATGTAGGTTGATCCTAAAGTTTCAAACAGATCATCACGTTTTGCGCAAGAGTTTCTCTCAACTATCATATTCACTATTGCCATTGGCTTGGTCTGGTAAGCTTATCTTCTTGAATTTACTATTCTGCATTCACAGAAATGAGGCCCAGTAATTTCTCTAGATATATAGTCCTGCCCTTTTCTCCAGATTTTCTGGGAGTTTGTTTGTGGCAGGGGGGTTGTGCACTGATTATTTTATGTGATTGCTACTGTGCTAGTTAGCATATTAACTGATTTGTCTCTATTGTTATCTTAGTTTTCACTCTCTTTCCTTGTTTTAGGTAACTTCTTTTGTCTTTCGTTGGCAGTTATTTAGTCTTATTCTTCTATATTTTTACTAAGAAAAGAGTATAATCTTTTTTTCAGGATAATGGGTGCTACTGCACTTCAGAAATATATTGGTGGCTTAGGTGGGATAGGAGCTTCAGGTGTTGGTTCAAGCTCATCCTATGCCCCGAAAGAATTGAATAAAGAAATAATGCCTGAGAAGGTTTGTTTTCTTTCTGGAGATATTACATGTAGGTTGTCTTCTGCACCAATCTTATGATGTGCTATGTGATTAAAGGGTTTGGAAGCTAATTTTATTCTATTTTACTTTTTAATTCTTGTCATAGTATGAAATATCTAGTTTGTTTGTGTTCCTCGTTTTGGTATTAGAAAAAGGAGTCCGTGTCCCTAGGATTTGGAGGATTTAGGCGTCTCATTTTTTATTTTCTATGTTCTTGCATTATCGGACATCCACCAGTGATCAATAAAGACTAACTTGGAAAGGGGAAGTAGGAACAGCTTCAAGTATCTCTTTTATCCCAGGCTACGCCTTATGTAACTTTCTTCCATATCAATTATATAGTGTATTAACATAAATGTTCATGCGTCATTGGTCTTGGTTGTTTGGTTCTCTTAATCTTCCAGCTGTTTCAGGAGTAACTCTTTGAGTATTAGCTCACTCAAACTATTAACAACTTCTAAAGTTTGTAAAACATTCTCTCTTTGGGTATTAAGACCCAACCCTGTAGAAATGATGCTCTCGAGGCTCATTGATTGGAATGTTTTCAATAGACAAATACTAATAGTCCTTGTTGGGTTATTTACTTAGTTCAGCTTTAGATTAATGTGTTGGTGCTTGAGAAAGATGTTGGATGGACTTGAACCTCCACACTTACTCTATAGTGCTAGTCAATACTAGAGTTTGCATTTTTCTTCCATTGATTGTCCAATAGAGATTGGGAAAAGTATGACTTCTCTTGTTCGGGGATTTGGATCTTGCAGTTGTTTTTGTTTATCTATTTTTCTTTTGGATGCAGAATGTCAAAACGTTTAAGGATGTCAAAGGTTGTGATGATGCTAAGCAAGAGCTTGAGGAGGTTGTTGAGTACCTAAAAAATCCTTCTAAGTTCACTCGGCTTGGAGGAAAGTTGCCAAAGGTTTGCGCTATTATGCCCGTTTATCCTGGCTTGTTATTGGTAGTGTGCTTCCTTTTATGTAAAACTCCCCCTATGCTTTTCCTGATGGAATAATTGTCTTGTTTTTAGGGAATTCTTTTGACTGGAGCACCTGGAACAGGAAAAACTCTCCTTGCCAAGGTAAGCTGTTGATTACATTTTATGCTGAAGTAGTTGTCCACATTGGATGTTCCATGTGTCGGCTAGCAGTGTTCTTTGTTATATCTTCAGATGCATTGCGTACTTCCAACTATAATCAAATTCAGATGCAATTTCTTCTTGTTAGTTGTGAATTGTGAGTCTTCTGGTTGAGCAGTTTCTTCTCTCTTTCCTTTTCCTATTTGGTGATGTAAAATTTACTAATCCTTTTCTCTTTCTGATACAGAAAAATCATTTAAGATTTTTATTCCTTGTAATTACAAAAACATAGTTATTTCTTCTGCTCTTGAATAAATTCGTAAGTGTCAGCATTGGTCCTTTTTTAATTAGTTAAAGATTTCTCTTCTATACCTTGTTCTCTTCTTTGGGCCAAGTTCTTTGTTCTGCATTCTCCCTTCATTCATAATGTGACCTTTGCTTTCTAATTCTGCATTCTAATTATGTAAACATAAGCATGTACTTATGCTAATCCTGCTTAATTATCTTGATTTGAAGGCTATCGCTGGAGAAGCAGGGGTACCTTTCTTTTATAAGGCAGGCTCTGAATTTGAAGAAATGTATGTTTACTACTTTCTCTACCTCATAACTTGGTCATGTTTGTATCCAATATGTGAGAGAAACTTATGATTTGTGAGCTCCTCTTACTTTCTAGAAGAAGCTCAGTTTCTTCTCAGGGGTAGCAAGTTGCTTGGTGCTTAGAAAATTACCTTAGTCAGTTTTTGTTCATTATATGTACACATCTGCAGTATTTTGCTTCCAGCATCTAGGGAATTGAATGATATCTGTCATTGATATCACAGTTTGTCATATTAACTTTTAACTGTGAAGAGAGGATTGGTAATTGTGTGCAAGCCTATGCATGAAAATATGTCTAAATTTGGATAAGGTAGGCCAATAGCTATAGTAGGGCAGATCTTTTTTCCTGGACACCTGACGAGTAGGATTTTGTTGATCTATTCCAGCTCTAAGATGGTACAAAGTGTACACACATAATCACAGTTAGCAAAAACTCTGTCCAAACATACATACTTATGATTAAGTCCACTTCATGCATGTTACCATTTTACCCCAGAAGACGATCTAGAGTGTGCTAAAGATACTGCATCTTTTCCCTAAAAATTTGGGAATCCTTTCCCTCGAAGTGTCCAACTAAATTCATGTGGGAATGGTGCTATAGGCAGCTTTAGTTTCCTTGTCAAGTATTTGAAGATAAAAAGATTCCTTGTCAAGTCTGCTCCTGATCCAGCATTCTAGCTGCTCCATGGTTGACTTTAGCACAGCTCACTTTACTTACAAAAAGGGGAGAACTGTACCAGAGTCGACTTGTGAAGTTGCAAAGCAGAAATAGGTGATTAGAATCTGTAATATTCTTTTCGCATGAGGGCATCGGGTACAGCGTGCTGTGTCAAGCATGCTTCAGGTGCTACCAGCCAAGTTGTTGAAGTCTTTTAACTTACCATATGTTCTTTCACGACCAAAGAAGTTGATGACTGGTTGGATAGTCACTTGCAGCATGATTTTACTATGGAAGTCCATCCTTCTGTCCTTCTTAGAACACACTGTCTGATATTGTGCACTTTATTATTTTGTTTCTTTTTTATTGTTGGCCAACTATTCTCACTTTTCAAGATCTTACAGCTGGTTACCTAACAACCTAATTAACTTGACTGGGTAATTTTACATTCTTTTAGGTTTGTAGGAGTTGGTGCTCGGCGTGTGAGATCTTTGTTTCAAGCTGCTAAGAAGAAGGTTTGATAGATTATACATACATCACTTACTTATTGTGGTTTATAAAGAAAAAAAATTGCTTTTACAGATCAGAGCAAAATCATGTGAAATGTACAGTGTTCTAGGTAAACACTGGACTGAAAATTTTCAGTCAGTGCTCAGTTATGTTTGAAAAGCTCACTTTTGCTCAAGTGGTTCCATTGTGAAGCAATATGTTCTCTGTGTGCATAGAACTTATCTTGCATGTTTCATAAAGTGTGCATGCCTATTAATCTATGCGTAGCAGAAGATACGGGAGAAAAATTGATATGTTATTCCATGTAGTAGCAAGCATATACACATATACATAGAATCCTAACTATGGAAATAATTTAAAAGGAAAATCCTATAGATCTGTTATCAATTCCTATAATTATGCTTTTTATGTATATTACAATGAATGAGACTGCATTCATTCCTTAACACTCTGAAATAAACTTTTGTTCGAGTTACATAGTACAAGAACTGTGAGATCACCCATAATTGGTTATGAATGTCTCCTCTATGATTTATGAAGCTGCAGGCAATTTAATACTTGCCTGTCTGTCATCATTTGACATACTTCCAATTTGGGCTGTCCATATAGAATGTGCCTTCATCAATGGGAAAAAGGAGTTTTCACCCTTCTTAAATCAAGAGTTTGGAGTGAACAATGAATTCAGCTAATGAAAGAGGAGGTTTTGGGTAACTCCAAACAAAACAGTTGCTAGTATTCCATTTTTTGATATTAAGACTTTGCTGTACTAGGAATGTAACTTTCTTGTTTGCTTGAATTAACAAAGCTTAAGGGGAATGATGCCCTAGTATCTGCCTTGAATTTTGTTGTTGTTAAACTTGCTATTTCCGTCTGAAATGCAAAATAAAAAGAACTCCTAGTTAAATAACTGTGAAAACCTAATGGGAAGTTGGAAGTCCTCTTTCTGCTTCATGTTACTATATCTATCATGTGAGATACTTTGCTTTGTCCTCTCATTGTCATTGTACTTGGAGCAGGAAAGGATTTGATGTCTGTTTCCCTTTCTCAAGAAGCTCAATCAGTTTCCTGGAACTGCTTTCTAATTTTCATGTGTCTGACTCCCTTTTAGGCTCCATGCATCATATTTATTGATGAAATTGATGCTGTTGGATCAACTCGAAAGCAGTGGGAAGGGCATACTAAGAAAACACTGCATCAATTACTTGTTGAGATGGATGGTTTTGAGCAAAATGAGGTAAACGTCTTGAAGTTAAAGTATCTGAATTATGAATATCTCTCCTGAATTTGAAACTGAAGTGTACTTTTGACTCATTTTTCAGGGCATAATATTGATGGCTGCGACAAACTTGCCTGATATTCTTGATCCTGCCTTGACAAGACCCGGTAGATTTGATAGGCATGTAAGTCTTTTGGAACTTATCCATCCTGTTCGGCTGCTTTCCTACTTCCGGTCTTCCAGATATCCACACAAAAATACCTCTTGATGATATTAAGACTATGTTCAAGATCTTAATGATTAAGACCTATTCAGATCAAATAAGTGCTTAACTCTTAACGTAAACAAAATGCACTAAATGACCTAAGGTTTGAACCATTCAGATCTCCAATAAGGGCAAACAAAGGAGGTCTAAGTTTGAATTTTGTTGAACGACTTTTTATCCTCCTTTTGGAAAAAAACATTCTAAGTGATGAATTTGAGGAATATTTTATTGTATTTTTCTTCTATAAATATAGTTTATCATCATGCTGTTAACATCAAAACAACTTTTTTCTAGATTGTGGTTCCCAATCCAGATGTGCGGGGTCGTCAAGAGATCTTAGAGCTTTATTTGCAAGACAAACCAGTTAGTGATGATGTCAATGTGAATGCGATTGCTCGTGGAACACCAGGATTCAATGGAGCAGGCAAGTGCAATGCCCATTTTATTTTATGTTCATTTCCTTTTGGTTAAGTTTCCATATAATGTGAATCTTTTTTATCCTAAAATTGATGTCTACTGAGATGGTATACTACCTTTTTCAAGATTGAAATGGATGATCCTGTTACGTGGATTCTATTTATTACTTTTTAAATATTTTGGTAAAAGAAGATTGGATTTGTGAAGTTGGCTGTATCATTTATCCAATCTGCTAGACATGGATTACTCCTCAAAATAACTCTGGACGTGTGAAAGTAAAGTTCATGGATGCGGGATGTAAAAAAAGTAAATATTATGCAAGTTCATGGGCCAAATACATGAATAAGAGCACTAATTTATACTTTTTCTTATCAGATCACTGAACTAGATTAAATTTGGAACGAATTGTATTCTTGTGTCCATTGTTTTGTACATTGTTTCCTTGCGGTAACATTGCTTTATGAACTTCTTTTGACAATTTACTGTTGGTTAATGCCGGAGTTTTTTCCTAGCCTAGATACATCATATTACTGTTATTGACCGATGGAATCGTGGTGTTATTGATATACATCATTTCACGGTTACTAATTGTCATGTTCCCTAGGGATCTGGGCGGATTATAATATTGGGAGATTGGGCATTTGACTGAAGTAAATATGTGAGAATTAAAGTACCGATGACTTATGAAAGGGTTAGATGAATGATGATTCTGATAATTTGTTTACTTTTGGGGTAAGATGGGATTATAATTTCTATAACAATTTCTTTTTATCATAGTATCAATTGAGTCACCAGATTAAAAATAAAACTTGAATTCTTAAAAACAGAGAGGGGTTTGGGCTGGGTGGTAAGGAGTGAGGTAGTCAACAATTTTTCACTTGCTCAAGTGATAAACCGAGCATTCATATGCGTTTTGTGAAGGGGAATATGGGTATTTCAACTCTATCATTGAGGCTATGGATGGAGGAGTCCAGAATCATTCGAGAATTTGTTTGGCCTTTGGAAATTGAGACTTCTTTTGTGGGGAAAGATCAAAAATTGAATGTGGAAGTAGAGATAGGCTCAACAAGCTGGTAGGCATAGAGTATACTCAATGAATTGAAGAGTTGTCCTAGTGTGGAGAGAGAGAGAGAGAGAGAGAGAGAGAGAGAGAGAGAGAGAGAGATTTGGAGTAAATAGAGATAGAGAGCGGCTCAGGGGAGTGAGGAGTGAGTCTCTAGCAAAATTAGTGGTTGATGGCTGGATTGAGAGGGAGAAGCCTGGTTGAGAAAATAATAGCTAGAGAAGCAATTACGGAAACAGGCTCACCAAAGTTTGGCTGTGATGCCACATGAAAGAGTATGAAAATTCACACCAAAATCTTAACCCAATGGGTGGAGTAGACAAGAATCATTAGAAATCCTTTGGAAACCTTTTCTCAACCAATGTAGGACTGATAAATATTTCAACAGCCTCTATCATGTGTTATATCAATTCTTGAAATTGCTCCTGGATTAAAGATTATTTTGCCTTCATTTTCTTTTATTATTTACCTGACTTTGTGCATTTTTATTGGGGGAGAAGACGAAGTGTCACCACAAGGATGTGGCTGAAGTAGACAAAAGAAAAGAGAGAGAGTAGACTTACCAAGCTGAGGAGTAGGCCTGGAGTTGAGAGAAAAAGTAGATTCGATAGTAGATGATAGAACAGAGAGAGAGAGTAGATTTACTAAGCTGAGTAACAGGTGGAGTTGAGACCAAAGTAGATTCGATAAGCTCAATGCTGTTTTTAGAGAAAGAACCTTAGAGTGATAGAAATGTTAAAGAAAAAACAATTGTGAGTGAGCTTACCAAAGTTTGGTTCTGATATCATGTATAAACTAAAAGAGAAAAATAATGAACACCTGATGATAGTGGCATACAAGAAACACATATTATAGGTGTCAAATTCAAAACACATGATATTTGTTTCATGTGGGACTATATTTTACTAATGACATCACTCTTGTAACACGACATTTAAATACTAAAATTACATTCTACCACCTTTTCTAGGAACTGTTAATTCGAGTGATCGTAACCTGGTTCTTTTCTCAATATGGGTATATTACTAACAGTTTCTGTTTGAAACAGATTTGGCAAATCTGGTGAATATTGCTGCCATTAAGGCTGCTGTTGAAGGTGCTGAGAAGCTAAATGCATCACAGTTGGAGTTTGCAAAAGATAGAATAATAATGGGAACAGAACGCAAAACCATGTTCCTTTCAGAAGACTCAAAAAAGGTATTCTGCTCTATTATGAAAAATATGTTCATGTTTGTATCCGGTAACTCACTAGTAAGTTTGATTTGATTTGTCATCAGGCATCGAATTTCGGTAATCTATATAGTTATTTGATTTTACATGCTTATGAACAGACAAAATTCTTTAGAATATAAAAACTTATTGGGCCTCAAAACATCAAGTTTGTATTTTCTGAATGCTGTGCAGAATCTTGGTCAACCTCTTGTATAGTAAAATTAAAGGACTCTTTGGATGCTTGCTTAACGGATAAACACCTTGTTTTCCTGTCCTTGTTCTGTAGTGGACATGTTACAATATCCCAGACATAGTAATCACCATTATGGTAAATATCGTCTTTTTCAGCTAACTGCATATCACGAGAGTGGCCATGCAATTGTTGCCTTGAATACTGAAGGCGCACATCCAATACATAAAGCTACAATCATGCCACGTGGGTCTGCTTTGGGAATGGTTACACAGCTTCCTTCAAATGATGAGACATCAATCAGCAAAAAGCAGTTGTTAGCACGGCTTGATGTTTGTATGGGAGGAAGAGTAGCCGAGGAGCTGGTCTTCGGTCCAGACAATGTAACTACTGGGGCTAGTAGTGACCTACACACAGCTACAGAGCTTGCTCAATACATGGTACGATTTCGCTACATATTAATGTCTATTATAGTGAGTAAAATTGTCAATTTATGTAGTAAAAATACTTCTTTCCTCTTCCCTTTTTGTTTCTCTGGTTCACTAAACAAGGATTTTTTTAAAGACGCCTTGAACAGTTTAGAAGTACATGGATCATCGTGTATTACAAATATTAGCTATGAGAAAAAGTTGTTTCCCAGTTTCGTTTTTGCTTATCAGCAATTACATGCCTACATATTTCAATGTATGCATGCAGATTAAATCTGATGATCTTACTGGCTGCATGATTTCTTTTAAGGCTTAAGTCATACGTGGCCCCTTAAAGTTGTCCGCATAATTCACTTAGATACCTCAACTAAGTTTTGTACCTATTGAACATTTCTAGGACCTCAAATTTATACCACTTGAGCACTTTTTGCCTACATGGCATTTTGAATGTGATTCACGGCTGATGAGTGCGTGAAAGCATTTAGTTAGATATTTTTTAAATAAAAAAAAACAGTCATTTTCTTCTTCTTTGTGCTTATTTGCCATCACTAATTTCTCCGGCAACCGCAGGCAATCGCCGTCGCCATTGCAATCATACTTCTTCTTCTTCTTCCGTATTTTTCTAGTCACTCCAATTCCTTTACCTTTATCATCATTTTTTAAAAAAAATTGTCATTATCGCTGCCATCACATCCCTTTCTTCCTCATCTTTTGAGCAACCACCAACATCTCTACCATCAATGCTGCCACATAGTCATTTTATTTCTTAATATCTAGAATCGCTTGTACCTTTTTTTTCCTTCAGATCTAGAACTGAATCTTTGTCGATTTATGAAAGTAAGCAAAGTTACAAATTGCAATTTAAACAACTCCACCACCTCTACCATTAATGTTTCACTTTGTTCTTTTTTCCCTCCGGATCTTAGAACATTATTTTACTATTAGATGTTTTATTTTAAAAAAAAATCTAAATCTACCATTATTGATATATGGTAAAGAACAAGAAAAAAAAAAGGTGGTTCGATGAGCAGCATTAGACGTCTTCTTTCTTCTTCTTTTTAAATTTTTTTTTTTTTTAATCTAATGATTTACCATTGTTGATTCATACAAATGAAGAAAAGGTTAATTGCTGGATTTCCTTTTTCAGAGTTAGAAAATTTCGTCACTAAAATAGCTCAATTCCACCATTAATTGTTGACTTTCCTTCGACTTTTTCCATAATTGAATTAAGAGAAAACGATGGGTGATGTTGGCGACGATAATGGTGGATGTACAGCAGCATTTTGAAAAAAAAGTTGAAGAGTTTTTCCTTTGTTTTTGTCATAATGGTGGAGTAATTGTTATTTTGACTCAAAATGCCACATATATATCGTTTATTTGACAATTTGCCGTGTCAGTGCGAGGGTACTACACTCATTTTATATTTTCAACTGATTGTCAAAAAAATTCTAAAATGGTTCTAATTCGACTCGGTAGAAGTGTTCAATAGGTACATGTTGTGGTTGAGGTGTTCAAATGAAATATACGGACAACTTTAAGGGGCTGTGGATGACTTAAGCCTTCTTTTAAGTTGCTGATTTGGGTTTTAGCTGCATTTATATGCCAGAATTTGTTAACGCAGAATGTCTTATTTTTCGACAACATTATACGGGGTAGTGCTTATCCCATTTTGATTTCTCGCCAGCTAACTGCATAAATAAAAATAATATTTATGTGAACATCAAGACCTTTGGATTGCAGGTTTCTTAAGGAACTTACCTAACTGATGATGTTATGAAGAAAAAATTGTCCCATGTGAAACTCAAATGATCAGAAAGATAAACTAAATCTGTCGATTGAAGGTGCTATGCTGGGCTCAGAAAATTGAGTCTTGCCGATCTGAAACTTCAATGTTCGAAGTCATTTTTGCTTTCCTTGGACTGTCGTTCAGTTTTTCTCAGAGAAAATTGTATCACCTTTAGTTCCTTTTCCTCAATCTACTACTATTTGTTAATATAAGTAAAATTAACATCTCTGTAACCTAGGCATAACCCAACGTGGTGGAAAGAGAAAAAAGAAAGCAACCATACCCTCCAGATGTCTATGGTGTGGGAGTATTTTGCACTAGACATAAGTTAGAAGCTACTAAGGTTTTACCCCACATGAGACGTAGCTTTTCCACAGGCAAAAGCTGCCTTGAGAGGGTTCCTCTCCGGACCTGCTTTATAGGAAGAGTAAAAAAGAGTCGGTTCTTCGTTTTCTTTGTTTGGCTAATGTATATATTCAGCTGTGAATGATGTTAGTAAATTTGTCAGAATGAAGCTTTCTGTTACAAGTGTGTGACAGTACCACATTTTTCTGTAGGTATCGTCCTGTGGGATGAGTGATGCAATTGGACCTGTTCACATCAAAGAGCGGCCAAGTGCTGAAATGCAATCACGTATGGATGCTGAGGTATGTGCTTAGCTCGAGTTTAAAAACTTTTTTTTGTAACAACTGACCTGATGAAGAATTTCTAAGTCACAGTATTCTAGTATGTTTTTTATTTGGGTTGATAAGGTCTTATAAGTTTGTTCTTCTGATGCACAGGTGGTCAAACTTCTAAGAGAAGCATATGATCGCGTGAAGGCCCTCCTAAAGAAGGTTTGTCTTACATATCTTAATGATCATAGAGCTATACTAACTGGCAGAAACCTGTTAGGTTCGGTTAGCATAAGCTTATCTGTGATTTTCTTTTTCAATGCAGCATGAAAAGGCTCTACACACTCTGGCAACTGCCCTTCTAGAGTGCGAAACATTGACTTCAGAAGATATAAGGCGGATTCTTCTCCCTTTCTCTGAAGACCGGCTCTCTGAACAACAGCAGCAGCAGCCTCAGGACGAAGAAACTCTCGCATTGGTTTAGATATATGGTTCTCTTCCATGGGTGATCATCTCAACTGGTGTAGGGGGCTATTATGTACAGTGTATACGGAGCACTAGTTTTGATTATTTCACTTACAGGTCTTCACTATTTTTTGTTTCTTTCCCCTTGTGTTGTAACATATTTTTAGGACTTCCAAAACAGGTGTAGCTTCAGTAGTGTTGTACGCCTTAGTAGGACTTCCAAAATTTCTTTTTTCCGTTTTCTTTGTCAACCGTTTTTTAATTTTATATACCCTCTATTGGGCAAAATTTTGCATGTAAACTTGGGAATTGTATATCTATTTATTATACTGGGAATAAGGATATCCTACTTAACACCATACTCTAGGATTTACTAATTCTGCTCCTTTCAATGCTATCTCATCTGAACAAATTAACTGATTTGTTCTCGAGTATCTGGAGATTCATTTGGTTCTGCTTTAGATTCGAATTTGATAATTTAAGAAAGTAATTCCGCTTCAATTTACGTGAGGGTGTTTAACATATATCATATATTGGATAAAGAGTTATGTTCTACACTGTATCAAGTCTTTCAACAGTAAATCACCCCTTGCTCTGCATTAGGAAAAACTAAAATTCGAGATTACATAACAAATGTAACATCTGGCCAGTGTCCCTATGACCCATACTAAACTTTGAATCAAATATGTACGTGATCATGATCCACATTATTCAACAACATCAAATTCAAGTATATTAAACAATCGTGTGATTGTATGCCAAACCACCCCTCAACAGTTTTTGTCAATAAGCACGTAAATCAGCACCATATAATAAGGCAGCAAGAATGAGCTAAATTGCAAATCCTCTGTATAGCCTCATGGCGCACGACTGTCCAATCGCTGCATATAGAGTCATTAACTCTCAAGCCTGACCAACAAGAACATCCTTGTAAGGAGTTGGGGCAATGGTAGAGGATGTTGTTTCTTCCACTGGCGACTTTTTCCTTCGCCTTTGCTCTTCTACTAGCAGTGGCATTTGTCCCTCCTCCACCGATGACCGTCTCCTTCGTCTTTGCTCTTCTATTAGCAGTGGCATTTGCCCCTCCCTTTCTTGTATCAATCGGTCTTGTGCTCCACCTCGTAGCTTTTCTAGCCTCAATCCACTCATTTGTTGCATCTTGAACACTTTTACCACATTCATTAATCCTCCAATGAACAGCAATAAACTCCCAAATAACCCGAACAACATCCAGTCTTCACTCTGCATCATTTCACAAGTCCCTCAACAGTTAGTTGATCGAGCTGCACAAAAGGTGTGCAAGAGATTGTACTGCTCGTTAGTATATTAATAGTGTTTTCTATGTCATAAGCCTACAAGAAGTATAAAGATATAGACAGAGTTAAAAGTATACCAACCAAATAGAATGTCTCAGATCCAAAAGTTGGATTGGCTATACGGAACCTCTGTATCAACTTATTCAGTATTCACTTCATCTTACTGATAGGACTACTACTATAGAATCTATTCACAACATCCAACGTTTAAGACTACTCCTAGAATGTTGCCAAAAATATAACTTTTCCTTCTCTCCTCTTCTCTTTCTCTTTGATACTTGGTTGACAGGGTCATGCCTTTCTGAGTATGCACATCCTATAGTTTAGTAATTAAAGGCCTTTCTTATTCTTAGACTACTTGATCATGCTTCCCAGACGAGGGTCTTAAGGTCCGGGAAACTAACTAAAGAGAAATAGTTGTTTTTTTTCAAGAGCAACTGAGTAAGAATGAGAGTTTAGTTTCTGCGGCGGAACTTGCAAGCATGGTTACAGGAGACGCGGGCATCAACCCTACCTTGCGAGTATTTATGGAAAGCCACCTTTTTTTCCCCTTTAAATGTGGGTTGATATATACGTTTTATGATCATTATAGGTGGTATTAAAGAGTTAGATGGTAAGTCCATAAACAGATTTTTCCGGTATTGATAATTGTAAAAAAATGTTGGTTACTTACTAACAATTTCAAGCCATGGTGGACATATCCTGACTGCTCTCTCCAATTGAGGAGTGATCCTACCAGAAACAGTAAACTGCCCAACAAGAAGGGGATGTTGACACTTTGTTGCAAGATTTGGACATGCCCATCCGCTCTTTCGTAAATCTGACACGAGTTATGGATTGAACCAAGCAGCCATAGAGCAGGGCCAGCAATAAGCAGACTCACAGCTTGCTTCTCCATTTTGTAATTGCCATACCCTTTTTCTGCCTTCACAAACGAATTAAATACATGATCAGATGAAGAACTCAACAACATTATACTGAAACTACATAGCCAATATTCAATGTTATATTTAGCCAGCAAAGCAAAATTACTAATCCCTGTTTCACATTCTTGGCTTCTTTATCTGTTAAAGAAAAACCAGACACCTCCTTATAGTGGCATAGGCTGAATTTGTGCCAGTGGTATAGTGATCTTGTCAATGGGTTCAAGTTTGGCATTGTGGCAGTTACAAGGCTATTATGTTCCTTTTAGTCCGTTTCAAAAGAATGTAGTAAATGAAATTTTCGTACATTAGACATTTTTTTTACGTTTGCCCTACCCATACCGGAGGATCCAGGGGCGGAGCTACCCTAGAGCAAGGCGTCGGAAAATTACATTGTATATATAGGTCAAAATTACATTGTTTGAGATTGTGTGTTCTATCCTTGATAGGATTTGCTTTTTTACTTTATATTTTGACACCCCTTAATAAGTGAGGGTTCGATTCTCCGTCTTATAATCTCCTTCTCTCAAGGTATAATAGATTAAAAAAAAAAAATGTATTCCTTTTTCCAATCAAACACCCTCTTACAAAATGATTGCTTAGAATTCAGTGTGATGTTTTTAACGATAAAACATAAGAACTATAAAGCAAATGAATAAGGCACCTGAGTTCCAATTTGTTTGTCTGATTTTAACTTAGACATAAAGTCCGTCGAGTTTTTTAAAAAATTAAAAACTTTAGAATTTTGTGATGAATGTAACAAAAGGTCATTTAATCTCGTAATCATAAGTATTGTGACACATTTTTTTTTAACAAACTAAGACAAATATATTAAAACAAAGGTAGTTAAGAATTACCTGAGTGAAGAGAAAAAGAATGGCTAAGAAGTTGAGAATTGTTCCTACGGACTGAACTACCGGCACAGCGAATTCGACGAGGGCAAGCTGCGGATCAAATCCGAGCAATAGAAATCTATAGTCGATTCCAGCGAGGTGAGCTAGAAGATCATGCACATTCACTACAACAATCACTGCCAACGCTATCAACAACAGAACCAAACCGGATAATTGCTCGTTCGAGAACTGAGCAGCGAACCCACCCACCAGCAATATGGTAGCGAACAAGTATAGACCCGCGTTGATGTACTCGAATCGGTTTCGGGTCAGCCTCGGCCCGTACAATCGCATCTCCCGCGCCGATGCTAATTTCACCATTATTGTTTGAATGAGAAAACGAACGAATTCAAATCTCTATTCATAGAGGAAATTAGGAGTTAGCATGGGGTGTGGGGGTGGGGGTGGGGGGTTACGTGGCTTTCTGCATGCTGCATGAAAGCGTCAACGGTAACCAGTGGTTAACACGTGTGATCGAACGATTATTTTACAACTAAAATTTTGAATAATTGATTATGCATATTTATTACAGTCAAATATGTTTAGTGCTACGTTATTACTTGAACTATAGTTATATATTAGGCCAAATCCATCGGTGGCCTTCTAAAATTAACAATAATTTTCAGTTAGATACTTCAATTAGACGATATTCATTTTAGACACTTCATGTAGAGTTTTGATATGTCATTTTAACACTTTTTTTTATATTCTTAGAACTAGCTTAAGTGTGTGTATCCTACGTGGATAAATAAATGAATGTTATGGGATTTAGTTATGAATGCTATGGGAAAATGTTGGGGATTTAGTTATTTAAATGGTGAAGATGCAGACAGTGTAATAGTTTGTTCCTCCAATTTTCATTGTTACAGACACAGAAAAATTAGGATAATTTTCAGTAAGAAAACTAAAAATCAAGAGAACTTCTCATTATTATTGGGGGCGGGAGTTTTTTAGTTGTAGTAGCAGATAACATTAATGTAGCAGAGCTTAAACTTTAAGTGATTTGATTTTAAAAAGAAAAAGAGTCACAAATTCTTAGAAAATGATGATGATCTTCATTTTTTCTGGTGAGATTGCTAAAGAAATTGACTCTTTTGTTGAAAAAATTGGATTCTAATATAACCCAACAAAGTTTTGCAAATTTTTTTCGAAAAGTTGTGTGGTGATGTTGGGTGATAGAAGGCGGAGAAGTTAAAAGAAGAGCGAAATAGTCTGATGAACCCTTATACTTATATGAGTTTATTTTCTAGACCCTCTTACTTAATCCTTTGTCAACTGAACTCTTAAATTCAAATAAAATAAGACTTTCAAACCCCTCCACTCATGTGTGTAACTCACTCTCCCTTACAAAATGACATGTCATATCCCATCAGATATATTAACGCCACGTCATAATGCCACATCATATATTATCAACCAAAATGTTAAATAATAAATTTTCTATTTAAAAAATAAAATAAATATATTTCTCAACTTCTCTTCACCTCCACAACCACCATAAATGGATTTTGGAGATCCTTCAGCTATAGAAGAAAAAGATGGGTATCTATAGAACAAGAACAAAGCAAGAACAAGAAAGAAAAGAGCAGCCAAATTGGTGATACTTAGCATCTTCTTATTCTGTCTAACCTATGCAATAGGGTAATCAAAATCTAATAAGATAGTTGGCAATTGGCATCAACAAATTACTAATCTCAAATCAATATAAATTTAATATCCACTTTCCCAGAAAAATTGTAGTAAAACAAAGTACTAGTATTATTAGAAAACATAAAGATAAGTTCATCAGTAGACATGTAAAGAAGCGAATCCAGATCTACTCCTCTATAGCTGAACTTCTTAATCATTCTCTTCCTTGGCTATCAATCGCAACATCAACTTCAACCTTCGCCATGGATTCGGGACGTACTAGAGCTTAAGAAAGTAACAACGGCTAGAGTTTTGGGGACGATGACGGAAGGAGGGGTTGGGGACGATGACGGAAAGAGGGGTTGGGGACGACGATGACAAAATGAGGGGTTGGGGACGATGATGACGGAAGGAGGAGTTGGGGACGACGATGATGACGGAAGGAGGGCTTGAGGACGGTGACGATGATGGAAGGAGGGGTGAGAAGTTTAATTTGTTTTTCCTTTTTATTTTTATTATTATTTTTTTAAAAAAATAAGCTTGGACCATTGGTCCCATTTTATTGAAAAAGAACGTCAGATGGACTCAAAATGAGACCATGAAACAGAGAAAACAAACATAAAAAAAAACAAATAAACAATTGTACATTTCCAGTCATTTCTTTTTCATCTTCTTTCTTCCTTGCATCTGAAAATGTCCTCTTCTTTGTAGGTGTACCTTCCGGTGGGGAATCTCGTAAGAGAGTCTAAACCTAGTGCTCCAAATTTGTAGATCTGTAAGTATTTCTCTTTCCCTTTTTCTTTTGTTCCAGCTGAATTCTTCTTTAATATTCCCCATTTGATGTGAAGTAGGACGGAAATTGCTCCCAAATTACTTCCTACTGATTTCCTAGTTGGACATAAGGACTTCAATGCATCTCTGGTTCTGCGATTCTCACTTTTCGCTGGTATTTGTTTCACTTTTTGTTGACTGATATAGCTTAGACTAGTTTGTTTTTGCGCAACTGACTATCTTGTCCTTTAACTGACTACAAACTTTGATATAAAACTTGTAGTTGTGTGACTCTGTGGTCTCACCTCTGTTTTCCATGTTATGGACTGCGTGTGATCCTCCTTGTTCTTATCCTGATTGTTGCTATTTGTTGTTTATCCATGTTCAAAATCTTTTTTGCCCTGCTTGGTAACTGGTTGAAATTCAGAAACTGTTGTTTTTCCTCTTGATCTATAGCTGTATTTGCGATGAGATCAGCTAATTGATTTGCTTCCCTGAAGATGTGCTTTATATGAATGTGTAATGTATTCATTAGTTCATGAATCTCCTCTATTCTCTCATTTAACTCCCAAGGTATTCTTCACTCCTTCCGAATCATGCTTTTTAGACTTAGAGAACCAGTCTCTAACTTGATATGATCATAACCTTGTGCTTTGCAGTATCTCAATGCCTGTCATATTCCTGTTAATTCTGCTACCATGTTTGTAGTTATTCCTATCTTATTTGTTTCTGCATACAATAAATCTCCATTTTCATTTCTAATATAGAAGCTATAAGAAGTCACTCCCGGATTACCTTTGCTTGCACCATCCGTATTACACTTTATCCATCCTTCCTCCGGCTTTGACCACTGTACTAACTGATAATACAGTTTAGGTTTGTATCCTTGTAATGAATCAAACATCCCTTCCCAATGATAAGGAATATCTCTAATCCAAGGGAATTTGACTATTATCAATTGATGTACTGTCCTTTGACAATGAAAGTACATTTTATTGAAAGAGACCTCTTTACCATGTCTTTTAACATTCCTTCTTTTCCAAAGTTCTCATATGACTATGGCTGGTATGGCCTACATGATCTGCTGCAATTTTGGACTTCCTTCATACTCCCACCATCTAAAAATTAGTTGATGTAAGTGTAATCCATCAATGCTAAAACCTGCACAGGAAGCAAACTGCTTCCATAACCTTTGAGCTATGGGAGCTGTTAGTAATAAGTGTGTCATGGTTTCCATTTCCCATTTCTCACAGCAGTAACATTTAGATACAATTTGCATTCTCATCTTCTTTAAATTGTCATCCGTAGCAATTCGTTTCTTCCATACCCTCCATAAGAAAAAAAGATCTTAAATGGCAGACCTTTTATCCATATATGTTTCATCCATTCTATGAGTTCCCTCTTCTTCCTTAACATATGATATGCTGATTTCACGGTGAATTCTCCTGTTGTACTCCCCATCCACCAGACCTTATCATTTAGTTCACTAGTGATCGGCTTAATGTTCTCTACAATGTGATCAGACATTCCCTCCGAAACCAGCTCCTGTAATTTCTCTACCTTCCAATTACCATTGTCAATGAATTCCTTCACTTCTATTTCATCTTCTTCTGCATTTTCCTCTTCTGTAAAATATAATGCCCTTTGTTTTGTCCAGTTATCAAACCAGAAACTGGAATTTCCCGCTTTCAATTGCCACCAAATCTCATGCTCCACTTCCTCTCTTATGGATAACATTTTTCTCCATACATGGGATGCTCCAGTACTCCTCACTACAACATGATATAGCCTTTTACAATATTTATTTCCTATGTAACTACACCATAAGGATGAAGTAGATGTCCTAAACTTCCACCACAGTTTGGCAAACAAAGCAAGGTTAACATCATGCAATGATCGAAAACCCAATCCTCCTTCATCCTTGGGAAAACACATATCCTCTCATGCTATCCAATGCTTCCCTTTGAGACTTCTTGTGCTTCCCCAAATTTTTTTTGCAAATATTTGATGCAATTGTGCAATAATTGTTTTGGAGGGATTCATCGCAGATAAAAGATAAATTGGTAACGATTGAAGAACATGATTAATTAGAATGTACTTCCCCCCGAATGATAAAAATCTATTCTGCCATGAGAAAATTCTTCTAGCCACCTTTCTAATCAAATCTTCAAAATGACTTTTAATCTTTCTGCCATAAAAGAGTGGACACCCGAGGTACATGAAAGGAAAGTTTCCTTGTTTTATACCAGTAATTCGTCTTAATCTGATTGCTACTATCAGATGAGTCTTCATGAAAATAAAAGGAACTCTTTGACTTATTAATTCTTTGGCCCGAAATATTTTCATAATCTCTCAGTATTGTCATCATCTTTATCACTGAAGGTCTATCTCCCGAACAGAATAGGATAGTGTCATCGGCATAGGATAAATGATTTATCTTTGGACTCCACTTTGGCATACCATACCCCTTATAACCTTCTTCCTTGTGCAAACTATTTAAACCTCTGGCTAGAACTTCAGCCGCAATAATAAATAATGTTGGGGACAGTGGGTCTCCTTGTTTGAGACCCCTAGAAGATTGAAAAAACCCATTAGATTGTCCATTAATGAGGACTGAATACTAATTACTAGATATCAGTCTCCATACCATGTCAATAATTACTTCTGAGAAACCAAATTCTCTTAATACCTTGGTTAAAAAAATCCAGGACACTCTATCATAGGCGTTAGTCATATCTAACTTCACCACCACGTTAATATTATGATTCCTCATATGGATATCCCTAATGATTTCCTGAGCCAGTAACACATTTTCTGCAATACTCCTTCCCTTCACAAAACCTGACTGATTTGGTGAAATTATCCTTAGCAGCACCTCCACCATTCTATCATGTACCATTCTTGATATGACCTTCTTAATGAAAGAACTCAAGCTTATTGGCCTCAGGTCTGAAAAGTTTTTAACATTTTCTTTTTAGGTAAGAGCACCAGAGTGGTGTGAGTAATGAAATTGGGTAACTCCTGCCCACAGAAGAAAGCTCTCACTACTCTGGTTATATCTTCCCCTATAATATCCCAACACTTTTGAAAAAATAGGCCTGAAAAACCATCTGGTCCACATGCACTATCACCATTTAGCTCAAAGACCACCCTTTTGACCTCATCAAGATTCAGAAGCTTTATCATCTCTTCATTATCCTTATCTGTGATCAATTTAGGAATATGTTTCAACATTGAAAAATTTAGGGCATTCCCTTCTTCCTTGAATTGATTTGAAAAGAAAGCTACTGCTGCTTCTCCTATCTGCTGATTTGAGTGTACCATTTCCCCTTGCTCGTTACTAATTTCTGATAAGTGCAACTTTTTCCTCCTCCCTTTCACATAAGAGTGAAAGAATTTTGTGTTCATGTCTCCTTTAACGAACCACTTCATACCTGCCTTTTGCTTCCAAAATTCTTCCTCAATCTTGAGGTATTTTTTTAGCTCGGCCTCCAGTCTACACAGTTCTGCCCTATTATCTGCTGAAGGCAAAATCTCTAATTGTGCTTCATTTACCTTGATAACATCCTCAATAGTAGTAATTTCTTGAAAAATATTCCCAAAGACTTCTCTGCTCCATTTAATTAATGCTCTCTTCACCCTCTTCAATTTAGCATGAAACTCCAAGAACGGGCAGCCTACAAAATCAATCATCTAGTTTTGTTGTATGATTTCGTTAAACTGAGGATGTTTTGTCCAGAAATTCAAAAATCGAAAAGGCTTGATAGCATGTTCCTTTTCAGTATTGCAAATCACATGGAGAGGGGCATGATCTGACCCTTGTCTGATTAAGTGTTAGACCTCAGTAGACGGGAAAGCCTCAAGAAATATCGAGTTCACTAAAATTCTATCCAACCTTTTAAAAATGCAATTTTCCTCTATTCTCCCATTCCACCAAGTGTACTTACTTCCCGAAAATTTCACTTCTGATAAAGCACTATTGCTGATGCATTGAGCAAAATCAGTTGCCTCATGTTGAGTGAACTCCAGACCTCCCATCTTCTCCTCCTCATTCAAGATAACATTAAAATCTCCCCCAACCATCCAGGGAACTTGACAATTTTCAGAAATATGTACAATTTCCTCCCATAATTCAAATCTATCCATAGCATTACATCTAGCATACACAGTTGAAATAATGAAAGATTTATTATTCTTACAAAACTTCATAGAAAGTTGTTGTAAAGAATCCAATATTACAGAGCCCTCCCATTCTTCCCTCCAAAAAATCCAAAATTTGCCCGAGCTGTTGGCATAGGCATTGTTGAAACCTAACTTCCTTTTATATTGATCTAGCTCTAACGGATCTTGAAATGGTTCCATTAAAGCTACAAATGAATATAGATGTCTTCTATTTAGATCCATTAATCTCCCAAAAGAGTTGTGAGTATTAACGGATCTAATGTTCCAAAAGATGACTTTCTCAATCATTGATTACTATGAGAAAATTTGTCTTTATTGCTCCTTGTTTTGACTTGAAGAGGAATTGTGGGCCTTCCTCTTTTTGCCTTTAAACTATTGGTATGCCTTGGTGATAAATCACCTGCTTTGCTAATTTGCTGAATATTGTACTCTATGCTGTCATCTTCTTTTGTTTCCCTCCTGTGTTGTATTTCTTCATCTGACTCATCAACTAAATATGGAGCCTCTTTAAAAGGCAGCTCATGAATTTGTTCCTCCATTGTGTTCTTCACCTTTCCTGCACTTTTTTCCTGTTGATGTTCTTGGACTCTACTCTTCTGCACGCTTGCACTATTCACTGTATTATTACTGGTCCCCCCAAGTTTGCTAGAAACTCCTACTGGTTCACCACTCTTCATTGTTGTGTGCTGACTAATACTATTTTTCTCTTTGTTGTTGTGACTTCCTTGTACTCCTGGCGTTGATTTTTTACCTTGCTTCCCAAAGGCTCTTTCAACCCATTCTCTTGTAATTTCTTTCTCAAATTGTTTACTTTGTATTTCATTGGTCTGGACCTCTGCACCTTTGGAACTGTCCTCCATTTCAGCTTCCTGGTCTTTATTCTCTAAAGCGTCAAATTTGTTGCCAATAGCAATGTCCACCTTGGCCCAAATTTTTTCAGGTTGTTTCTTCCATCCTCTTTTTTTATGCTTTGGTTCTTTAAACCTATCTATCCTTTTGTTATGCTGGTGAACTTCATCTTCTTCTTGCTTCTCCTTTCTGTTGTCCATTTTACTTCCTAGTTGTGTATTCCCCTCTTCCTCCTTCTTATCTCCTACTTCTTGGTTCGTCTTTTCCTTCTTTGGATATAATTCTGGGTGCTCCACATAACATTGTTGCTCGTCATGTCCTTGTATCATACATGTCTTGCAATATTTTGGAACATAATCATACTTTATTCTTACCCACTTCTCCATTACCTCCCCATTAGTCTTCTTCATTCCTATTTTAATTCTTTTTGGGAACTTTCCGAGAAGATCCACCTCTACCTTTACTTTTGCACAACTGGGCCTTGTTTGATTTCTTGTCGCCATGTCAACCTGTAAAGGTTTACCCACTGTCGCTGCTAGTGAAAAAACAGTTTCTCTCCCAAAGAAATTTGGAGGAAGTGCTGGAAACGATATCCATGCTATTGTTGTTGTAGTCTCTTCCTCTGGATCAAACATTGGGTCCCACTTTAACGTTCTCATAGGAAACGACCAACTTTTTTGTGTTATGTAGAAAGCAGGCTTTGACAGTAGATGAACATAATCTTCCAAAAGAGACGCCCTATTAGAATATGTTTATTACTAAGTAACCCGATTTTACACTCTCCTTTTAATTCACATTGTTTTGGAATTAATCTCCTCAAATCTTGAATATCAGGCCATCCATATAAGAACTTTCCAATCACTGCATATTCAAGATTTTCATTAATAATCATCTGGTTAATTTCTTCCTGGTCCCATAGAACTCTTGGTTCTCCATGCAAATATGATATTGGCTTCAGTGGTATTGGCTTGGTGTTCGAAGGTGTTGGTTTTAGCGTGTTCGCATATGTAGCAATAGGCAGAATGGTTTTAACAGGTTGACCAACCTCTGTAGGAGGTTGGCCATCGGCCGTATTGGCCATCTCCACCGGAAAATAGGCAAAATAGGATTTAAACGACGGTAGGGTTTAGGGTCACCTCTCTGGCTTTGACTTGAATCTTTTTACCTCCCTTTTTATTATTTAATTAGTTTTCGAAAGCAATTTTTTGCTTCACTCTCCTTTTAGAGTGTGGATACCACGCTCTATACTGAGTTAGTAAAAAAAAGGCCACATAAGTTCAGTCAATGGTTAAAGGGTTTAAAAAGTTTCATTTTAATTGAGTTTAAGGGTTCAGTTGACTAAAGATTAAGTATAAGGGTCTAGAATACAAACGCATACAAATATAAGGATTCATTAGATTATTTCACCTAAAAGAAGAGAAGAGTGAGGAAGAAGAAGAGAGCAAAAATATTTTGCAAGAAAAAAAAAGTCACGCGCATAAAATTTGTGTAACACACATGCTTTGTTGAGTCAGCGAAAAGTGTCAAAATAACATAACAAAATTCTACATGAGGTGTCTAAAATGAACTTCGCTTAGTTGAGGTGTCTAAGTGAAACTTGGTGCCAAGTTTAAGGGGCTACCGATGGATTTGGCCTATATATTATTGAGTCATTGGAGCACTGAATTCAAATTGAGCATTGTCGAGCTCATTTTGAGAGTGACAATCTCAGTAAAATTTTCTCAAATCGAAAATTCATGATAAAAATGGAGCAATTCTATCACTACACCTTATTGTATATTTTCTCCATTTCTATTTAGTTACGTTGACATCATTTTATATTTTTTGTTTCTTAAGAAAATTAGGTAAGTTTATCATTGCATCTTTATTTTGTGTTCTTCTAAAATAAGGTTTCAATATATGAACATGAATTAATTTATTTTGATTAATTAATTTGACCAATGAACACTAACTAATTACTCCTACTTAATTTTTCAAATATATACTTTCAACGCTATTAACTGTTAAAGCTAAAATAGAAAGAATAATATATTTTGTAAAAATATCAAATATTAACAATTAAGAACAACATGTAAATAAACAGACAGAGTATTTGAATATTGATCGTTTCCCCCTCCAACTAAATTTGAATCGCGCTGCAAGTCTATTCGGGTGGCGCTTCCCACCAGATTTTTTCGATGCTAACATTAGTTAATTGACAATCTATTCTACTGTGCAGGAGTTTTTACCAGAGAGAGTAGCTGCTCAGCTCCTTGTGTTAGTCTGACAAATAGCAAGAAAAAGAAGCCGTAAATTGGGAAAATTCGTCGCCCCCGTTTGTCCAGAAGGGATAGTAAAAAAATACAAAGAATGATTATAAGGCATTCATTTACAGGGACCTGGAAGCATCACCGCTGGAAATGGAGTTTGAGATTTTGCTCGAACATGTGCTGCAATAGTAATAATACGCATCCATCAATGTCCAACGTTGTCTCCACTAACATTGCAATTACAGAATTAGCAAAAAAGGGTTCACTCGAACAAGCACGAAAGCTGTTTGACGAAATGCCTCAAAGATCAATTGTCTCATGGAACACCATGATTTATGGTTATTCCGAATGGGAAATGTTCAGTGAAGCGTTTAGCTTAGTTTCATTGATGCATAGAAGCTATATAAAGCTGAATGAGTCTACCTTGTCCTCAGTACTAAGTGTTTGCGCTCGATCACAGTCGCTCAATCGTGGTAAGGAAGTTCATGGGCTAGTTTTGAAATCTGGATATCAAAGTTTTCAGCTTGTGGGTAGTGCTTTATTGTATCTTTATTCAACGTGTCATGAAATCGAAGAGGCAAGGATGGTATTTGATGTATTGCATCGGGAGAATGAGTTGTTATGGAGCTTGATGCTTGTGGGATATGTTAAATGTAACTTGTTAACTGATGCTTTGGAGATTTTTAGGAAAATGCCAACCCGTGATGTTGTTGCTTGGACCACTTTGATTTCTGGATACTCAAAGGTTGAAGGTGGATGCCAGAAAGCTTTAGAGTTGTTTCGGTCGATGAGAGAGGATATTGAGCTTGTCCCGAATGAATTTACTCTGGATTGTGTTTTGAGGGTGTCTGGTAGATTGGGATCTTTATATGGGGGAAGAGCAATTCATGGGTTGGTAGTGAAGTTTGGGTTTGAGTGGGATCATTCTGTTTCTGGTGCACTAATTGATTTTTATTGTAATTGTGAGGTTCTTGATGATGCTATGTTAGTTTATAGTGCACTAATTAATCCTTCCTTGAATGATTCAAACTTGCTGATTGGAGGGCTAGTCTTGGCAGGCAGGATTGAGGAGGCTCGATATTTGTTTAACGGATTGATCAAGCGAGATCATGTTTACAATTTGATGATTAAAGGATATGCCATGTCTGGTCAAGTAGAGGAGTCAAAACAGTTGTTTCTGGAGATGTCAGAAAGAAATTTAACTTCCATCAATACTATGATTTCTGTGTACTCAAGGAATGGTGAAATCGATAAAGCTGTAGAGCTTTTTGAAGAAGTGAAAGTACAGGGAAATTCTGTTACCTGGAATTCTATGATTTCAGGATATACCCAAAATTATCTGCATGAGAGTGCATTAAAGTTGTATACGACCATGAGAAGATTATCAATTAGCCAAACTAGGTCAACATTTTCAGCCCTGTTTCACGCATGCTCCTGCCTTGGTTCACTTCAACAAGGTCAATTGATTCACGCAGATTTGATTAAGACTCCATTTGAATCCAATAACTATGTTGGAACAGCTCTTGTTGACATGTACTCCAAATGTGGGAGCCTTAATGATGCTAAAACATCCTTTCATAGCATTGCATATCCTAACGTAGCAGCATGGACAGCTCTGATTAATGGGTATGCACATCATGGGCTTGGCTCTGAGGCACTTGTACTTTTTCACCAAATGTTAGATGAAGGGATTGATCCTAATGCAGCAACCTTTGTCGGTGTCTTATTGGCTTGTACTTGTGTGGGTTTGGTTGGAGATGGCACAAGACTTTTCCACGTAATGCAAGAATACTATGGTATAGCACCTACTCTGGAACACTACACGTGCATGGTAGATCTTCTTGGTAGATCAGGCCATTTACATGAAGCTGAGAAGCTTGTTAACAGAATGACTATTGAACCAGACAGCATTATCTTTGTTGCACTGCTTAATGCTTGTTGGTTCTGGATGGACGTGGAAGTTGGAGAGAGGGTGGCAGAAAAACTGTTGTCGTTGGATCCCAAGTCTACATCCGGCTGTGTTATCATGGCCAATATGTATGCAGGATTTGGCAGGTGGTGGGAGAAGATGAGAGTGAGGAAAGCAATGAAGAAACTGCAGTATAAAAAGGATCCTGGATATAGTTGGATTGAACTAAACAACAAGGTTCAATTTTTCTCTGTTGATAATAGAACTCATCCTTTTTGTGATTTAATTTACTCAACTTTGGAAAACCTAACAGCAAATGTGGGCTCCGAAATTAATTTTGATTGTACTTCTTCAAAATTATATGGTGAAAGTGAGTTACTCTCTTAGTTAATCCTCCTGATTATATTGATATGCATAGCTTCCGTGGTGTTTATTGAAATTATTAGTTGTGTCAAAAAATAAATGCAACTAGCATCATATAGATTTCTGCTAAATCAGTTTGACTTCTTATGCATTAAAACTGATTATGGAACTCTGTTTTTTCTCCAAGGCTTCATTTCTTTAGAATGATATTTCACCTAGGTGGGTGCGTGGGATTTGTTATGGATATGCAACGGCTAATCTTTGATATATGAGGCCTTGAAAATCATACTAGGTTCAAAGGCATAGATTCAAGCGTTAGGAGATGCTTTATTCTGGGATATTGTCAGTTCTTGTTCATACACGTTTCCACAATTTTGACGGGTTCTCAGTATATATTCTTTCATTATCCTCTGACAGTATCCATTACAAAGTGGGTATACGTTTCATATTCCTAAGAAATAGTAGGAATATTAGTTTCTGGAGCTGCATCCATTTTCCCGGCATTATTCTGATGTTTTTCTGATCTTCTTTTTGGTAATTCTGATGCCTTTTTGGGGGAAAAGATCTCATACTACATGGTGTTTCCTAAGAAACAGTAGGACTAATAGTTTTTGGAACTGCCTCCCCTTTCCTGTGATAATTCTGATGCTTTTTCAGGGAAAAAAAAAAAGCTCATAGTTTACATGGGGTTCCTTATGGTTCAGATTTGATCTTCTATCGAATTAATCTTTAGAGAAAATGTCCGTTAATAATGCTTATCGTGAATGTAGTATTCAATTACTTTCATATATATTAGACCTAATCGTTACTGATGAGACGAGAGATAATTCAAGATTATGTACTAATTGTATGGTTCCTGTTGACCTGTCAATTGATTGTTTGAATGAGCTTGAAGCAGATTTCCTTTCTCCTGCCTATCCCAGTGATCTTTATTTTCCATTATATTTTCTAAAAATGTGATTGCTGGGTGAAAGTCGATCGTAGCAAAAGTGAAAAAGATAGAGAAAAAAAACCAGCAGCTTCTGGCACAATGTAAGTTCTTCAAACTCCTCAAGAGAAGTAACTGAAGGATTACACAGAGACAAAACAATGTATATATATATATGATATGGTTCACCATGTTATGTACTTGTTGGTCCTCTTTTCTGATCGTTGGTGAGTGGAATGGCTACTCCATTATTCGAGCAAGGTTCTACCTGTTTATCCAAAAATGAAATACTTAGCTATAACACGAAGGATATTGATTGCAATTTGCAACACACATGCCAGAGAGTTGCTTAAGTCTTGGTGCTGAGATTCTCAGTGACAACGAGCATCGATTGATCTTTCTTCTCTTCTAACTTGAATTCTTGCTTGAGTTTGTCATCGTTATACTCCAAATCTGGTCATTTCTGTGGTTCTAATTCCTTTACAGGGTTCTTTCGATACTTGAAATACAGTATAAGCTGCAGGATACAAAGGGGTGTTCCCACCAGATTTGGAGACTGAAAGAAGAAGAAAAAGAAGATTTGTGTACAAGTGAAATGAGAAAGTTGAAGTTGATATTTCATGTAACTACACTTTGTTCTTGGATTTATGGAAAATAAAAGTTTAAAAAGGTAAGTTAGTACTCCCTCTTCAGCTCTGCCCCAGTTTATATGACTCACTTTTCTTTTTAATCAGTCCCACATATTTCTATATTAAGTAATAATTTAACTTTATAATTCTCATTTTACCTTTAATGAAATGATTTATAGTCACACAAATAACTATCACTTATTTTAAACCACCAATTTCAATTTTATTTTTTTTAACTTCGTGTAAAGTTAAACTAACTCATATAAAATAGGACGAAGGAAATAGTAAACAAACCGCTAGAAAGAGATCATGGCTGAGTAGTCCATAGGCCATCCAAAGACCACTAGCAAGAAAAGAGAATAATGACAAGTAAAATGGCATAAACTCCACACTCTTTGTCTTGATCACTTGTCTCTGCAGTACACATATGAGTGTTTATTATAAAACAAATTTTACAAGTTGTTTGACATTAATATTATTTCGTACTAGATAATCATTTACGCTATCAGTATATATATATATCTCGAAATTCAAATACGAAAAATGTCTCACCACAACAACTAAAGGAGAAGCATACATAGCAATTGAAGCAACAAGTCCAATACTCCCTACAAAAACTTTTCGACGCTGGTGTTCATGAACTACAAACGTCGATATAATCCCCGTCGCTACACATATTAGAATAATAGGCACCACCATTTTTGCAACTTCCTTCTGCTTTTAACAAAAAAATAATTAATAATAATGCATACTATATACTATACAAAAAAATTAAAAAAAATTGCATCACACATATATATAACTTGCCTTTCCTTTAGTTGAAGAAAACCAGAAATAAATGAGAATGAATGAGATCTCCAAAAGTATCCCAATTCCATTTATAGTAACCACTGGGAAATTTTCCCATTTATAACTTACTATTGGTAACCCATACCATGTGTAGAGACAACAATTGAATAATGCTAGTACGTAAGGTACACATGAAAATCCTTCAATATTCTTCTTCTTCATAACTCGAGAAAATGTAAGCCTGTCGATAAAAAATTTAAGTTATATACATCATCACATAAGGATTTTTTACATCATGTCACATTTATTTGTTATATATAGCAGGTTATCTATCTTATTACGTACATTGGTGCAGCATAGAGCAACATGGAGGCGACATTCCCTGTGACAAATAAAACCATGCACATTTAATTTAATTATCATGTAGGACATAACGTATAACTTAATTACTAGTTATTTAAAATGAAGTAATATAAATATAAATTATAAAAAAAATATAGTTTACCCATTACTCCAACTGCTAAACGCAATCTTTCACCCATTTTTCTTTAGAGAAAAAAAAACAATAATTGAGGAATTTATAAGTGCTTAGAGGCAAGTAGTTAATTGTCTTTGAATTCTGTTATAATTATATATATATATATATACTATGGTTTTGATTAAAGTGGTGTGTCTACATGTATTTAAATTGTGGGTGGAAGGTGATCAATCATTTTCAAAATAAAAGAAATTAATTAGAAAAGACAAATTTGTGGTAGGAAAATTGGTTGGAAGCTAATCATGGTAATGTATTTTATGGAATAATTTTGTTCTAACTGTAAATGCTCCATTTAAAAATGCTTTATTGGGCTAATAATAGGACAGAGGGAGGGGATGAGAATTGAGATGCATGCAAAAAAGAAAGGCATAAAATTAGATAATTCTTGTTTTAGTAGATAAATAAAATTTGTTCTTTGTGTTTGGTGGAAGATGTTACTAGACTTCCACTATCCACTTAATATTTATGTTGCAAATGTTAAGTCATTAAATTTTGTTTAATATCAAGCTAAGTTTGAATGATTTTATTGATACAAAGACTTAAGTTGAATGATTTTATTGATATAAAATAAAGTTTAGTGATTTTACTAGATAAATTCTCAAAGTTAAGTGATCTTTTGACATATTAACTCGAGTTTTTGCTTATTTCATGTTATTAAATATTTTTTTTAGAATTGAACACTATTAATAATTGAAATAGTTTCTTAATATATAGATAATCCTATTTTTGTCTTAAATTCTTATAAATGACATTTATTTTGAGATAAATTATTTGATTAAAATGACACTTAATTTGAAACGAAAGAAAGTAAAACTCACTAAGTTTTACTGTGATTTATTTTTTTCATCCAGAGGAACCCAAGATGAAGTCTTTTCTTCCACAAGCTTCAAAGGATAGTCACCATTATATATATATATATATATATACTTTTTTTTATAAAATTAAAAAAAAAAAGAATTTTGGTTCGTGTGGTCGTGTCTTACTTTCACTCCATAACAAAGATATTTTTTTACGTGTTTTCGCCATAAAAACAAAATAAAAAAAGGTTCACACGAAGGATATCTTGAAGCTCTAATTACATTAGTAAAAATATATTCTCTCTAATAACTTAAACATTTAGATAATCATGCAACATGCAGAGGTCCTAAGTTTTCGAATATCATTTGATACCATTATCAAAAATAATTCTAACGTGTCGGGCTTATGGAGTCTAATTGAAAAGCATCAAATACATAATCACATCATTCAACGTATTGAAAAGGAATAAAAGAGCAAATCAGATCGATTACCATATATTTGCAGAATACGAATTATGAAATTATATAAAGGTGCAATTTTAATTTGAGGGAAAGGTGATTAGGGAAAAGAATTAACCATTCATATTTATGGTTGATATGATCAGCATTATCTTTTGTGATGTCCCCCATTCATCATCTCAACTTGAAATTATAGCTTACTAAACAAACTTGATTTCCTGATTATTGGCCATATATATCGTATATCTGTCTTGCTTTCATACTTTTTATCACAATTAAATATGATTCTTAAAGACTAGTTAGACTCTTCCTTCACTCATCGTTTTTCAATCATGCTTGTAAAATGACATCGAATTTTTAGTGCTTTTGTTTTGTCTTTTCTTTTAATTGATTGATGGGGTGGAGCATATATTGGAGGATTTAGGCTTAGTATATAGTTAGTACAATATTGTGCAATTACACTAATTACATATTTTAGCAAATAAAGCACCACTTCAAATTAAATTTACTATAATTTGTCTTTGGGATGGTAGGGTTTGAGAGTCTAGTGCGTTAGGGAATTGTAAATAACGCCAAATAGGAAAAACTCTGTGCCTCATGAGATTTAACGTCTTCCAAAATACAACTAGCTAAGTACAAGTGGACAATCATAAGTGGGGTCTGGGACAAAATATACGCAGCTTTACCCCTTACCTTAATGAGATAGAGAGGTTGTTTTCGATTGATTCTCAACAACCTTCCTCTTTTATCCTAGGGAAGACAATGTGAGCGAGGCCACATGGGCGGAGTTCATATAACTAGCCAAGCATATTTTTGGATTTCACGCAGTAATGGGTTTTGGAGACTGGAGTGAGGCTTAGCGAGCTTTATTAGGCCGACTAATGACTACTACATAAACCACTGCCTGAAAAGGCTTAAACAGCTAGAATTATTTCTTTCACGCCCTTGAACTATTACTCACGAATAAATTGAGAAAGCCCCAACATAAAGTTCTGATTCTTACTTCGTAGAGCTGGTGCTGCTAGCCTTTGAGAATGAAATCATCCCAGTCATTCATGGCATCAGTACCCTTATCCAATCGGTTACAGAATCGGATGTGTAAAACATAGATAATTGACTTACAAGTTTTTTACAAGCCACATAACATTTGCCAGTATCTTGTTTTACAATATTTAGTTATGATTCCCCAGTCAATGGAACATATCACTCAACATTATCCAATAAACAACTCCTTAAAATATTATGACAATAATAAAGCAACATCCCTTCATATCATATCCTCAATCCCTAATGCATTATGTAGCTATTTGAAAATCTAACCTGCATCCATTTTCCTTACCTTATCATATGGTTTATTATACTGCTCAATCATTTAAATAAGGATGCACTTACAACAATTTTTAAATTTTATGTCATAACGTGGACTTGCACATGCAGTTTCACTTGTGGCTTATATGGATGACGATCCTCCTCTATTTTATACAAGTGCTATTCTGAATCACAGCAGATGTCACCTATATCATCACAACCCCAAGTTATCCTGAGACAACAAGCACTAGCAGATGCTTGTACAGTATTTCTATTTCCCTTTTGCTTTTACCTAAACTACAAACTTAATGCTCCAAACACGGTAAAGCATATCCGATGACATATATATAGTATAGAAACACGACTAATACAATCAGAGACCACCATGAAAATTAGGACAATTGAAGATCACCATGTCGTAAATATACACATCAGTTGATTCAAACAGGTCTGTAAGGAGAAAAAGAAAATAATATAAGTTGTTTACAGGGTGTGTACTAACAGATTTGGTTTTGAGTCTAGTGAAAGAGGATGTAATTACAACTATAGTGGTAGAAAAGATTAGTGTACACGCAGCTACTATATACTATACAGTATGGGCAAGATTGCTGACACAGGAATAGGGGTATAAATTTTCTCCAATACAATGATCAAATGGTGTTGATTTCTTTAGAATATGTACCGGCGAACATAATCCACTCGAGTTGGATGCTTGAGCTTCATGAGAGCCTTAACTTCATGCTTCCGTACCATCTCTCTCGAAATATTTAGGTTACCCGCAATTTCTCCCAATGTTCTATCACCTTTGCCATCAAGTCCATATCTTTGTCTGATTACTAGACTCTCCTTGGGCTTAAGAGAATCAAGCTGTCAAGGGAGAAACATGATTTCAGATCAGATTTAAAATTAATGGTTCAGAAATCCTGAACGCCTCGTAATTTAACAAACTGAAACTTATAAACTTAAAATGATTTTCATTTATGGCAATACATATCTTAAGATTCAAGATTTACAGGTAGTAGTTCAGCATATCTACTAATAGTGTCCTTTCAACGACAGAAGTTTCCATTACTAATCTTTGAAGTGCTATTAGCATCTGATTCTCTGCTTTGAAAGCCCGATGACCTCATAATGAAGGCCTCTAACAAAAAGAGATGTCAGTTTCAAAGATAGGCTTTGGTCACCAAAGCTTAGATAATCCTAGGGATGGCAAATGGGCATTTTAGGCTGAATTTGAGCGGGTCAAGATGGGCAAACTCAATAAATGAATCCTTGTCCAACCCCTGCCCAAAGTTTACTTGGGATAAGATGGGTTTGCCAAGCTTGGGCTAAACAATGGGTTATAACTCAACCCTCCCAATTTGACCCAACTTTTGTTATTTTTTTAGATCTCCATAAACTTTCTTAACCAAATATGCACAAACAAGTATTCATTATTACATTTTAGAAAAAGTTATAAATGTATCTAATTTTATAACCATAAATAATTCTGTGATATTTCGTAAATCGCCCAAGTGATATTACTTCACTCTTAACAGTTCTCTTTTTCCCCATATATGTGCAAGTTAAACAGCATAAGGTTTTGTATAAAAAATAAGTCACCTTATCCATTATAAACAAGAACGAAATTATGTGCTTTGGGGTGTTCAAGATATATATTCAGTCACCAAGGATATTCAAATGTTATTTCGAGGACTCGGATGGTTAATTCAGGAATTCACAGAGGAAAAAACATTACCACATCATCAAGAGCAAGCCTGAGTAGAGCTGGCTGCTTCCTCTTATCCCCATCAACACCATCTACGTCAGTTATTCCATTGATGAGTTCTTCTTGGGTTGTCTTGTTTCTTGCATGGAGAGAGGAGACAGGTTTAGATACTTTCATCACTTCATGGTATCTCTCAGGGGAAAGTCCAACTCTTTTAATTATTTCTTCATCTGTTGGTATCCTCTGAAGCTCAAACAGCAACTCCAATTTGGCCTTCTGGATTTCCACTCTGATCTGAATCAGAAAAAGAATATCATTTTTTTTCGCACTGACTAATTGATAATTATGAGCAAATGAGTCCCGCAGATCAGACATTTCCTTGAAGACGAGAAGTATACTCCTAATGGGGTCACAAAAGAACTTACAGCTATTTAATGGATTTTCCATTTTATCTATACAAATTCCTTTAGTTGGAAGCCAAGAATGATTTTATTTTACCAAGTGAAAATGTCTCATAAATAGAGATAATATTGTTTTTTCACCAAATGAAACAATTCCTTGGCTTCCAGACAGTGACAGAACAAAGAAATTGGTTCTTTGATGGGTAAACAATAAAATGTAAAAACACTGGCAGATAGAAGAAAGAAAACGTACAGATTCAAGCCCGAATGGAACTTTGGTGAAGCTTGAGGTTGTCATAGAACGTATTATGGCATGCCTTATCCAAAAAAGACCATAGGTTGATAGCCTGAATTTTCTATTAGGTTCAAATCGGTCAATAGCTGTGATTAGACCCTTGACGCCTGCCTGACAGAGGTCTTGGAATCTTGACCCATTTGCAAAATCTTGAAAATATTTGTTCATAACAAACAAAACAAGTCGTAGATTGTGCTGCAACCGAACAAGACTGCAAAGGTGAGTTATTTATAAAGCTAAAACACATCTAATATCTGGATGCATATGTAAGTTAGACGACATCAAGAACGTGGGGTAGTTCAAGTTACACTAGTACTATTGGCTTCATTTCCCCTTTCAGGGGCATAGATTCAAGATCAATATTTCAGAATTTCAAGTATACAAGACACTCACAAGAAAATACAGAAGATAATTAAGTGTGCTTTATAACATGTAAAACTACCTAGCACATATTACTGTTTGTAAGCAGTACATGGGAAGATTGGCCAGTTTCAATGATATAACAAATTCATGTTGAGGAATTATGAAAAAACAGATCACATCAGGATCGCTTGACGCGGATTATAAAACCAGAAACAAGTTTACTTTTGCTTGAGGCATAAATTGAACTTCTAAGGTGCACAGCAAGAAGGTCTTACAAGTAAAAAGAAAGAAAGTACCTTAATCAGCTTATTTCTAGCAGCTCGACCAACTTCCAGCTTTTTCCGTAGTTCAGAGGCATCCATATTTGTTACCTCAGCCACTTCACCATCAGTTGGTTCTCGCCCCAAATCGTTTTGCAAGTTTTCTTTAACTTGTAGGATTGCCTAAATAACAACATCTGACTCTCAATCGTAAAGCAAAACAATAGCAACACTAAAATCCAATGAATAAACACAAACTTCCTTTTACGTTTAATTTTTTTTCAGTTAACTGTAAAATGTGTGTACCTTCATAGGTTGCATCAACTTGAAGAGCCACACATGCTCAGATGATGGAAGCACTGGAGGGATCTTCATTTTCTTCCAGTCTAAGCTTGCTAAGTCAGTAGCACCTGAATATTCTCTGACAAGCTTATCAATTTTTTCATCTTCTGTGTCCTCTTTAAGTTTTCTTCTTTCGGATGAAGCAACCATTTCACCTTCTTTATTCTTTAGTAAAGCAATCCTCTGGTCAAGATTCAACCTCTTTGACTTCTTTCTACGATTTTTGACCACATTATCAGCAACTTCTTTCTTCGCTTCCTCATCACCTTCTACAATCCTCTTCCTCGTCCTTGGCCTTCTCTTCACCAAATGATCCTGAACTTCTGTATTGGAGCTAGCAGTTTCCAGACTGCGCTTGTAGATACTTTCAAGTTTGGCAGCAGCTTCACTGTAGTCTAATTCTAACGTACTTGGAGAGGCTTCGATCGCTACAGCATGCACTCTCTCGGAACGCTTAGACACTCGTCTTGACCTCTTTTCATTTTCTTTAGATGTTTCAATAGGCAAGGATATGGATTCTTTAGGTGCAATTAAAGTTGTATTCTTCGTTTTATCTTTTTTAAACGATACAATTACTGGCCTTTTAAGCGGACTTAAACGAGTCGAAAACCTTGAGCTTAATCCCAATGGACTTCGAGATGCAGAGCTTGAAACAGTCACAACTCCCATGCCAAGTTGTGCTATCAAAATTTTACTCAATGAACAGTAGAGCTTCTCACAGACTATTCCCCTGTCAAATCCAATATACATGCATTATGATATGTAAAATAAATTTAACTCAACTGGAAAACAAATGGTTGAGGAAATTCTCTAGGGCATGAAATATGTTCTTTTTCTGTTTGTGTCCTGAAGAAGCTTCACTACGAACAATCAACAAATTAAAGTTTATTAGTTGAAAATTCCGTAGGGTATTCACAAAAAAAGGCATAATAAATAAATGTGTCCTTTAACTTGGCTTTAGTTGGAATCTATGCCCGTGCAGAAGTAGACACTTACAGTTGCGTAAAGTTGATCAAGTAGAGACACGTACCGTACGTGGCATACATAATGAATGTAGTGTCACCTAGGACGTGAATTGTCATATAAGACACCCCATAGGACACATGGTCTACTTGTTCAACTTTTACGCGGTTAAATGTCTATTTTTACACGCCCAAAATTAGAGGACATAGATGTCACTTATGGTCAAGTTAAAGGGGCATGTTTATGTATTATGTGTAAGCAATTCTGAGATTCTGTTAACTGAATATCATAAGCAAGTTCGATTTGGAGAATCACTCTACTATTCAATCACAATCATCTTATTTTCTAAAATAAATTCTGTTTCCTCATTTTCCACAAGATCGGAGTACTAAGACATTGAAGATGCATCAGTTGAAACAAATCGGAAACTAATCTCTAACTCAATCAAACGACAACGACGCCGGAAGGAGGTAAATCAAAACTATTTAGAGCACTATTTAACAAACTTACTCAATTTCAGTACTCATAAATCAGAAAACAATATATCGCACCTGAAACGGAGCCCAATCGAATTTCAACTCTCACAAAGTAATTGATCCCGGCGACGATGAAGATTCCGGTAGCGAAACTGATCAAGGCAGAATTTTTATTTATTTTTCTCAAACAAAAATGATCGCAGTGGAAACTTGAGAGGCTGAAAATGGAAGTGTGGTAGTTAATAAGAAAATATTTTTTTCTAAATAACAATATATACCTTGTCGAATTTCGGTGTCCACAAGCTCTTTTCTCCGACTATCCAACGGTTAAGATTTCTTGTTTAGAAGATCAACGGTGTAAAATTTTTGTCCATGTGGATTGAAAAGGAGAAAGTGATGACGTGGACAGTGCCATAGCAGAAGAATAATGGGAGTGAAAGAGCATACGTGGCAAGTTGAGAGTGGAAGCAGAGATATTTTGAAAGAGTATATGGATGTGGTTACTGACACGACGTATTGTTTTTTTATTGTTTAAAAAAAATGTTCTAGTGGGACCTACTGATGAAGTGGTGTGGAGAATCTTACGTTTCTTATTTTGTGCCATTTGAATTAATATATTTTCTAGTTTATGTTTATTAGTTGTCTGCCTCATAATTTACACAAGCAGTGAATCTTGACTATTACTAGTATTATTTGAATTTTTAAGGTGATTTTAGTAAGGTGTATAAGAATAGTATTGAATATAATGTATCGTATTAATGGTTGTATTAATTAGTTACTATATTGAGATTATTTTTATGTTGTGTTTGATTTGTTGTATTAAAAATAGCATACGCACTTTTATTATAAAAGTTATTGTTGACTTATTGTATATATTAGTAGTTTAGAAATGGTAAAATGTTAAAACTCTAAAGAGAAAAAGCATAAGACAAAACTTTTAGAATCAAGTCTCTTTCAAAGAGGGCCAATATGAACACTGGAAATTTTCATGCCCTTTGAATATTGGAAAGGTTCTCATATTGTTGATTTGTTGATTAACCGATAAATCAATTGATTATCGTTAAATTTTGAATCAACTAATATCTTTATTGGTAAGGCTATATATATATATATAGTGTATTTAAAAAATCAACAACTAATAAACTTAACTATTAAGTGCAAATATTCAATTGAACTATTCGATAAGTACTCATAATGGCTAACATAAGCTCTCGTCTTGTTTTCATGCTCATAGTCAAGCTCATTTTCTCTGTCCTAATTTATATGTGTTATTTTAACTTGGCATGAAGTTAAAGAAATGCTTTTGAATTTTGTGGTTTAAAATAAGTTGTAGATATTTGTGTGGCTAGAAACCATTTCATTAAGGGTAAAATGAACATTTTAAAGTTAAATTGTTACTAATTATGAAAATGTGTCCTTTTTGAGATGAACTAAAAAGAAAGTAGGTCATATAAATTGAGACAGAAAAAATAGTTAATTTTGAGCGTGTGTGGTTGAAATTTATTAAAAGCACCTGGACAAAACTATTTATAAAATTTGAGGAAAGGTGAATTGGACGAGTATATATGGAATCAAAAGTCAGAGCTAAAATTAATCTTGGAAATATCATTGTGATAATTAATGTATCATTTCTTTTTATAGATATACACACAATATATACTTGATATACAATTTTCCCATGTATTTAAATGTGTTTCGTGGACACAAGACTATAGAGCTCTTGAACTACCTATATGAACAAGAGCAGATAAGTGCTTAATTGGACAAAGGACGACTCTTCATCACTGCTCTTCAGCAATATTCATCATATGATCCAAGAGAATCACTAAGAATTGCTCTTGTTATTTTGTTAATTATTCACATTATCAAAGGGTTAATATATTATAAGTTTATAAAATTTTGTAAGTCTAATTATGATGTCATACTGAACTTTAGAAGTATATGATTAAAGTTGTAAGATTCACATTCAAAAATAATAGTACTAATATTTACCTGGAGTTTGACATATTACTTATGCAAGTAAATTTAAGTAAAACTTCAGACATTTTACCTAAAATTTTGTTTGACATATTATATGATATATTGTGCCAAAGCCAAACTACGCTACCATTTGGCCGTAGTTTTCCAAATTTTTTTGGCAAATATTATTTGGGTGAAATTTTATCATGAGTTTGGCCATAGTATTTGGAAAACATATTTCACTTTTTTAAGAAATATGATTTATACCCATAAGTTTTAAACTATCAAAATTAACCATACGTTTGTATTACACAGCAAGATAGAAATGTCGACGTAACAAGATTCATGACTTCCGCAACAAGCCAATTAGATCTTCATTGCAACAAATAACAAGTAGTGTCTATGACACTGGAGCAATGTGGTAGTTCGGAGCGAGTGCAACAAGCATCATTCCATACATCGTCGTGAAGTAGACAAAGCTAATGACTTTGTTACCCTGAGTCGATTGTTCGTCATTTTCATCAACAACCATATCAACACTTTTATATTCACTGAATATTCCATCACTGTTTTGTTGTTCACGTAAAAAAATTATGTGTTACAACGCAAACAACAACTATAGAGGGTGTTTTTGTAAAAGATAAAATTTTGGTGTAGATATTGAATTTTTAAATGCCCTCAAATAATGAGATTTGGTCCAAATACTAGTTTTTTCTAGTATTTGGAAATTTGGGTTATTTGCCAAAATATCATATATATATAAAAGAGAACCTTAGGCCCGCCTACGTGGCGCCACCACAGATCAGAATTTCCTTTTAATTTATTTTTTTCTAAACTAGCCTTCACAGTTCATGAAAAATTGTGACTTTTAAGAAAAGTTTCAACTTTTATGAAGAGTTGCGACTTTATGAAAGGTAGTGACCTTTTCGGAGGGTTGTGACATTTCCAAAGAGTTGTGACCTTTCCGATAAGGCACAATAAGCATTTGTTCACACTACCCTTTGTTGCATTTAAATAGAGGAATTTCCTCTCATTTTAAAACAATAAAAATTTTGAACTTCTTCTTCTTCTTATTCTGCACAATTAAATATTCATGTATTTTGCTCTTGTTGAGTGGCTTACTGACACCATTGTTTTGTATCAATACGTTGTTGAATAAAATTGTTCCATCCTAAGAGGATCTAATTCTTTAAACCCGTGTATTAGAGGGGAATAATTTTTTTTAGGGGACATTGTGCACTTAGCGGACTCGATTTTTTCCTTTCTGTTTCATTCTAATTTTACATATCCTGGTATTTTTTTACAGTCATTAATTTATGCTTATGATGCTAATTGTTGTTTTTGAGTACATGTTTTAAACTCTATTGTTTATGTTTCTGCAAAGTTATTGTCTCCAGTTATATTGAACATATACACATATAGTAGGTATATTCATTGTGTAGACAATAATTATTGTACTCAGTTTCAACAATTCATGTTTTGATATTTTATATAAAGTTCTATGACTTAAAAGTACTACATATAAGCTTACATATTATCTATTTAACATAGATATGATTTTTTTTAAAAAGTTTCTTCACTTATCAATTGGATAAATTCTTTATGATAATTCAAAAGTTATAATTGCTTTCATGTTCAGGCGTAATTTCTTTTTTGAATCTGTTAACAAGTTTTTAAAATTTTTCCCTGAGACATATATCACAATTGTATAATCTATGCAACTTTAATGTGTTCTTTTCTTACGAAATGTCTTTGTATATATATTCTTATTTTCTTCTTTATTTTCCTTTTAATGTTGATTAAAGAACCAAAGATTTATTATTTCCTGAATAATTCATCCATTAGAGGTTCTTGAGTTATGTGATAATGACAAATAATCAAATTCATGTTGGAATATTGTTAATATTTTTTTAAGATCCTATTTTTTTATTTTTTTTAATATATGGATATTAGTAAAGGATTATTTACAAGTTCAATGCAATTATTATTTATGACCGCGCGAAGGGCGGACAAATTACCTAGTTTGCTAAGTAATGATAAATTATATAGACAAACACTATTTGTCAAATTTCTTATTTAGGAAATCTATGGCCAAACGGATATGTTTGATGTTGTGGCTCTTTGACATTAGCGTAGATGACTGAACTTGGCCATTTATGCTTAAAACCTCATGTATCAAGTCATCTATCCATCAATTTTAATATGTATAATGATTATATCCATTGGATGAGTGGAAATAATCCTAATGGTGTAGCTTTATGTTTTGTAGAGGTATTTTTGTAAATAAATAAAAATTAGAAATTACATAATACATAATTATTTTTATATATCAAATCAAAGATTGCATCAGAAATAATCTCAGCATAACTAATATCAGAATTATTAATATATCTTATGCAACATTATTATTATACATCTTACCAAATGACTCTAAAGTAACTTCAAATTTGAAGCCGTAAGTAGGGGTGTGCAAAAATCAAATCGATCAATAAATTGAATCGAAAAAAGTGTTATTGGGTTATTGGGTTAACGGTTATTTAATGATTTTATAAAAAAAATTATTGGGTTATCGGTTCGATATTGGTTTTCTAAATATAATAGATTACCATTTTAATTTTTAGTCATACATAAATACCAAATAAAAAATATTAATATAATCACTATATTAGACTATAACTATAAGGACCCTACACAATTAACACTACTTAACTCTGCTCTCTTTATTTACATCTTTAGGTTCACAACGTCAAAACCTAAAAAACTAAGAATGACGACGGGTAGGGTTTGCAACGACGATGGCAAGGGTTAGGCAACGACTAGATTGTGAATTGTGAGTATTTTCTATTCGTTTACTACACTAAGCATAATTTTTTCACACAAAGAGTAATTTGATTTCTCTCTTCTTTTATTTCGCGTCAAATTGTTGGACAAGCCATATATTTGTTTTGAAAATATTTTTTTATTAGTTAAATCGAAAATCGAATCGCTAAAGACCAAAGAATGATAAACCAAGAACCGATAAACTGAACCAATAATACTCAAAACCGAACCGATCAATATACACCCGTAGCCATAAGTTCTCTTGAAAAAAATCAAGTAGGGGTTTGGTAATGCAATTTGAAGCTTAAATTTAACGTTATGATTGAAATCAACGTTTGTTTATCACATTTGATCAAAAGTACAACTTCAATTTGAAAATTTTGATTTCAAATCTCATATGTCAATATGGGCTAGGCCCGTTGGGCAGGCCTGGCTTAATCCGTGATTTGATAGGGTTGGACTACGATTTTTAAAGCCCAATTAAGAAAAGGATTTTTTAGCCCGGCCTGAATAAGTCTGCCGATTTGTGGGGCTTGAGAAATATGGATAGGGTTGGGCCGTGGGTCAAATAAAAATTAATTAAAAAATAAAAATAAAACAGATTATTAAAAATAACAAGAGTCTAAACTCAAAATCTGTTTAAAGTTTGAAATATTACAATTTAAATACAAATTATGTTTATATATGTACTACATAAAATAAAAATTCCCTAAAAATTCTAGGGAATCACTACATAGGCCATATCCTATGAAATATTGTCATAGTTTTTGTATTTTATTATGATCATTGGAAACAATTCGATTAATATTTTTATTTATAGCTATTTATGCTTTTACTTGAAATCAAACTTAATAAATATTATAAAGATAATTTTATTTGTGTATTTGATTAACAAGTAGTAACACTAACACCATGTAATATTGTCTTGTTGATATTAATGATAATATTCTTAAATTATAATCTAATTTAAAAAATTATAAAAAATATAGTTTTTAAGAAAAGAGGACTATCCCGACAAATCTCGTAGCCCACGTACTTGTGGGCTGGGCCGACCATTTTCTAGCCCACACAAAAAATGGGTTAGCCCGGCCTGACCCGTCAAATTTCAAAGTCTGTATGGGTTGGCTCGGATGGGGTGGGCCAGCCCATATTGACAGCTCTACTAAAAAGTAAGATTTCAATTATTTTTTTCTAAAAATAAATACATAAAACTTAACTCGTAAGTTTATATTTTGTAAGGAGACTTATAATTTTATTTTTTTTAAAGTTTGATTGAATCATGCTCTGAGACTATATGTACAAAGTGAGATGATTATATGTTGGTTTAGCATTTTAATATTACTATTTTAATATATTAATTTGCTTTACTTCACCTATCAATGCACATAGGTATTATTGCCCATTATTTTTTGGTTACAAAAGCATTCAACTGAACGTTGGGTCAACACCTTGGGCAGTTTTGCATTTGCACGTTGGTGCATTTGTTGCCCACACAATTACTTCTCCAAATTATTCCTCCATTACACCTTGTAACCTATGTAACTCCTAAGACCATTATCTTCACTATTTACTACACCATTATCTTTCTATTCATTGCTAGGAAGACTTCTTCTAGTATAAATAGTGGTGGTCTTCATTTGGTTTGGGAAAGATACACAACATACAAGAAAAATATAGAGTGAAAGAGTTAGTCAAAAAGAGAGTTCTTATTAGTTGAAGGGAGGTGTTCTTTTTGTGGAGCTTTGGACTCAACTCTTGTCCAGAGTTGTTGAGTTATATTTTGTGATTAGGCTGTTGTATCCTGGAGGGGACAAGTCAAGAAGGACTACTGCTGGACCGGTGAAAACGTTTGCTGCAGTGGGCTTGAATCTCCTTAAAGAGAGCGAGATATCCGCGCCTCAGCCTGAAGAGATTTATTTCTTTATTTTTATTTTCAATTGTAATCTTGTATTTTTGTTATCTTGTAAGTTTTTCACTAACATTATATATTAAAGAATATATAGTTATCACCATTGTTGTTAATTTATTTGACCAGTACATCTTTTAAAAAATTATGTGTATTATATTAAAAGTTTCTAATCACAATCATTTATATATAAGAAGAACATGAATATATGTGATTTGTTAATGTTTTGTGTTATATCTTATTTATAAACTATGATTTACTGGAATTTATATTTATGAAAATACTACTTTTATCTATAACAATGTTGTGAAACTCAGGACAAATGTATCTTATTTATGTATGCAACACTACGTACAAAGCCAAATGTTTGCTTGGAATTGGTCAAGTTAATTTAGTGTTTCTTAGTGCGCAAAAGATGAGCAATTATTTAAAAAAAAGAAAAAAGAGAGGGAGTTTTACCTGAAATTTATCAATATTGACCATGAGTTAAATAGAATGTTCAGAATTATTAGATGAAATTAATACACTAATTTCTCTATTTAATTATACTGTTTGTCTTTCAAATGAATTGATTTTTAATTTTTACTCTTTAAATAATTAATATTCTTTTGTTTTTTTTATTGATAAGCAATCGAACTTATGCGCAAATATGCTAGAACAATTGAAAGGACCCGGTCAATTGAGTCCCCATTTTCTTCTTCAACAAAATATAAGACGAGAAAGAGATGTATATAATTTGAACTTTTAAAAAAAAAAATAGTTTTTCTTGCACGGCTAGACATTAGAATTCAAAAGGCATTATCAAAGTCTCAAAACGCGTAATCACTTGAGCGGGTCATACTCAAATCCTCCATCTTCCCTCGATCTCAATTTACGTGATATTCAATGTTTTTTAGTCCGTCTTAAAAAATATCGCTTTTTTTATTTGACAATTACTGAATGGTACCATTCCGATTGTGAAGAAAAATCAACTAAAAATAAGCATTAAAGTCACTTTAATAGAAATAACTTTGTTAAAACATAACAAAGTCTTTTCTTATTTCTTAAACTTTGTATCTGACAAAAAAAAAGTATTACTTTACTTGTGGAATATACGTGGATTTTATTTATTTGTTTATTCTCTACAACCAATTATCATATACCATCCCTTCATTTCATCGTTTTGGTTTAAGCATTCTTTGAACCTATATTTTTCTCATCATGCATGTACCTACTTGGGAAGATATAATTAACAACTTATTTATTTTTCTACTTTTTCTGCTTTTTGATGGACGCGTGGGTCCATTAATGGAGAAAAAGAAAAGGAAAAAAGTGCTCTATATTTTTAGAATAATTTTATAATTCTTGATGGTGTATAAATTTGATTTTTTTAATTAAAGAATCAACATAACACGAAGTTATAGTCATTTCAAATGCGCTGTATTTTTCAAAAGTATACGAAAGGGTGTTAATTGCAACTATTATGAGTTAGAAAAAGTCATATATATCAAATGTTTTTTCAATTGGAAAAGTAAACTTCTTAATTACACGTATAGCAATTGACACATTTTATTAAATTATGAATTCCCCTACGGTGCACAAATTATAGCTTTGAAATTGAGTTACCAAGATTGTTTGAGTAATTTCCCTAGATAGTCATTCATGTTTGAGAAATTACCTAATAATATTACTTTTATTCATATTTTTCTCAAAATATACTTGATACAAAAAAACATTTTTCTCTTTCCTATGTCACATTATTTCTCTTTTACTAATAATTAAAAAATTTAATTTTTTAAATCAACTTATATGATATACTCGGTAAAAATAATAATTACATAACACAAAGTGAACATTTTTAAACAACTCATATTTGTTTTCTGTTATTACGGTTAACACTAATTATTTATTCTAAATCATTTTTCAAATCATTCATTCTTTAAGTTCTTATAAAATGCGCAAGGTGAACATTAAAAACAAGTAAAAGTGAACAAAAAAAAGAGAAAAAGTTTGACGTTAGAGAACAATTTTCACGTACTCATAAAAAAATCAAGAGTATTATATCAACTAATTCTTTTACGGATTTTTTTCTAGCAACTATTCCCTCTGTCCATTTTTATTTATTCATTACGTTATAAATAATTATTCATTTGTTACTTGTTTACTTTAGAAAATCAAGTGATAATTTATTACTTAATTCCTAATTCACTCTTATTATTAATTATAGTCATTCATCAATGCATTTTTTAAAATATTAAATTTATTATTTTAAAAGATTGATATGGTAAAATTATCTTTATTATTCTTAAGAGATATGTCAAATTAATACTGAACAAGTAAAGATGTAAAAATGGACGGAAAGAGTAGAAACTAAATTTTCCAGTTTAAAAAAATTAAAAAATATTATTAAAAAAAGAATAATATGACATGAAATCTCATTAAAAGTGTGCACTTTGCATATTCTTTAAGAAATTAAAGAAGGAATGATTTAAAAAAATAATTAATGTTAAATGTAATAATAGAAAAAAAATGTCTATCTCTTAATATGCTAAAGTAAAAAACTAAAAATGATAAATAATTAAGACTTTTTTTTTACTGAATATAACATATGAGTTATTTTAAAAAGTTAATTTTTTAAAGAAAAAATGAAAATGTGACATCACTACATAAAAAATGATCTTTACCGGTAATTAATTAACGGCAATAGCTCAATTGCCACTAAATATGTATTTTTAGCGGCAATTAACACTCTTTGTATATGTCTCTAAGGCCTTTAGCAACATTGGATCTAATGACACTTAACTAATGCCGGTAAAGGCATTAACACTCTTTATTAATGTGTCTATTTATTACCGCTAAAAGTTGTTTTGATTGTACTGCATGGCATCCCAATAGAAGAGAGAATAATTATTTTTTTGTGTCAAGTATATTTTGAGGAAAATATGTAAAGTTGGGTGATATTGTGGTCCTAAAACAAACATAAGTGATATTACTAGGTAATTTCTCAAACATGGGTGATTATCTAGGGAAATTACTCATATTGTTTTTCCCATTAGATAATCAAGTTAAGTCATGTGAACAAATCATTACTACATCAAAAATGTTCTTTAACGGTAATAGCTTTATTGCAGTTAAATATGTATTTTTAGGGGCAATTAACACTCTTTATAAATATCTCTAAAGCCTATAACGATATTGAATCTAATGACTAATTAATATTGATAATAAAGGCTTTTAATACTCTTTGTTAATGTGCGTATTTAGTGCCAGTAAAAGTCATTTTTGTTGTAGCAAATGTTATTCCAGTTTAATTGTCATGTGTCCACGTACTAAATCATTTTATTGCTCAAATTCATTTATGTAGTAAATAATGAGAAATGATAAAAGGCAATAAATTAAAAATAAGAAGAAAATTGAACACATATAGCATTTCGCATTATTACTAGATATAGGACCCCGTGCCAGCACGGGGCCCAATATATATATTTTTTTAATTTTAATTTATGTCATATTATGAAATTTGAGAAATTATTGAAATTTTTATATGATTTTAAAAATATTTTAAATTTTTAGCTATTGTGATTTGTAGTACTTTTTTTTAACAAAATTTTGAAAATAATATTTATTACTTTGTTTGTTCTAATTTATGTGGCACACGCACAATTTCAAATATTAACCATTTTTTATATGTCTCTTTAATATATTAAGTTGTTAATTATTGTATTTTATAGTACAATTTTAACCTAATTTTTTAATAATATATGTTATTTGCGATGTCCCAATTTATGTGTCATTAATTGATAGATTTGTTGGAGTCAAGAGATTTATTTTGTTAATTATTGTAATTTATAGTTTTTTTTTTCCGTCAATTTCAAACAATATATGTTGTTAATTGATAGAATACTTTTAATGTAATTTTTAAAAAAAAATATGTGTGACTGTCCATGTCCCAATTTATGTGGTACATGTAAAGTTTTGACAATTAACCAAAATTTTAATACATTTTAAAAAATATTTTTAAGTCGTTAAATTTTAAGTAATTTAAATTGTTGTATTATTTATTACAATTTATAATACTTTTAAAGTAGTTGAAATATTGTACTATTTATTATGATTTATAACACTTTTTTTTAAAATTTATGTCATATTATGGAATTTGAGAAGTTATTGAAATTTTTATATGATTTTAAAAATATTTTAAATTGTTAGCTATTGTGATCTGTAGTACTTTTTTTAAACATAATTTTGAAAATAATATTTATTACTCTATTTCTTCTAATTTATGTGGTAGATGCAGAATTTCAAATATTAACCCTTTTTTATATGTCTCTTTAATATATTAAGTTGTTAATTATTGTATTTTATAGTACATTTTGAACCTAATTTTTTAATAATATATGTTATTTGCCATGTCCCAATTTATGTGGCAATAATTGATAGATTTGTTGGAGTCGAGAGATTTATTTTGTTAATTATTGTAATTTATAATTTGTTTTTCGTCAATTTCGTCGACTATTTTTCTTATTAATTATTGTAATTTATTGTTTCTTTTTCGTCAATTTCAAACAATATATGTTTATCATATAATCCATTTTATGTGGTACCAATATAATTTAGAGAGTCAATTAAATTTTTTATATAAGTTTTAAATAATTAAGCTGTTAATTATTGTAATGTATAGTATTACTTATATTATTTTTAAATATATTTAAATATTATATGTTAGGTTTTTTATCCTAATTTATATGGCATTGATAGAATTTAAAGTGTCAAATAATTGTTAATTATTGTAATAGATAATATGGAGTATTTAAGTCATTTATAGTATAGTAATTAATATATATTATGTAGTATTTAAGTGTTATATTATGGAATTTGAGAAGTTATTGAAATTTTTATATGATTTTAAAAATATTTTAAATTGTTAGCTATTGTGATTTGCAGTACCTTTTTTTTTTTACATAATTTTGAAAATAATATTTATTACTCTCTTTGTTCTAATTTATGTGGCAGATGCAGAATTTCAAATATTAACCCTTTTTTATATGTCTCTTTAATATATTAAGTTGTTAATTATTGTATTTTGTAGTACATTTTGAACCTAATTTTTAATAATATATGTTATTTGCCATGTCCCAATTTATGTGGCATTAATTGATAGATTTGTTGGAGTCGAGAGATTTTCTTGCAGCCGTTGAAGTTTGTATATCGAAAACGTTATTTTGTTAATTATTGTAATTTATAGTTTCTTTTTCGTCAATTTCAAACAATATATGTTGTTAATTGATAGATTTTTTTGGAGTGAACTATTTTTTTTATTAATTATTGTAATTTATTGTTTCTTTTTCGTCAATTTCAAACAATATATGTTTATTATATAATCCATTTTATGCGGGACCAATAGAATTTAGAGAGTCAATTAAAATTTTTATATAAGTTTTAAATAATTAAGTTGTTAATTATTGTAATGTATAGTATTACTTATATTATTTTTAAATATATTTAAATATTATATGTTAGGTTTTTTATCCTAATTTATATGGCATTGATAGAATTTAAAGTGTCAAATAATTGTTAATTATTCTAATAGATAATATGGAGTATTTAAGTAATTTATAGTATAGTAATTAATATATAATATGTAGTATTTAAGTGGAAGGTGGTGGGGCCCACTTATATAGTTTGATAAATATATTAGATATTAGTTGTGATTTATAGTATAGTAATTAATAATATATAATATGTAGTATTTAAGTGGAAGGTGATGGGGCCCATTTATATATTTTATAAATATATTGGACATTAGTAGTGATCTTATTGGACCATTGGTAGTCATTCCTAGACTCTTCTATAATATAGTGATAGATTTGTTGGAGTCGAGAGATTTATTTTGTTAATTATTGTAATTTATAGTTTCTTTTTCGTTAATTTCAAACAATATATGTTGTTAACTGATAGAATACTTTTAATGTAATTTTTTTAAAAAAATATGTGTGACTGCCCATGTCCCAATTTATGTGGCGTTTTGACAATTAACCAAAATTTTAATACATTTTAAAATAAAATTTAAGTCGTTAAATTTTAAGTAATTTAAATTGTTGTATTATTTATTACAATTTATAATGCCTTTAAAGTAGTTTAAATATTGTACTATTTATTATGATTTATAACACTTTTTTTTAAATTTATGTCATATTATGGAATTTGAGAAGTTATTGAAATTTTTATATGATTTTAAAAATATTTTAAATTGTTAGCTATTGTGATTTGTAGTACTTGTTTTTTAACATAATTTTGAAAATAATATTTATTACTGTCTTTGTTCTAATGTATGTGGCAGATGCAGAATTTCAAATATTAACCATTTTTTATATGTCTCTTTAATATATTAAGTTGTTAATTATTGTATTTTGTAGTACATTTTGAACCTAATTTTTTAATAATATATGTTATTTGCCATGTCCCAATTTATGTGGCATTAATTGATAGATTTGTTGGAGTCGAGAGATTTATTTTGTTAAATATTGTAATTTATAGTTTCTTTTTCGTCAATTTCAAACAATGTATGTTGTTAATTGATAGATTTTTTGGAGTGGACTATTTTTTTATTAATTATTGTAATTTATTGTTTCTTTTTCGTCAATTTCAAACAATATATGTTTATTATATAATCCATTTTATGTGGTACCAATAGAATTTAGAGAGTCAATTAAATTTTTTATATAAGTTTTAAATAATTAAGCTGTTAATTATTGTAATGTATAGTATTAGTTATTAGTTTTAAATATATTTAAATATTATATGTTAGGTTTTTTATCCTAATTTATATTGCATTGATAGAATTTAAAGTGTCAAATAATTGTTAATTATTCTAATAGATAATATGGAGTATTTAAGTCATTTATAGTATAGTAATTAATATATAATATGTAGTATTTAAGTGGAAGGTGATGGGGCCCATTTATATAGTTTGATAAATATATTGGATATTAGTAGTGATTTATAGTATAGTAATTAATAATATATATGTAGTATTTAAGTGGAAGGTGGTGGGGCCCACTTATATATTTTACATAGTAAGTATTGGACATTTGTAATGATTTTATTGGAACAATGGTAGTAAATCCTAGACTCTTCTAATATAGGAGAGGTGACAACGCCTACGTGTCAGTGCCATAATTAATTGCTAATTTTTAAATTTTAAATTATCAACTAATCAAATATAATAATTTGTTTTTAAATAAAGAAAAGAAGTTACTATTTTAGAAGATAACAACGTTAAAATGAATAGTTACATTCTTGAATTTTGAGTTTTTTTAAAAATAATTAAATATAGATAATTAAAAATTGATTAAAAAAAAGTTTAAAAAAAAATAATGACAACCCACGTCCTTTGAAACAATTCTAAAAAGTATAGCGTGTGTTATTCCTTTTTTTTGGGTGGTGGTGGGGGGGGGGGGGGGGACTAAATAAAAAATCTGTTTTTTCTTTCAAAAAATAAAAAATACTCCTCATAGAAAAAACTACCCACGTTTTCTGAAATACACATATAATAATAATAATAATAATAATTATTATTATTATTATTTTTATTATTATTATTATTATGATAGGGCCCACTTATATATTTTATATAGTAAGTATTGGACATTTGTAATGATTTTATTGGAACAATGGTAGTAAATCCTAGACTCTTCTAATATATAGTAATATATCTCCGACAATAACTTATTCCAACATTATAAGTTATCTAGAACCTCTTTTTTTCCATCCATTTAGAACCTACTTTGTCCAATAAGTGAAAGTCTAGACTTTTTTCATTCACTTTTATTTGTCGATTATATTTAAAATGTTTTTAATTTAATTTATTACTTTTGGTATATTAATATTTTACATGTTATATCTTCGATAATATTGATTCCCAATTTTTAAAATTATTTTTCAAGACTTACGACTAAACATCAATCAATATGATCATTATAGTGATATAACAATCATATCAATCATTATTTCTTAAGTAACATACAAGGTCCACAATAAATAAGTAAAAGTGACCGGAGAAAGTATACTTCATTTACTCGTCAAGCTACTCCCTCCGTTCACTTTTACGTGTCACGTTTGAACTTGACACATCCATTAAGAAAATTATGATAAATGTTGGTACTCTTTGTAAAATTATAACAGTGTCATTCATTATATCAGTATATATACTATTGTAAATTATACTTTTATAATAGTCATACTCAAGTATTGTGTAATAATATTTTGTAAGAAATATATTATGTATAAAAATAAAATATTAAAATATTTATGATAACCTACACATAATAAGTTCTAATACAAATATCTATAATAAAAAAGTGCACTTAAATAATGCTCATAACTTTACGAGAAAAAGCTAATATGTTTATTTTTCCTGCATTCATACTTTTTTTTTTTTTTTTTTTGGGGTTAAATTAATTAACAAATAATACATTCATTCTTTATGATACACAAATAAAATAATATCAAATATTTAGTAATTAGTATACATATATAACATTACTTTATTAGAGCAATCATAAAATTTTCAAATAAATATTATCACTATAACGAGGTTTAACCGTATTTGCTATTTAATTTAGAGACAAGAACACAATTACTCATAGAGTACTCAAACGTACCATGTTTTGACTTTGTTCACGTAACTACTTTGCTCAAATATAGTTAATATAATATTGGTGTATGACATATATATGACGTTAAACTAATTCTGTCATGTTTCTAGTTCTAGTACATGGAGTAGACCATGCAGATACATTTTTTCAATTAGAATTATTGAGTCTTAATTAGTGAAGGGTATATTCCACGTAAATTATATTCTTAAGTTAATGGTTTTTTTGACTACTCGAAATTAAGTAAAGAAGGATAAAAGACTAAAGCAATAATTAATAAGCACTATTGAGTCTTAATTAGTGAATGGTATTCAACATTAATTATATTCTTAAGTTAATGGCTTTTGACTACTCGAAATTAAGTAAAGACGGATTAAAGACCTAAGCAATAATTAAGAATTTGCATAATTAATATACGTAAATAACCATTTAAATATTCTAGTTGGACGGAAGAGTTTCTTTTAGATTTTTTTTTCTCATACTGGGTTTATTCGATTAATTCAAATTTACATTCAGAAAATTTAAAAATAAAGCGCTGAATTTCATGACGGATAATTGTATACATATATTATTATTATTATTATTATTATTATTATTATTATTATTATTATTATTATTATTATTATTATCATTATTATTATTATTATTATAATGTGTAATGAAATGAAAAGAATTAATTAGCCCATTTACTACTTAAGGATCAAAGATTGTATATTCTTAATATTAATATAAGGTTAACTTTGACTAGCGCAAGTTTTGGGACAATGTTTAGCAACTTATTTAAAGTTATTCAAAGCAAATGTTTAAGTCAAATAAAATTGAACTATGACTCTATGAGTCAAACCAGTAGAAGAAAAAAAAAAGGAAAATAAATAGCTCGTGATTTCATAATTTTTTTCAGAACAAATTATAGGCTCTACCATATTTTACCAGCTAATTAAAGAAGAAAAAATTGCAACAAAATATATTTCAAATATTTGTCCGTGTGTTGTATACTATTCACATATATGTTACATGTGTATTCTTTTCTTGATAGTTTATCTATATTATTGCATAATTTTTCATTATATTAAAAAGAGATTATCTTAGAATTAGTTATATACCGCGCTTTTAAAAGACATTTTATACTACACTCAGAGTAATTAAGTTTACTCATATAATTAATTAAAATCTAGAGGACCTCACATGGACATTTTCCTATTATAAATAACTAGTTGGTCCTTTTTTCTTAAAGATTAGAAGAGCACAACCTGTACATATTTTATTTTTCCTTTTCACTCTTCACGGTCTACCAATTAAAATAAAATAAAATAAAATTGGAGATCTAGCTCATAGTAGAGTCAATAGTCAAAAATATACCTTGAATGGTCAATGCCTACAAAATAAAAACAAAACAAAAATGGGAAGTGTTGACTGTTGAGTATGTAGTACTGTTTCTGTTAAAATATTACTACTAAATTTTATGATGAACATTATACTATAACTAATTAAAGAAAAAGAATGTAACGTCCATGCATGTTGAGTGCCACTATTTGTAATGAGAGGCTGATAGGCGGAGTTTGTGGATTCTGAATTCTAGAAATGATAGCTTATTGAATTTCGAATAAATTATTTATATATTTAAGTGAATTTCTTAGTATAATATAATTGTGTATATATCAAAACTTTGACATAAGAAATTTATAAATTGATGGCTTGAAATAATTACTAAGACGACAATGTTTTCCTTTTTAGGGTCCTTTGATCAAATTATGAAAAGTTGAATATGTTTTTCAACAAAAATGTAAGAATGAATATCAATCACTTATAGACGTGCATTATTTTTCTCTAGAAACTAAAACTGTGTCGCAACAATTACTTGATCTCAAGTTTCCTCCTTAATTTAATGCCAAAAATATACTTTCTCTGTCCCATATTAATTGATCATTATATTAAAAATAGTTATATCGTATTAGTTGTTCATTATTAAATTAAGAAATCATTAATTCAATTTATCCTATATTATCCTTGAAATTATTATTTTTTTGACAGTTTTCACATTTGTTTGTAAAATTCCCAAGAACTTTTTAAGGGGTGAATTAGTAAAACTATCTTCTTATTTATGATTTCTTAAGCACTGTGCAAAATAAAAAGTGATCAACTAATATGGAACAAAGGGAGTAACAAATCATAGGAATTATATTGAGATTCATGTTAGATCATTCATCTTTTACAAAATTATCATATATTCATTTTGTTCCACTTTAGGTGTCCTAGTTATTATTTAAAAGAGTTAAACAACATTTTTTTTAGGATAATGGTTTGAAAAATACCTCAACTTTGGTCGAATTTGCTGTTGCGATACTAAACTTTCATAAGGACCTATTACCTCCCTAGACTATTTAATACCGTATTTTTTACCCCCTGAACTATTTAATAGTGTATTTTAAAGTTATATATGTGCTCACATGGACACATTACTATTTATAATTTTGCATTATTTTTTATGTCTACGTGGGCAAATATATATGTTTAAAATACGGTATTAAATAGTCTAGGGAGGTAATAGGTCCTCATGAAAGTTTAGTATCGCAATAGCAAATCCGACCAAAGTTGAGATATTTTTCAGACCCTTAATCATGATTTCTTTCAAATACTTTTTATGTAATTTTTATTTATTTGAATTAATTTATGCTGAAGATCAAATTGAAAGGAGAGTCATGCACCTAATCTTTTATATCCAATCAACTATGAAAAATGATTTAGTAAATGATTTCTAAACTATAACTTTCACAATCACACCTTTGAAGTAGTTTTTGGCCATTAAGAAGTTGGGGATCAATTCAAACATGCACCGAATTACTACAACTGGTCCTTTTTTTTTTTCTTCACGTCCTTTTAAAATATATTTATTAAAAAGGCCATTTGTTCAATTTATTCTTATTTATTTTATTTTTTTCTTTTCACCATATTAATTTATCTTTATATTTTATTGAGTTAAAATAAAAGTGGAAGCTAACATTCCATTCATTTCAATTTATTCGACTATTTTTCGTTTTAATCTATTTCTCTTTTCCCTTTTAACAACTTATCTTTCCGCATGACATATTTAAGATCACAAGATTAAAAAATATTTAATATATTTAACATATTTTTAACCTAAGACCACAAAATTCAAAGTTCTTTTTACTTTCTTAAACTCTATATCAAGTTAAACATAAAACCAAAAAAATTGAAACGTAACGAAGGAAATAATTAACAACTATTTTGGATCATAAAAACGACAAGTAAAACAGATCGAAGGATTTAAATTTAAGAGGAACAGTAAACGCGGCAAGAAGGTTCTTTTGGTCTTCATTTTCTGTTGATCATTCCATTTTCTCAATATTTTTGACTTCGATCCATTCCCAACTCTAATGTTTATTGCTCCAACATTATATTTTCAAAGACCAACTTTATTTTCCCCTACCCCACCCCCCAACTCCCCATGGGGGTGGATTTTTGAGTTCAAAATCTTAAAATAACAGTTAAATGGACATGTTATTATAAGTTATTAGTTTGAAATAGTCAACAATTAGACTTGCTTACTTATACTATAATTCCCTTGACCAAAGACTGGTCTAACCAAACTATTCTTCAGTCAAACTTTCTCCATTCCCTTTGTTACTATCAATTTATTTTCATCCCCTTTATATATAATCTCTTCTTTACATTCAAAATCACAAATTCTTGTATGGTTAACCAACAACTCCTATTATACTCTGTCTCTCCCCTGTCTTGTATTATTTCACGTTCGAGTTAATTTCTCAAATGGACAATTACGCAGCTGACAATAATAGTCATGAGTTTAATAGACTTGTAAGTGAATTAACTCAAGGAAGGGATCTTGTTCAACAGCTCCAACTTCATCTTAATGCTCCTAATTATAATTCATCGTCTAATTCGTCCGAAAACACTAGGGAATTCTTGATTCAGAATATCCAGTCCAAATTTGATAGGGCTCTGTCCTTGCTACAATATAATACTACTGGAGATAATTCTAATTCATTACTAGCACATTCTAGTTCCCCTGCTATTCCGATTATTGGAATGTCTGATTCTCCGCGATCAAGTGAAGATTCTGATCGTGATCGTGATCTTGAGCCTAAAGATCATCATGCTACACGCAAGAGGTTTATAATTTTTTTTTCTTCTTATAATTAAATTTTTCACGTATGATCACTAAACTTATAATGTTACAGAAAGAGCAGTACACCGCGTTGGACAAAGCAAGTTCAAATTCATCCAGGGGCGTCAATTGAAGGGACTCTTGATGATGGTTATAGTTGGAGAAAATATGGACAGAAAGATATCCTTGGTGCTAAACATCCAAGGTAACGTACATATTAAGATTAAAATGTTTGAATCTATATATACTTAAAACATTTATGTACTTATATTTTTTGTTTGTTAAATGCAGAGGTTATTACAGATGCACACTTCGACATGTCCAAGGTTGTTTGGCTACGAAACAAGTTCAAAGATCCGATGCAGATCCCACCATTTTCGAAGTCACGTATCGAGGAAGGCACACTTGTAATCAAGGTGGTGGTGCTAGTGTCAGTAATGTGAATCCAGCACCACCACCTTTGCCCGTAGCAATACATCAAATTCAAGTACCAAACATAGGAAATCACGAACAATATCAACAACTAATCCCTACCCCACATCAAAACTCGAATGAAATTCTCCTGAATTTTCAAAAAAACCTTAGTATCTCCAAAGACGACTTCAACTTCAATAGTACTCACCATGATCATCCTAACAATGTGCCATATATACCCTCGTTTAATAATTACCCTTCATCGTCGTCCCACGATCATCAAGATTACAACTTTTTGACTAATTCATCCACAATTCCAAACAACAACTTTGTGGAGAATTTTCCCCCTTCCTTTAATAACATGTCTGCAGGAACTTCTCAGCAAAATGAAGCAGATTACCAATTTAACTCAATGGGATTTGAATCAAACTTCCCATTTGATTATCAGAGATTCTCTTAATTCCTAATTAATCTTCTAAGAAAGTAACTTAATTAACTCAATATCATGATGAATCAAGGACAATTTTGCAACCAATTTGTTACTAGGAAGCAAGGCATTAGCACTTAATTAGATGTTTTAGTTTAACCATTTGCTAATAATGATGATGATATCTATTTTGTTTTCATGTGGTCATCTTTAATTGTTGTAGTCTCGGAATTAATATGTATCACAAGCTTTCAAGTTTTGTAACATCTTTTAATCATTTGCAAAGGGCCAAAAAATGCCCTTCAACTATTGAAAAATAGAGTAATTTGATCTTAAATATGTCTTTGTCGTTATTGGAATGACTCATATTTGTCCTTCAAATTTATAAATATAACAAATTTGCCCTGCATTTGGGTTAGGTCTCAAATATACCCTTGTAGTTGAAGAACTTCCTCAAATTTGCCTATCAAAACTAACAAAAAACACTTTTTTTCAATCAATCCTTATATTTTAGGGTCGGATTTGTTTGGCTTCTATTAAATGCACACCTAGATTATGAGAAGTTTTAATTGTTCCTCAAATATGGATTTTCGAAACTATTTACCTTTCCTAAACTATAAGAAGTCTTAATTATCCCCTCAAAAATTATTTTTGAAACTATTTACCCTCTAATATGCCACATGGCACAAAAATATTACTCCGTCGATTTTATATAACTCACTTTTCATTTTTGTCAATTTCAAAAGGAATAACACATTTCTATATTTAGTAAAAATTTAATCTCTATTCCTACTTATATGATATAGTTTGACTTGACATGATGTTCAAAAATGTGTTCTAAATTAAGTCATAAATATCTGTGTAGCTATAAATCAGTTCATTAGGGATAGAATAGAAATTTTTAAGTTAAACTTTACTAAACATAGAAATATATCATTTCTTTTAAGATTGAATAAAAGGGAAGGTAGGTCATATAAATTGGGATGGAGTAATTTTTTTGTATAACTTACATAAATCCCATAGTGTAAGATCTAAATTACATTATATTCCTACTCTTTACTATTTTACAAAAAAATCCCTTAAAATATCAGCCATTCGGATACATAACTGGTTGTCTGAATACATTAATTGTGATACATTATATATGTGTCTATTGCACTTAATATGGAATATTAACATAAAATTGATTTTAATTCCCCCGATTCACGCAAAACTGGTTGATATCAATCCATTCCAATTTATAACAAATTCACAAAATTCAAAATAAATACCATATATATATATATATATATATATATATATATATTAACTCTATCAAAATAAATCAAATTTGAAATTTAATAGATTAGATGAAAATGTTTGTTTGATTACGTAGTTTTTTAATAAAATAAAGGAAAAACGGTCTTATTAGACATACATTTATATATATTAACTCTATCTATATATACTTTCAAATAGTTACGTATTTTACCATTAATTAAGAGTTTTCTACCATATATTGAGGAAAATACATCTAGATATATGTAGTTTTGCTACCATATACACTAAAATAGGGAGAGAAGCAAGGGAGATGGGAAGGAAGATAGTCATGTGTCCTAGATACATGTGAGTCACACTAGATACATATATTTGTATCTATCTTGTGTGATTCACATGTATTTAGGATGTCATCTACATAGGAGAGTAGCGAGCGAGATGGGAGGGAGGCAAGGGAGATTTGTCTATGTATCCCAGTTACATGTGAATTCACTTTGGTACAATGTATCCAGAATAAATCACAACTAATTTTGATCACATATATCCCGAAATACATGTATCTAGACGTATCCAGACATATCAAAATCTAATAAGATTCATAATATTGCAAACTAAAGTAAGTAATTCGCTCCTAAACTTATGAAATTTCTTTATTTTGGGAATTGCTTGTATCCAATGAAATCCAGCAGAAGTGCCAAACAGGCCAAGTCTATGAAGTATCTTAAGAGGAATACATAATTGGGCCTGTCATCTGGATCTACTTGGGCTTGGGTCTAAGCTAATTGGGAATATACGTGCAGAAATCAATATGGCCCCATATAAATCGGAGCCGTTTTCTATTAAAAATAAATAAGTATAACTTAAATAAATCCCAGAAATTACAATTTATCTCTCATTAGTTTGTAATTACATTAATTTCTTAAAAAGTAACACAAAGCGGATACATTAAAGAGTAGTTTGGATACATTATAACATAAATTGGATACATAATATGTAGCTCGAATACATTATAAAATAAATTGAATACATAATATGTAGCTCGAATACATTAATATGTAGCTCGAATACATTAAAGAAATAAGATATTTTAGAAGTTGTTAGAAATAGAAGAAGATATTAAAAATAAAAAAAACATAAGTCGTGTATTTTAGTAATTTTTTCAATAAATAAATTGAACCGACAATGAATAAACCCGAATAACATAACGTCTGTTGGCAACGAATGCCAAGGGCGAAAATTTGTTCCCGCAAACAAACGCAGCGCAGCAGAGCTTTTCACTCCTTTGCTCTGCCAAATTTAATTTTGTGGACATGGTAGAACCAGATTCTTCAAATTTCAGTCTCCTTCGGTAATCCTCTCTCTATCTATATTCAAATTTACTTTACTCGTTGAAGAAATTAGCTCCATTTTTCTTGAATTTTCCCATGAATCTAACGCAAAAATCAATTAAATCTACTTGTTCAAATGGAGAATTACTTATTAGTTTCAAGAATCTTCATTCAAGACTGAATTTTTCATCATCAAATTGTGTCCAAATTCTAACAGATTATAGTGGGTCTGCCAGACCCTTTTCAAACCCTCTGCATAACTTTCTACCTAAAACCCAAAACCCCCAAAACACAGTGAGTCTGATATGTTCAGCTCTAAAGAACAGAAACAATGACCATTTGTCCCTCCTTCAGAAAACCATCCAAGATAATGGGCTTATTAGTTATTTCAGTGACAGTGAAATCTCAAGGGTCCTGTTGAGATGCCAGTCTGATTCATGTAGTGCTCTTAGTTTCTTTAACTGGGTCAAGAATGATTTGGGTGTGGAGCCTAACACTCAAAACTACTGTCTTGTAATTCATATACTGACTTGGACAAGGAACTTTTCACAAGCAATGAAATTTTTGTCTGAATTGGTTGATTTGAAGAGAGATGGAATGGAGAGTGTGGATGTGTTTGAAAGTTTGCTTTCATCTAGTGGTTTGTGTAATTGGGACCCTGTTGTGTTTGATATGCTAATTAAGGCTTTTCTCAAGGTGAACATGGTGAAAGATGGATTTAGAGCGTTTAGGAAGACGGTGAAGCATGGAATGTACCCGAGTGTTATTACTGTGAACTGTCTTTTAACTGGTCTTTCAAAGTTGAATTATAGCAAAAAATGTTGGGAAGTTTATGCTGAAATGGAAAGAATTGGAGTGCACCCGAATTCGTGTACCTTTAATATATTAACCCATGTCTTGTGCAAGGATGAAGATGTGAACACGGTTAATGAATTCTTGGAGAAAATGGAAGAAGAAGGGTTTCAACCTGATATAGTTACATATAATACTTTAGTTAGTAGCTATTGTAGGAAAGGAAGACTGAAAGATGCAGTTCACTTGTATCAAATTATGTACATTAGAGATGTATCACCAGATTTGTTCACATATACTTCTTTGATAAATGGCTTTTGTAAAAAGGGAAATGTGAAAGATGCTCATCAGTTGTTTATAAGGATGGCTGACAGAGGGTTAAAACCAGATGTTATTTTGTATAACACTCTTATTTCTGGTTATTGCAAAGAGGGGATGATGCAAGAGGCACGTTTTCTGTTGCATGACATGATTGGAGAAGGGATGCATCCTGATAAGTTCACTTGTACAGTTCTTGTACAAGGATATCAAAAACAGGATAATTTGGTTTCAGCTGTGAATTTAGTCACCGAGCTTCAAAGATTTAGATTTGTAGTATCTCATGATATATACAATTATCTTATTGCTGCACTTTGTATTGAGAATCGACCATTTGTAGCCAAAGCTCTAATTGATCGAGTATCTGGCGACAGATATGAGCCTGGCAATATGGTCTACGGGGAGTTGATTGAATCTTTCTGCAGATGCAATTTCCCCGATGAGGCTTCATGCTTAAAAGCAGAGATGGTATCAAAAGATTTGAAGCCTGATATTGGTACATATAGAGCTATAATTAAATGTTTGTGTAAATTAGGCCGAAGCATGGATGCCAACTCCTTGATGAGAGAAATGACTGATTGTGATGTGCCACCTGATATTGAAGTCTGTAGAGCTTTAATAAATGGTCATTGTGGGGAGAACAATTTCTGTGAGGCTCAATCGCTGTTAAGCTTCTTTGCTCAAGAATTTAAAATATTTGACACAGTTTGTTACAACACAATTGTCAGGCTTCTAAGTGGTAAAGGTGATATTGCAAAATTGATGAAATTTCAAGATAAAATGAGGAAAGTGGGTTTTGCGCCAAATCAGCTGACATGCAAGTACGTTATTGATGGATTACAGAAAGCCGTGGGAGTCCACAAAATCAACAGCTGAGTGCAGTAATGAGGTATACATTTTACATTGGGTCTTCTCATCTGGTGAATCATTCTTAAATCAATTATGAGGAAAAGACTTGACATTGATACTAATGCATGAAACCAATTAAAAAAAATACTAATGCATGAAATCTTATCTTGTTATGTTGAGCCAAACTCCGGTTTTAAAAATATTGGAATCCTGCTGGGTGATAACTGATTGCAGTAGTGTCTAGGAAGCATTTTGTTAAAGAAATAATTCCCCTTTCCTCTGAAAAATACTGCTTCACATTAGATGCATTTATTTGGAGAAATCTTGTGAAAAATAATTATGTTCTAGTTGCCTATGGTTCCTTTGCCTTTACTTTTGTTTCAAGATTGTACAAGAACTCCAATGTACAAAAACTACGTTCATTTTCTGAAGCAATTACCCCTACTTAATTACTTCTATATTAGGGATATATTCGGAGACCTCTCCCCACGTTTGGCTTCTTCACGATAACCTCCCTTGTTGTTTATGATATTAAGCTTACCTCTCCTGTTTTGAATTTTTTTGCAATAATTGTTTTAGTATATTTTATTATCAATGCAAAGATATGGTGGTCTGAATTAATTTTCCCTTCTAATATACTCTTTTGTTGAATTAATTTTTTTTCCTTCTTCATATCTGTTACTTCAAAAAAATATCAAAGTGCTATTCTAAAATCGCTGAATTTGATTTCACAAAATAGATCTCCACGATCTTCGACTTCCTAAATCTATGTATTGCATTTACCTAAGCCAAAAAGTTGCCTCAAAGGCATTCCTCTTGCCACCACATCAATTTGCCCAAATCTCTCACCTTTACAAACCATTTCATTATGAATTGCAAAGTGCTCTACAATAGCCATTACTTTCCAAAGTGAGAAGCCAAGTTAGCTGCTCATGTAGTGTTTGTTCCTGTGGTCCTGCTAATTTCGGAGACAACATGAGTTGCATCAAAGGATGAGGTTGTTATTCATTTACGTGTTGTGACAACTCATACAAACAATAGTTACTAAAAGAACGAACTACCATATAAACAAATTTTTTGCATTCCAAATGAAATGTATAAGTAGGCCTTTATATCGCAGTTTCTATTTCAAAGTCTGCATCATGACAGCATTACATATTTTGTAGTGTCGGTCCAGATGGTCATTCAGAGAACTCTCCGAATGTAATATCTTTTTCTTTGGGCAGTTCAGTCTTTGGTGGCAATGATTTTCTCCGTTAAGATGACATTGCTGCAGTGGATCTCAAATGACTTTAGCTTCTTTACTGAAAGGTGCTTGGATTCACACATCTTGAGATTGGACACGGAGCTTCTTGATCTTGACGTTTCAGAAATAGAGGATCAATCACTTCAGGGTACAGGGTTATGAAATATGAAGCTATATTACTTGCAGAAGGATTAACATTGGTTTCTGTTAGAGTTGAACTTAAGATCCTCAGTACTAGAACCACAGATCAAGTTTGAATTATATGCTAACTGGTTCTTTGTGTTTTGTTTTCAGCTGTATTATGGTTCCTTCATGGCTGACCTAAATTTGGTAAGAAAAGTTCCGTTCTAAGTTCATCTCTACCTAATTTGCCTCACTGCCTTTTTACCTTCGTCTTTTCTGAATTTGAACAAAATTTTTGATAAACAAATGAAGGTTGAATCATCAGACTGTGTGTTATTGCTGTATTATGTTTAAGCTAGTTTATACAAGAAGCCTAACATGTATGTCAATATGGTTCATATAGACAAGGGAATTATTTCATAGAAGTCCTCTAATGTAATTTCAATTTAACTAGCTAAAAGCACTCTTAGCGCCTGAGTATCTGGTCCACACTTGTGAATTCAATAAGACAGAATAATCTAAATTGTCTTTATTAGCTAGTGTTGTTTGGAACAAATAATGTACAAAGTTTATTGTGATAAGTAGTATTTCTGACATGTTGTCAGCATATGCTCAAATTTCAGGAATTATAAGTGGCTGGCTAAAGAAGGTGTCAATTCTCAAAGGTCAGATCCTGCTTCCATAGTATTGGAGCTCACCTGTATTTTCCAGTTAATTGTGAAGATTTCTGTTAATATCAAAAGCACCGACCTTTGCTGCTATGAATTGGTTCTAATACAAGGGAGGAAACAATGAAAAGCTTCTCCAGATTTAAAGTTGGTTTTTGACATGCAGATGCACATATGGGGTGGTAGAACTTCCTTTAAGATTTTCCTTTGTCAGGGATCTCATTCAGCCTCTCTATCTTCACAAGGTAGGATAAGGCTGCGTAGATCCTACCTGTGGGATTACACCGGATATGTTGTTGTAGGGATCTCATCTCATAACAAGACCCTGTACCCTGCTGTTCAAGAGTTTATACATTGTTGAAGCTAATGTATCTGTCTGCTTATATAAGATGCTTCTTATCCTTTCATATCTCTTCTTTTAACCTATCACAAATTTGCTTTCTCTTTGTCTATACTTATTATTTTCTTTATTACATTCTTTTATAGAATACTATGGAAGCAAAGAAACCTTAGGTGTCATGAGAATATTACTAACACTATTCAATAGAAGGTTAAAGAAAATTGCATTAACATGTTGTATTTTTGGTGTAAAGAAGATGGTATAGAAGAAGTAGAACAATTGGTAGATTTCCTAGGATCTATGTAATTATGGAAATAGCTTGTAACTTTTTGGAGGTAGCCAGTACTGAAGAATACAACTTTACCTTTATCAAAAAAATTAATAAAAAATCTATGAATGCAACACTAATTAGTTGGGACCTGGCCTATTTGTCTTTGTTAAACTTAGATTAGGCCTGGACATGGATAATTGTAAGACTTAGAGATCCACAAGCTTTATGAAACCCCAAATTTGTGTTAAAAGGCAAAACATTAGAGTCTTGTAACTCTTGTTACTGATATAAGGTTGATACTGGTTCCTGATAAAGGTATATAGAGGATTCGTAGCCTACTCTATCTAGGTTGTGGTTGAAGCATAGTAGCTTGATTGATTTGTCTTCTTTCTCTTTTCAATCCAAGATACAATTTGATCCGTCTTCTGGTTTATTTTCCTCATCCTTTTACCTGGTCTTCCTCATTTTCAGAAACTCCTGTACCTCAAGAATTTACCCCAATTATGACTAACTGCAGGATATTTGAGATTTGGGCCTAATCACTGCTATTGCACTTCTTGTTTAAGGTTGATACTTTATATACTGACCCATAAATGATATTAAAGGCAATATTCTATTTCTATAGGCTTCCATAGCTGCATCCGTGCTCTACAAACCACATTAGGGGTGTGTCATCAGGTTGTCATCTGTTTTTGTCAGCCATTCAGCTGATAGTCTTACCTGTTGATGGAAAATCTGCCAAAGCCCTTGGTCAACTGAGTTCTTAAATTGGGCTAGGAGGTTCAGTACTATGAAATTTCCGGTACAAGTGGAATAAGCGGATGACCCCTTAGCTCTCACTTGGGTGAATGTAATCGTTTACTTTAATGACACAAGTGATTTCTCAAGATACTTAAGTAGTAAGTTCTATTAGTTACCAGTTATCGAATCCCATCTTACAAAGATTTTTCTTTGAAACTGGTAACAGGACCCACCTTACATAAACTTTTCATTTGTCTTGATATATTATGTGTCAAACAGGTGTAACGTGTGTTTTGGTACTTCATAAAGATCCTTAAAAGTATACTAAAAGTTGAACTTATGTGACCAAATTCTTACCTGGTACGTACTTGTATGCAAGTTCACAGCAACATAGGTTGAAGCCCAAGTTTTTTAATGTTTAGTTCTCTAGTTTGTGGAACAGGGACAACAACAAATGCTCTTCACAAAATGTATATCTTAAGTTGAAGGCTTTTGTATCAAGCACTATAATAAACCTTAAAAGGTAGTCTCTTACAACTTACAAGCATAGTGACAATTATTTTTTAGCACAAGAAATATTAGTTACAAATTTTTAGAAAAAAAGGTGATAATTAAGTAATAACTTCACGAAAATATTTATAATAGACTTTTATATTCATCATTATGGGGTCTAACCTTCTGCTAACACTCATTTATGGAAGTGATAATAGTAGCTGCATCCTTGGGACATGGTTAAGTCCGAGACTCGTTCATCAGATCAAGCTAGATCTCCTTATGTTATAACACTTGAGTTGAAATCTATAATATTCAAACAATTGACTTCCTGCACATGATTGTGGTCTTTGGCAGACTATTCTTTAAGTTATGAGAATCTAAAAGTGTCTCAATTTTCAATCAAATCATACAGGTCTATTGCCTTTGATAAGTGTTTGGTCTGACAGTAGCAGAGAAGTTAGGCAGTAAAAATTTGAGGATACTTGATATGTCATTGGGTTTATCCATTCCAACAGACAGAAGTTAGAATTGAACAGAAAATGAGTGTTGACGGAATCAGTTTAAATAGTTGCATTTCTATGAAATTACCTCTGCTTGTCACATTTCTATGGAGTTGTTATTCAGAAGTATTCAGCGTTTAGCTGTTCATTTTTGGGTTTTCAAGATAGGTATCTCGCTTGTGTTTCTTCTGAATGCGCATAGGAGTTAGTAGTTAGTACTACAACAGCTGTCGATGTTAGAGTGCTTAATAGTTCTGGATTTGTTCAATAATCTAGTTTTATGAGAATTAGAGTCTTTTAATATGTTGTTTAGATGGAGAAATATGAAAAAAAAAAATTGTCCCTCTGTTTAGTAGGGTAAGTTTATTGAGGTTTCACTATCTTTGCTTTAGGGACCTGAAATTCAAGACATTCCTGCTATATGGTGTGGGGTTAGAAATGGGAGCTTGGAATTACATGATGCCAACCACCTCAATTACTCACTAGTCACCATCACCTAAAGCCTGAAGGAAACCCTCATTGGGATTACCTCTCTAGGTAACTAAAAGAGCAGCTTCTAGAAAAGAAATTAATCATATTCTTGAGAGTACAACTTTAGCCCAAGTAGGGGCATCTTTCTTTCACATTTGCATTATTTTCTTTTTGCGTGTGACTTGGCCCTGATGAACATCAATGGTTAAAGATACATTAAATAGAAAATGAGTATGGTTTGAGTTAGACGTAGCAACTGAATAGAGAGATGTATAAATTGTTTTCTAATGCTTAAAATTGGAATTATATTTGTCAACATAAAGTGGTTGCTAGACCAATTATGTTGTATGGGACAGAGTGTTTCTTGGTCAAGAACTCACATGTCCAGAAGATGAAAGTAGCGGAAATGAGGACGTTGAGATGGATTAGTGGACATACTAGGAGAGATAGGACTAGGAATGAAGATATTTGGGACAAGGTGAAAGTGACTTATGTGGTGGAAAAGATGAGGGAGGCTAGATTGAGTTGGTTTGGGCATGTGAAGGAGATGTCCCAGTGAGAAGATGAGATGTTGGCTATGGTGGGTCTTAGGAGAGGTATAGGTAGGCCGAATAAGTATTTGAGAGAGGTGATTAGACAAAGACATGACACACATGTAGTTTACTGAGGACATGACCCAAGATAGGAGGATGTGGAGGTCAAGAATTTGGGTGAAAGGTTAATAGGTAGTCGAGCATTGTCGAGTTTTCTTTATTAGTACTCTCCTATTACCTTTTTCTTCGATTTTAATTTTTACATATTGTTTCTTTTGCTTCGTTTATCGTACTATTTGTTGTTGATGCTACTTTTCTCCATTATTTTTTATATAGTTTGTTAACTACTATATTTTCTTTTATTTGCTTTACTTGAGCCGAGGGTCTATCAAAAACCACCTATCTACCTTCACAAGGTAAGGGTAAGGCTGCATACACATCACCCTTCCCAGATTCCATGGAGATTTCAGTGCGTATGTTGTTGTTGTAAACTAACATGATGTTTACTACGTGCATTATAAGAGGTTAGAGGACAAACCAAAGACAAGAAAAAATGCATTTAAGTGTTTGTTTAAGTTGTACATCAGCTTTGTATAGTATCCTAAGAATTGGAGGGCCCAAAAGGTTCTTGCTTGGAAAAAGGGCAGTTAGTGCACTAAATTGAGATATAAGATTGGGACAAGTGACAAACAAATCTCTTTTGTATATATTTTGTTTGTGTCTTTTAAATTCAAATTGATTTGTTTATTCTTTTTTGTTGAAGAGATGAGGAAAGGGGCTTGAACCAGCAGGCATAAACACAGTCTTTCAACCGTTACAGGGAAGAATGGGGACAAGACATCCGAATGGGACATGGAAATCTATACAGCAATCAAGGTAGTACGTCCCTCTACTCCCTCACCCCTTCTTATTATTGGGTATCACAATCCCCTAAAACTCCCGAAATTTCAGCTCCAAAAATAAAATATGTTTGCCTGCGTGGATTTATGTACATATATTTTGGATTTGCTAAAGCTGTGTGGTGATTGGTTATTGATTCAAAAACAAATATAGTGAATAAATTGGGAGTAATGTCTAGCTCATACATTTCGTGGTGATCTTAAATGAGTTTGCAGATTGTGAAATGAATGAAGTTAGGAGGACCCCGCATATTTACTCTCTTTGTTTTTAAAATTTGTCCTGCTTTCTCATTTATGTTTGTGTGCAGATTGCAGTATATGCCATCTAATGCATCTCTCCATTTACCCTTTAATAATATAACATTTCATTTCCCTATTGGACTACTAAGTTTTACTTCCACTTAGACATAAAAATTTAAATAAAAGAGTAAAGGGTAGTAACCACTTCTTTTCTTGTCGGCCGCCAACTTTTGAAATAAAATTGAAATAATTTTTTAAAATGTATGAAAACTCAAATTTTGGAATTGTCAAATTTGGTGATATGCTTAATGTGTTAAGTTAGGATTACTGACATTTAATTTTGACTACATCCCACATTTAGTGTCTCGAGTTTGAGTTTTAAATGTAAAATTAGTATATTTTAAGTGTAACAATCAATTAACTGAATTTCAAACTAATTGAGGTTGTTTATATGAATCCTCTATATCCTTTGTGTTCTATTTTCATCCATTTTGATCTAAAAATGATAAATTAATGTATTTTAAGATGAGTTAGATGTTTCTTAATATAACAATTATTATTAGAGTGAGATACAATCTCAACATGACTGAGAAGAATCCAAACGATAATTCCAATTAGTTGGTGTCGCCCATGTGGATCCTTTTACTTCTAATGTTTTACTTTTAGGTTGATTTTAAAGGATTGTAATACTTTTGAGACATTTTTCTATGTGATTTTAGATTTACTTTTTTTTGTCACTTACTTATCAGCATATCGTACTTATGGACCGATTTATTTTGAGGTCGGTGTAGAAATGACAGATCATAACAAGCATTACCTTTGTCTAATGCGGTCATTATATTTCTTCGATATTGTATTTTCATATATCCATCTCAATATTTGGATTTTTTGACTCTGATCTTGTAGATGTGTTGGGCCTTAGAGGTTCAATATTGAATTCTGTATAGCATTATTGGTTTTACAACCGGTCTACTAAACGTTTCAAGTTTGATAGATATATTCATCTTATTGTATAACAGACTCCACAATACTTCACCAGTTTTACCGTCTTACTTTTGGTGTGTGTTAATTAAGTAATTCGTCTATCATGCCATTCACACATATGAATTGGGTGCATTTAGGCACCGGAATCCCTTTTAGTCACACATTACATTTGTTCTTCTTATGAGGATTAAACTTGCAACGTGCATTTGTTGTTTTATTTCAGTTTAACTTAAAACCTTTAATTCTCATCTTTGGTTTGTTGCTTTACTAATTCGCTAACTATTTTAATATTGTATGCAATTAACATGCATCATGTACCTCATCCAATAGTATATACTTGTAGTTCTCCCCTCCAACTAGGGTAAAACATGGATTCAAGGGACATCCCAGATGCAAACCTGTGGTGGTTGGAAATCTTCATTATATCTTTGTGTTCACTTTATCGTACATTTTAAATTATATGTATTTGGACAGATAGAATACACCTCTAAGTGAAATACATAGAACCGAAGGAGCAAAGAAAGATTACCACCAGAAGATCTAGGTTAGCTATGAAAACTTAGAATTATGGAAACTGAAAAGATACTGGAAAATCGCGGAAGGGTCTTAACTCAATTTGTCACAAACAATAAACATAAATATGTTAGGTTATAGGTCAAATAAGGTTATAATATTAGGTGATGTATCATTTTTGTTGTCTGCTAAAGCAACTTGAGTAGTTTGCGGAAAAAAAGGGTATCAATTCTGTATGACAACGATATATATATATATATATATATATATATATATGTAATGATTCTATAATGAATTCCAGTTAAATAATTTTTTGGTTATTTGTTATTTCAGTGTTTGTTGTGGCAACTGGCAAGTACCTTCTAGCTTCTTCATTCTTGTTGTTGCTCTAATGAGGGGTGCATGCATGCAGACAAGTATACTGCGTGCACAGTGAAAGAGAGAGCTGGAAAGGGTTGGTGAGGATAGTAAATGTGAAAGGTGCTTTCTGATACTAGAAAAATATGAATTGGTAACGCGAAAATTGAGAGGCCTAGTAATATTGTCCGCTCTCTTTGAAACGCGTTGTTAGGGTGAAAAGCGTGCTTACTTATATACCGAGCATCTCTTTTGTATTTTGGCAATGTGGAACTCTTATTCTAAGCTAGGGTATCATCAGTGGCAGCAAATTGACATATACTCAACACTCCTTTATCGAAAAATTATACTGTGTAGCTAGGTAAGAATATTTTTTATGTATACATACATATATTATATATAGACACTCCTTGGTTTCCACATGATTTACTTTGACACTCCTTAGTCGTAACTTTGATGACTTCGCCATTGGGTGTCGCATACTATTAGGTTTTACCGATTTGCCTAAACTTAGTTGAGCTTTGACCGACCATCGACAAGAATGACATATGAATGACTTTGATATCATTTGCAATGTCATATGACTAGTGATATTGTTTGCTCTAGACTTACACCACACGGCTTTAAAATGTGTTACTAGGGTGTAAGGCTATATACCCATCATCTTTTCTGTACATAGGACTCTTATCCTAAACTAGGATGTCACATTACCTCCTACAACAGGTTAGACTACAGTATTAATGGGTAAAAGTTCTTCTACACTACATAGTACATCAGTCTTAACGGTCAAATCTTTTCTACCGTTGAACTTACCTGCAGTAGTTATCTCTTTGGTGATTTGATTTTACTGGCATTGAAGAAGTAAAGTGTCGTTCTCTTGTTCCGCATTTTGTCATAGAACGCACTCCCATGCGTTCACCCATCAGTGCATTTACTCCTCCTCCGCCTTTCAGGCTACCCAATATTCGAAGTCCGACTAAATTCGAATTGTGCATTGCAGGATCCATTTGTGGGAGATACTCTCCATATTTAGGGTTCGAAATCGAGACATACTTCTGATTAAGGATGAAACAGTCTCATTACTACACCACAACCTAGGTTGGTGTTGTTATCTATGGTGAAACATAAAAGTTTCAAGTTGGTATTAATTTTTTTAAAAAAATGTATGATAAAAGGGCACGGAAATGCCGTGTGTGGGCATTGAAAGAAAAATTTAAGCAATGTCTGAAGAGACAAGTTGCAGATCTTTCCTTGTTGGGGCCCTATCACACTATTCTTCTCTCATCTTCTTCCATCTCCAACATTTAATTTACTTCCTACCTTATTTACACTACAAAATTTTGTCGCTTTGCATTTAACTGCATATCTCACAAACTACTACTCACTTTCTGCTTTTCTTCCTTCTCTATCTCATAACTCCTCTATACCTATCCTCGATCAATAGGGGCGGACCTAGAGTGTCGGGTACTTTTGCACAAATCGTAATTTGTCTTATTAATGAATATTACCTTTTATATAATACTCATAAGCTTCACATTTTGGCTTTGGCTCTGGCTTCATCCCTCCCTCACATACTTTTTCGCGGGGTGTAAGTAGATATTTTCACATTATAATACTCAAGTTATGTCATGCGTTAAAGAACTTATTCCCCGTTTCTAGAATGAGTGCATCCTTTTTAAAAAAAAAAAAGTGTATTAACTAACAATTGATCGCTAGTCCTTCAGGTGAATGACTAAATATTCATGCACCATTTAGCATTCATGTTTGAGAAAATTCATAAATAAAATACCTAGTTTTATGGTGGGATCAGGGGTTCATGTGCACAAGTTCAATTATTAAGGGCAAAAATTAAAGATTAGTCTATTTGAAGGACAAAAATCAAAAACTAAATTCTTTATTTTGAACTCATAAGCTTCATATCCTGGCTCTATCCTCCTTGACGCCCCCTCACATATTAACATTTTCCCTTGTAATTTTTTTTTAAAACTACTATTGCAATACTTATTTGCATTTGCAGGTACAAAATAACAACTATTCATACTAACAAATTTGATATGATAGCTCAAAAAATAGACTAGGTAACTTGTTGTGACATTTAAATTCTCCAGGAACATGTTTTGTATTTTGTTGCAGGGGAATAATCCCGGAATTTACGTTTGAGATTCTTATACAAAATTAAAAATAATAATACTATACAACGTAATAAAGTCACTGAAGTTAATTTAATTAGAGAGAACAAATTTAAAAAGAGAGAGGACATTATTCAGTACTATGATAGTAGTTTTTAAGTTTAAATTTCAAAATATTTTCAATTTTGAATTTCTGAATCTTGGGAATGATTTACAGATGACATTTTGACAAGTGCTTATCGACATTCTGAGCTAGGGATGACAAGTGGCCGGTGCAGTTGCAAGGACAAACTCGCATAAATTCGTGAATACTTCAACTCGTTGTGCTCAGCTTTGCATACCAATTTTTTTTTTATTGCTATACAATTAAAGATCAATCTATTTGAAGTGAAAACTGAAAACTACACAATTAAATGAATTACTTTAGCACAAATTTGTATTTGTCTTAAAATATATATATTTTTTTAATAATTTGTATACCAAGTCTTATTGGCCTTTGAAGGTACAAAATAACAACTATTCATACTAACAAATTTGATATGATAGCTCAAGAAACAGACTAGGTAACCTGTTGTGACATCTAAGTTTAAATTTCGAACTGTTCTCAAGTTTGAATTTTTGAATGTTGTAAATGATTTATATTTTATAGATAACATTTTGACAAGTGCCTATCGACATTTTGAGGTAGAGATGACAAGTGGCCCGTACAGGACAAACTCGCATAAATCCGCGAATACTTCAACTCATCGTGTTCAGCTTTGCATACCAAAAATTTCCGTGTTCAAAATTGTCCAACATAATTTATTTACCTTTTTTTTATAAAATGAATTTGATATTAATTGATGATAATTATAAATTATTTTTTCACTGTCGCACCTCAGTATTATATTTATTATGTATACAATAATAAGGTATGTTTGATAGGTAGGATAAGGTGGAACATAAGATTTAGCTTGGATAAAATTTATATTGCTTTTGATAGATGATATAAATTTATACCGTCTACTAAATGCAACATAAATTTAATTTAATCTAATTCCAGACACAATTTTGAGATATCTCACCTTATTATATTCGGCTTGAAATTATTTTATCCTATTTTTCAGGTGGGATAAATTAGTCCATAGATTATAATTTCAAGACTATAATTTCAAAATAATTTAGAGCTTAGAAGCCTTTGTCTGAGTAAATTCACTACAACAAAACACCTTTTAGCAGCAATAGTACATATGTACATTAAAAAAGTGTTAAAGTTTTTACCGGCATTTGTTAATTGTCATTGGATTCAATGTCGCTAAAGGCTTTAGGGACATATACAAAGAGTGTTAATTGCCGCTAAAAGTACATATTTGGTGGCAATTAAGCTATTGTCATTAATTAATTGCCGCTAAAGATTTTTTTTAATGTAGTAAGTATGTATTGATCTTTAATTTTTGCTCCTCAAGCAAATAACTTTTTCCACTCATAATTTTTAAGAAGTTATGTTCGCGTCCCCAAGAACGTATAAGTTTGATTGTTAAGGGCAAAAATTAAAGACCGACCATTTGAAGGACAAAAATGTAATTTTTCAAGTAAATTCCCTAAGGATGAAAGACTGTGTATTGGCTTAAATGGGGTAATACCTGCATGCAGCACAAAAAAAAGAATCAAATATGAAACGGTAGGTTTAGACCATTAAAGCTTGTCGAAAGAAAAATATTAGAGTGCTCTGCTAAGGAAATTCAGAGTACAAGAGTCATAACATCACTAACTTTTTACCATGGGTTGTGGTGTAGTGGGTTCTGTTTCACTCTTAACTAAGGGTCTCAGGTTTGAGCCTTGGGTATGAAGAAAATCCTGTTGGGAGCGCCACCCCAAAATGAACCCTGCAGAACGCAATTTGAATTTAATCGAAGCTCCATTGTGGGCTCCGAACACCGAGTGGAAAACAAAAAAAACATCACTAACTTTTTATCTCAATTCACATTTTTTACAATTTGGTGGTAAATTATACTTTAACCATGATTTGTTATGACTTATGATTGAGTATCTGAATATATCATTTTTTTTTAATTATATGCATTAGCATTAATAAACTATAAATCCTCAACTCTGAAGACATATTTCAATTGATGTTGATGTGTGCAAGTTGTAACATATTATATGTAATTAATTTATCTAAGTAATGGATGGTTGAGAATAGATATAAGTTTTTTTCTAAAAGTTGAGCTGAAATTGTCTAATAGAACTAACTACTTTATTATCTGTTCAAGTGCTCCATTACAACATGTATTAATTCAAGCAAACTAAGTAAAATATAGTTACAAAATTAAGGAATTATCAATGTATTAAGCCAAAAAGAAAAGAAATTTATATACCAAAATTGAATCACTAAAGTACATACATTAATATTGTCATAATATATAGATATAAAAATTAAAAGACAATATACAGTATATATAACAAATTAAAGTTCGGTGTCAATTTTGCATGCATTAGGCCTGCAACAAGTTTGGTCCACTCTATATTTAGGAGATAAATAAATTAATACTTATAGTAACTTTGTTATTGAACAGTGATAACTCTCATTCAGAGAAAAGAATTATTGTTTTTATTACTATATGGAGTTTGCCTTTATAGAGAAAAAAAAACACTTAAAACTGTTGCAGAGATAAATTGAAAGCAAAAACTTCTTTTTCTAGTTATATATTCTATTTTGAACTATCAATGATGTTTTGACAAGACAAAATATCTTTTTGGGATTTTAATAAGAATAAATTAATTAAATCTGATCTGGTCATTCAAGACACTGTATGTTTGATTCCTGGAGCAGGATCTAAATAAATGGATTAAGAGAATGTTTCACAAATAGAATTAATGTATGTCATTTAATTTTCTTTCTTTTCATTAAATAAGATTAAGAAACTTTATTCATGTTAATGTTTGCAACAAAAAAATATGTAATCGTGGAAGAATCGGATCCTAACGCATGCTAAAGAATCCTTGATCACGATTCACGAGTTAATATGACGCTCAGAGGACAAATATAACATGTGATCCACGAACAAATATGGCATCACAACTTGAGGTGGTGAGGCGAATCTCCACGGGGATGTTGTGTCCCTTAGAGAAGGTGTACATATATATGACGCTCATGATGGAGGAAGGGTTAGAAAGACATACGCATCGTTGGGAAATCCAAGGGAGGGGCATTTGAGGATTTATCATTAATATGCTTGTTATATACATACATGCATTTATCATATATATATATGTATATGTATGGTTTTTTATCGACATTAAAAATTTGAAAAATTGAATGTTTTTTTATATATAAATTTTAGGTATAATAAACGTAAACTTGTGGAGTAGTATGGCAATATTTTGATGCATATTAACATGGAAAAGGTGTCTTATGAATTGAAGTTTAATTTGTGGGTCCAATAAATTTGATATATGGAGGTAGCTACGGCTACAATAAAGCCACTGTCGTTGAAGAGGCCAATTACCTGACAAAACTTTACACAACATTCAATTTGACAATGGTTCTCATATTATACTAACCAAATAATAATAATAATTTTATTTTTTTTGTAATTACTAACAAAGCAGAAAACCAAAGAAATGCCAACAAGAATTATGGCGGAGTGATAAATACTCATTAATCTTTAACTAGACGTCTCAAATTTAATTGGACTCCAATGTGGATATCGAACACCGGATGAAAAACCAAAAAAAAAAAAACCTAAGAAAGAGCAAGACAAACCCTGTTTGAAAGACTGCTAAATTTAACAAAGTTTTGATGAAAAAGGAAAGTACTAGTGAAGATCATGCAAGAGGCCTTTTTGGTGCTTTGCAATCACTACTGTAAAACCTAGAACCTAAGTCTAAAAAAACAATACAGACTTGGCTAACTATGAAGCATATATTTGCTCAAAAAGGGAAATTTTTTCTGTTTCCCACTTGGTGTCTGACTATTTCGAATTCACGCCGCATAGGGTCCCATTCGAGGGAAACACTCCCTACCAAGATGCTTTTTATATCCAGGACTCGAACTCAAGACATTTGGTTAAGGAAGGAGCAACCTCATCCACTGCACCACATTTTTTTATGGTAAAAAAGGGAAGTTACTAATGAGAGTAAATTAAAGGATTGTCACACTACAACAAATAAAGAATTTAAGGATAATAATATAATTGTCACTATATTATATTGAACAATAATTATATGACATAATTATTTAAAGACCAGCGATTCTAGATATAACAACATTAATTTAGTTGTCACTAAATACTTTTGCGGCAATACTAAAAGGAAAAACTCAATTCTAACTTGGAGTGTTTATTGAAAATAAACTAATGTCACAATCAAGGACAAGGAAAATTAAATATGATCTAGACATTAACACGGTTTCTTTTTCTGTTGACACTCTCGAGGTACTAGTAAAAACATATACAATATTTATGTAGACATTGACATGGTTTCAAACAAGAAAAGAGTTTGCAGTGTCTTTCTATTAGGTTCAACTTACAGGCTATATATGTAAAAGCAGCTAGGTAAATGTTATAGTACATATAGTGATGGAATAAAAAAAAAGGATTAAAAATATAAAGAAATCAAAAGGATTATAACACTTGTTATAGAAATATAATTTTAATCATATATCTCTGTAATTTTTCGCTAATATGGTTTGGTATTCTATTCCAGCTAGTTGATTTACTGGATTTGAAATTAATTATTTGTAATAAATTTACAACATGTGTAGAAAGTTTGAGCCACGGTGAGAAGGTGAACTTTGTAAAAGTGCTTATTTATTGAGTTTGGATAAATTCATATCACATGACTCCAAATAGAAAGGTATATAAGTGGAAGATTAAGGTAAAAGGTTAAAAGGTAGCTAAGTGTAATCACGTGGAATGAATAGGGGGCTAGCCTCACATCCTCTTATCTTTATTCAGTAGTAGTATTTAGTAATTGCGTAGTTCTTTCAATGTTTTTGCTATTTGTTGCTCCATTTTGTTTTGTAGCTTGATAGTTGCGATCTTTTCTTTTTTCCTAGGATCCTTTTCCAAATAACTTGACTTTTTGAGTCAAGATATCTATCTTAATCTACTCATGAAACTGTACTAAATATATTATTATTGACCGATAAATTCTTATCTTACCTGTTAAGAAGTCTCATGTCGATAGAGAGATGGGAAACTAGTCTCTTTATATGGACTTGGACAAACTTCTCCTCATGAACTAACTTTTGGGGTTGAAACCCTCTAAATGATGAACCCGTTTGGACATGCAACATAAAATTATTTTTTAAAATTAAATTGATTAGAAGTTGAAATTTTATTTGGACATGTAATTTGAATTCAATTTTCTTTCATAAACTTAAAAATTCCATAAGTTATGAACTATCAAATTCTCCAATTCTTAGACAATCTTACCAAATGAGCACACAATTCATAAACAAAATATTAGAATATCTTGAGGCACCACGTTGATAAATTGCTTATGTATCTCCATATTTCTTATATAAATAAATGTTTGTGATTATAAATTAAACTTTCAAATGTGAGTGAACAATAGTCAATAATAGTAACTAGTTATTCTTTAATATAATCTTTTCACATATGGTACGAACAATCTTTTCAAGCTGAGTGTGCATTTTCTTTTTTTTTTGCAAAATAAATGATGGGTCTTTTTTAAAATATAAAATATAAAATTTTAGATCAAATTTTAAATTTTAAAAAAAAATTGAAATTCCAAATCATATTTTCTTGAGAAGTTTAAAAGTTTGAAATCCTAATTCCAAATCATAAAACCACAAATTTAAAATCATAACTTCATAATAGTACAGTCCAAATAAAAGTAAAGTGCAGATAGACGTGAAAGGTAAATTAAAGTTGGTGTTTTAGAATTTCACCAAACTTTTTTCTTTACATCATTAACTTATTATTATAAAGCTTGTTCGTACTCTTTCGACGTCACTATATACTTAAAACTCATATATTACATTTAGTGCATATTCCATTATTATTCTCTTTTAAATATTTACTTATATAACACCCTTAGCTTTATTTATTCAGCAATAAATATCCATCCATTGCTCTCTTAACGTCTCTCTTATTGCCTTTTCTAGATCTCCTCTTTTTCTTTCTCTCTATCTACTAAAAATTTCCTTCATAGTGTATTATTATTACCTTTTTTTTGAACGTATACCGTTGAAAATGGATGGTGACCAAAGTTTATCTGATTTATTTGAAGATTCTGAATGTGATATCTTGAGTATTTTAGAGGCTTTAGAAGGAGGTGGAGGTAGTATTAATTCGGAATTTTATAATAATACCAACAACCAGACTACAACGACGACGACGACGACCACAACCTCTGATGAAATTACGGGTTTGGTGTCTGAAGAAGGGAGGAAGAGGAAGTTAGTTTCTCAAAAATCTACGGGTTCGAGTGCAACTTTACAAGAAGAGGAAACTCATGAAGCTGATACACCAAGTAGTAAGAGGCAAAATTTAGCGGCTGCAGCGACGGGAGCAACGGTTATAAGTGGTGGGATAGAAAATAAGATTTCTCATATAACAGTTGAAAGGAACCGCCGCAAACAAATGAATGAACATCTATCTGTGCTACGCACTTTGATGCCTTGTTTTTATGCTAAACGAGTACGCACACTTCTTTCTCTTTTCATTATCACCTTTTTCAGATATCACTTTTCGAATTATACTGACCTTTTGTTGTTGTGATGAGTTGTTCTAGACATACATAACATCTAAAACCACAAATCTAATTTATGGATACTTTGCACTAGTCTTTCTGCTATTGTTAATTTTTTTGTATTCCCCACAAATACTAATTAGTTAACACATATATAAGACATAATAAAAGTAAAAGGAGTTTTGATTTGGAGGGTAAGGGGGTTGGAGCTAGCTAGGGGAAAGGTTACTTTTTAAATATTGACTTCTTTAATTTGATAAGTATATGTTTACTTCTTTATATTTTAAATCACTTTAGTGAAAATTCTGATTTTGTCAGAGTTAATATATGGTCACTCAACTATCAACTGTTCTCACAGAAAGTCACTTAACTAAGAGTTTTTTTTGCATAGAAATGAAGTCATTCAACCAAATATATATTTATTCAAATCATTTAATGACTCACCCCACTTGACCCGACTCAAGTGATAGTTGATAATTGGGTGGAAACATGCATGTTGAAGATATAAAAGTTGTTTTTTTCTTCTTCTAATGTTTTATTTTTATGGTTGTGTAATAAATAGGGTGATCAAGCATCAATAATTGGTGGGGTTGTTGATTACATAAACGAGCTACAACAAGTTCTCCAATCCTTAGAAGCCAAGAAGCAACGCAAAGTTTATAGTGAAGTTTTAAGTCCAAGAATACTACCACCACAACTAGTCCCAATCAGTCCAAGACTAATAACACCTTCACCATTAAGTCCAAGAAAACCACCACTTAGCCCCAGAATGAACTTACCAATTAGTCCAAGAACCCACAACCCACAAGTCCATATAAGCCTAATAATAATAATAAAGCTAACAAGCCACTTGAACCATCTCCTACTACTTCATCAAATTCTTCCATTGATAGTCATGTCAATAATGAGCTGGCTGCTAATTCAAAATCAGCCATTGCTGACGTGGAGGTGAAATTCTCCGGCGCGAATGTCATATTGAAGACCGTTTCTCCACGTATTCCTGGCCAGGCTGTGAAGATCATTGCTGCTTTAGAACATCTCGCACTTGAAATACTCCATGTTAGCATCAGTACTATTGATGGTACCATGCTCAACTCCTTCACCATTAAGGTACTATAACTTTACTTTCTTAAACTTTGTGTAACATTAAAACTGAGAAAGTATGTAGTATCACGACTATATAACTTAAATTCATAAGGCTTACTCAATAACTACCAAGTTACAAACTTACTATTATGAAAATTAGTTTTACCCTATAACGGAAAGACCTGAAAAGGTCATTTTCTTCTATTTGAATGGTAAGAAGAAGAGATATCATTTTCTCTTATTTGTGAGTGAGTACCTTTTTTTTTCTTTCACTTGTGGTAACTTATACACATACATGATCATTTTGGTATAATTAACCTAAGCTTGCTCCAAATATATATATATATATATATATATCAATATGGACAATATCATATATAGTTTAAAAGTTTTGAAATAGAGCTAGATAGACATGACAAGTTTGAACAATTGAGGAAACACTTTTAATTACTAGCAACAAAAAGCTAGTAGTATAATACTAGTTGTGATTCCAGAAGTTCCTAGTAATCATTTGATTCCTCTTTGTGAAACAGACATGTGTGGGGAACACAAACTTGTACTCACTAGGTAACTTTTCTACATACATAATATTGCCACCCTTTTTGACAACACACTTCTCTCAAAAGCCCTCTATTTTGTTTATTCAGATTCCTCTAAATTATTAGTAGTCTTAATTACTCTTAAACTTGATTGACGATCGATGTACATATTATATAACTTGAGTTCAAATTTAATTAGAGAATGTGTGGTATCATTAAATTAGTGAAGATTTCAAAGCTAATGATTGGTAATTTCTTCCTCTTTTTGGCAGATTGGAATTGAATGCCAACTTAGTGCTGAAGAACTGGCTCATCAGATTCAGCAGACATTCTGCTAAGAACAGTACTCATTACTCTTTAGTAATACTAGTCGTAATTTTAGTACTTTTTTTTTTTTTTTTGCAATTTGGGAAAATTAGAAGTGTCTCATTCTAGTAGAGATCTGACTAGGGAGCTATAACAATAATAAGAGAATGTGGGTACGTAGTTGATCTCCGTATAGATTGTAATGACTTTTATTTAATTACTAGTAGTCGATCGATCGATCAATTAATTAATTATATATGACCTCCTCGATCTTTGTATTGCTTTATTTATGTTCAGTCATTGTATTTTCATTTATGTACACTCGATTTCTAGTAGTATCTGTTTTATTGTCACATTCAAAATTTCTTATATGATCAAATTCCATGCTACTTTTTCAACAATAATTTACTAAAAATACATTTTCAGATAAAAGGTTTAAAATATTATTTTGTGGATTATAAGAATGACTCTTCATAAAGAGGAAATACATAACTACAATATATATTTACATCTATTACCCTATCTCTCCCCATCAAGTTGAAGCATATGAATCTCGAAGCATATTATGCTCTATGTATGAACAACCAAAATTTGTCTAGCAAATTATTTTAATTAAGCGATTGGTTATTTTTTTTAAAGTTCGATAAGTAAGGTCGAAACTTCAAGACCATCCTTCTGAATATCATTCTTGCAAATAATGTGATCGCGATCACATCCTTCTTTCTTTTTTTTTGCCTTGTATCCTACATAAATATTTAAATTAGAACTCACAAGCAAAAACTTAATAAGTAGTTGAATACAATATGATAGTATAGTTAGTACTCTTCACACATTGATTTAATGTAAGAGACTGAATTTACTTTTGGTATTTTAATTACAATTTTGAAGTGATCAGAAATGACAGTTTGTACGATCGTCTTATTTAGCCACCTTTAAATTCCTGTACATAGCCACATAAAAGCTTAAATTCTCCAGCTTTTATTTTCCCTTCCTTACAATGAATGTAGAGTCATGCACTGCATGAGTATTATTTATTTTTGCCAGTGTAAAGAATTTTTACATTATCATGTCATATTTACTTGTTATAGTCAATCGTGGAATCAAGAATTCAAAAAAAAAAATATGGTAAGAAAATTCAATTAATTATATATATGCAACTGCAAGATAATAAAAATCATTTTCGTATAATGTATGCTTATAACATTTTTTTCTAGTTTGAATCAATTCAACTCCTTGCACGGTTGCACCCTTCTGCCTCCGTTCCTGATTGTAACAAGCTAAACGACGTCACTATAACAAAAACATTTTTTAGCGGCAATAAATAGACACATTAGTAAAGAGTCTTAAAGTCTTTATCGGCATTAGTTAAGTGTCATAATTAGATCCAATGTCGCTAAAGGCTTTAGGGACATATACAATGAGTGCTAACTGCCGCTAAAAATACATATATATTTAGCGGCAATTCAGCTATTACCATTAATTAATGCCGCTAAAGATAATTTTTTATGTAGTGCATGTATATCTTTATTTTTAAGATTACAAATTTTACGAAAAGTATATATATATATATATATATATAGATAGATAGATATCTACCACTACCACTAGCAATTAAATTTAGTTTCGGATAGGGATTCAAATGACGATGACATGATTATCTTATGATCTTACTAGCATAGTCCTAAGCTAGTCTCTAGCCTAACAACTTTAGATTTTGTATTAATGGTAAGACCTGAACCTATATATAGTACTGATCAGTTCTAAATAGGTTTTAAAGCTAGAAAACTAGCTATAAGTGATCCTTCAACAACCCTTAGCCTTACAATTGATTGACTACTTCCAAATATTGTAAGATAAGTCTTTGGTACACTATTATGAATAAGGGTTTTTCTCACCGTCAATTAGTTTGAAATATGTGCTATAGAACATAATTTTTTCACCAAACTATCTTACCGAGAAAATGCACGGTGAGAAACAGATAGTGTGCATGGTAAGCTTACCTAATTTTATTCATATGAAAACATTACTATATTTTTTCCCATCGATTCAATCAAAGTATCTATGAAAATAGCTAGCCAATGGACATTTTTTGGTGGGAAAACAGTGATTTTTTAGTAGTGGTAACTAATGATGCAATATTAATTAGAGCAAACTACATAAATCCCACTACTTTATACTATAATTACTTAGAATCTCGGTAGATATTTAAATTACTTGCTATACCACTTTTTTTCAGTCGGATACATGAATCAAAAGTGGTTAGATACATGTATCTACCATAATTAAAGGGAAGAGATACATTATTTAATTAATTTGAATTGAATGTTGTAACTTAATTCCACAATTAAAGGATTAAAATATGGGATGTAACAAACGACGAATTAGGTTAGGTGGGGTTGGGGGGTGGGGGTGAGAAGAAGTGATGGAGTGGGGTAAGAAAAATATTTTACATTTTATTTTATAAAAGAAATATTATTTTTTTGGATAATAATTTTTAAATTTTAAATTTTAATTAATAGTAATAATTTATTTGATTTTTGTCAAAGTTGAATGTTTTGTCCATGTGGAGTGTGATGCAACAATTTTTTAAAATAAAAGAGAGTGTATTACACACACCATGATGAGAGTGGTATAAAAGAGAGAGGTGTGTTTCTCAAACTAAGAAGTGATAGTTTAGAAATGAAACTGACAATCTCAATAGTTTAGGTATGAAACTCAAAAAAAAGGCATAGTTTAAGTGTATTTTTGAAACTTATCTTAATATATATAGAGAGAGACTTTAAGATCAGTATATAATACTATAGTCTATAATAGTACGTATATTTTTGAAAAAACTGTTAAAAGGTACACATCCATGTATACACTAGTAAAAGAGATGTGAAGACTAAGTTGGTTGGGGCCCTCCTCATCAAACGAGAGAGAGACTACATTGACCCAACGGTGGTCACTCAATCGAACATGTGTGTATAAAAATATAATATTGTGTATATATATCAAAAACATTTTTTTTAGAAATATATACTGTAGTTTTAACATTCATAACAAAATTCTTAACTTAGTCACCGGAGAGAGAAAGTTGAATTATAATATATTATATGAAGCAAGGTAGATATAGGTAAGGGTTACGTTTGGGACGTTGAATTTGGACAGATAATATTTTTACAGATTAATTTTGACATATAAGAGAAGATGATTACAATTTGGCACTCGATGCATCTTTTTATTAGACGAAAAATCCAAGAAGTGGTCAATGATAAAATGAGTTGATTATTTTATATTACTACGTACTAAAGATTTATCAAATAGAAGTGCAGATATATATTATATATATCCACATCGTGCATGAAAGCTCAAAAATGGTTAATGTAAACTTATTTGTAATTGTATGGCAATCCAATTACATACATACATATAAAGCAATGCATGTGGTCCAATATATATATATATATATAACAACTTTACACTTTCTTTTTTCCAAGTTTGAATAAATTAGAAATTTTGTGTATTGCGTTATTTAAGTGTTTCAAATATATATATATATATATATTACTATATGGTCCCAAAAAAAGATGCATGAGAATTCTCTAATGTCATAAAAGTAGGCTATGACGGACCACATTTGATTGTGACTTCTCCCTGCTACTAATATTAGCAAATTAATGATTTTATTTCTCCCAGAATCTTACTTTTATTCAATTTTATAAATTATAGAAAAGAAAAAAAAAATAGAGAGTAGGAAATGGCATTAATCTCTTATTGTTTTGTGAAGGGATATGGGAAACCAATTGAGTGTTACGTGACGTGAGTAGACGTTTATTATTTTGCATGAAATTTAATTTTTATGACAGATATATACTACTCAATTGTATGTCTGGTGGCTAGATAAGCCAAACTTACACTAGATATGCATGAAACAATAATACAGTTATATCATTTAATTTATCTGTTCAAAAAATCAATCCCAAAGACATTTCAAATAATTGGTTGGTGTTATCACGTATTTTGCTATATAATAATAATATACAATATTCAACGGAAAAAAAACAAAATTATATCAATTACAATACCCCTAACACAATTTTTGAAAGTTATGGATTTGCTTGGAAAAAACAAACACGAAAGCAGCTGGTCTCCTTTTTTTTTTTATAAAATATAAAATTAAACAATATTCAATACCGAATGGCTCAGAATAAATTAAGGGAAAACTTTCAAAATATCAATATTTTTGCATTTAAAAGGATCTCTTAGCCACACTTTCAATATTTATTAAAAATGTCAAAATTTTAATTTGTATCTGATTTATATTTTTATTATTTATTTTTATTAAAAGAATAAAATTATTTAAAAACAAAATGGAGAAATTTAGGGGAGAGAATATTTTTAAAAAGAAATTTATCCTTTATAGAGAATTTACTGTTCTACAATAACTTAATTATGTATATGCCATTGATCGTTCCAAACTCGGCCAAACCTTAAACAAATATTAAGGAATCTACTGCTATTTAGGATGAAAGATATCAAAAGGATTTCAAATAAGGCAATTTTTAAATTTAAACCAACAAAGTTACCATAATTACTAATCATAATTTTGGTTTAACTTTAAGTAGGCCTATTATTTTTTTTCACTACTCTTACGCTCTTTTCATATTTTACTTTGGGATTAAATTTTGAAAAATCTCTTTTCTATTATACGTGTTTGGTTCCACGAATCGACATGGCTTCTCTCTCCCTTATTCCTCAAATTTCCAATATTATTTTTTTAACACTCACTACAACATTTTAGGCCTACGGCCACACTAATTCTGGACAAAGCTTTCAAAGTGTTGCCTAAAATACTTTTGGGGACGCTTTTAAAGCGTAGCCCAAGTTTTTAACTTTTAGCTACGATAATATTGGCAACACTTGTAAAGTGTACTCTTTAATGGTATAAGTTACACTTTATAAGCATTGTTACTACATGATATAATTGGCAACAACTATTTACATATATGGTCACACTTTTAAAGTATCCTATTTTTATAATTGTAAAAACAACACATTACAAATGTGGCCTTAATATTTTCACTAACATATTATATTCCCTCCAACATTTTTAACATTAAAACTTGTTCTCCCTCCAATTTTTATTGGGCAAAAATAATAACTCCTAAAACATTAAAACTTGTTTCCCCCCAAATTAGAAAAAATTCCACTTTTCAACACATGGACAATACACTTTTCTCTCAAGTCTGAAGAACTGAAGAACGATAGATTTCCCTTACAGATTTCTATGAAACTTTCCTCACTGATTCTTTGTTGAAGATTGAAGAGCTGAAGAACACAATTTTCCTCACAGATTCCTTGTTGAAGAGTTGTTCCATCAGATTTTTTGTTGAAGATTGAACAAAATGCTTCACAGATGAACACGCCTCACGTCTTAGATCTTTAGGGTTGTTGGAATGGGTTTATCAGGTAAGAAATTCTATCTTTGAAAGTCTAAATTTTAGCTTTAGGGTTTTGATATTCTTGAGTATCTTTGAAAGTCTAAATTTTAGCTTAGGGTTTTGATATTATTGTGTTGTTGATTCAATTTTCATTGATTATTGGGAGTCTAGCTTGTAGTTGTATTACCATGAGCATTAGTCACTAAATAAGTATAAATGGGTTGATTCTTCACTTGAGAATCTCTGTCATTTTGAAGAACACAATTTTCTCTCCAAGCTAACTCTGAACATACAATTGTTGTTCTGTGCTTACTGATTAAACATTCTTAGTTATATCTCAACGTTTTTCATGTTAGAATTAGGTAGAATCAATGGTTGTTTAGCTAAAACTTCTCTATCTCGGCTGAAGTTTCATTTATTGTTTTCATTAAAAGTATAGCTGATACTTGTCAAGAATGGGTTGTTTATATTTGAATCAATGTATTGTTGTTTTGGTGAGTCATTCTTATCTGATGTGGTGTATTTTTTGGGAATTTTATAGTGAGTATATGTATTTAGATTTTGGAATGAAGCGTGCTTTATGTTTCTAGAATTGCAAAGTCCTCATCTGAATGATTGGTTTGCACAATGTGAGTATCTCTGTGTGGTGTTTTGCTGGATTACTTTGGGAATTTGAGATGTAGTTTGTAGTAGATCTTATGGGTATTTGGTTTCTTAATTTGTTATATCTTCCATATTTTACTTTCTTATTGTAGTTTAATTTTAGACTCTATTGACTTCCTTTTTAAGGTAATATGTGCTTGCAACTGTTGGATTCAATGTCGAAGCTAAGAATTTTGCTTAAGGGTGTTCAAAACTTCAGGATATATATCTGCAAAGTTGTTTTTGACCTATATACACAATATTATTTGCTAAGGGTGTTTGAGTGATCACCATGCGATTAATGTGGCTACGGCTCTTGTTGAATATTGTGACTATGGTCAAAGAAAGCCTCAAATTTATCACCTTTGTGATTATTTCTTCTATACCTCATTTCAATGCACTTACAAATGATGCAAAAAAATTTGCTTTAGAAAATTGTGTCATGCTATTAATTTTGTTTAAGATTGTAGTTTCTGTATTGGAAATGAGAAAGGGATTGAACATAAGTAGACCAGTTGACAAACCATGTTCTACTGTAGAGTTCTATAGGAAGAAGAAAGTATGAGGGTAAGTTTAGTGATCATAAAAGGCGGAGTCAGAAATTCAACTTTCAGTTAGGTCCAAAGCAGACAATACCTTGACAATTAGACCTGGACAGTTACAATTTATGTTCTTTACGACATATGCAAGCCATTATCTATGCCCTTGGAAGCTTCCAGGCTTAAGTTTCTTGACAACTACAACCGTACCACTTCTTGGTTTATGAGTATTCTCATCTACCTTTAAAGACGTAACCAAAATCTCTTTCGCCAATGAGACTATCAACTCGAAAGGTCCTAGTTGCATTTTTCAGTTCATTGTAAGTAAATGAATTGAGGTTGCTTGGAACAAATGAATTATTTGTGCAAAAACTATTGTGAAATGAGTCATTATGAGAATGAAATTGTTCCTTTTTCACACTGCCTGAAGAGCCAGAATTAGAATCTAAAATAGAAATTGGTTCAGTTGAACCAAAATTCGAGTATATGAATCCTTACTATTCATGTCACTCCACTTAAGCTTCTCCAGTACAACAAGTAATGTACATTTTTTATTTTCTTGTAAATTTCTAACAAGACTAAAAAAATCCAAACAAATATTGTAACTCAATATACCAAAGCAACAAAATTCTATACAAACCAGAACACAAAAAAGGGTGGGGCAGAACTTTGTTCTGCTATTGGACATTGTCTAACTGCTTGTGAACAAGGTTCAAGAGGCAGAACTCTTATGCGGAATGGTTGAATATGACTAGTATGTTTCTGAATAAGAGAGGTGCATAGGTTATGAAGGATGCTGAGTGATCTGGTAATCTTGGCAGGTTCAGATTATAATGTGAGTTCTGGCAGTTAACTGCAGTAGATAAGAAAACTGATAAGAACACACTTCATATGCCAGCTGCTACTTTACAGTACAAAAATAGATGCTAGCACTCTCCAACATTGTCTGATGGCACATATAACATTCATCAGGGTGTGTTTTTTCTTCTGTTAAATGCAGTCAACTTTAGCCTTAAAATCTGGTTCAACTTGCCTGCTTTAGATCGTGTTAATTGTTTTTTTCCTAATTTTAGAACTTGAAAGGCTACATAAGAATGTGAGTTCTGGCAGTTAACTGCAGTAGATAAGAAAACTGATAAGAACACACTTCATATGCCAGCTGCTACTTTACAGTGCAAAAATAGATGCCTAGCACTCTCTAACATTGTCTGATGGCACATATAACATTCATCAGGGTGTGTTTTTTCTTCTGTAAAATGCAGTCAACTTTAGCCTTAAAATCTGGTTCAACTTGCCTGCTTTAGATCGTGTTAATTGTTTTTTTCCTAATTTTAGAACTTGAAAGGCTACATAACACTTGAAGTAAAATTAATAAACTCTTTTTAAAATCAGGTTTCCAGTAAACCTTATCATAGGGTTCTGTTAAGCGTTGAACACTTTTAGAGTTTTGAAAAATTTCACAACTTCTTCTTATTCACAATCCTTTTATAAGTAATATTTCACCCTTTAGGATCCAAGATTATAGCTAATCTTGCATCAGATCAGGGATAACTTAGAATGAATAAACTCTACGAAATCGACTACCTATTATAGCATCATTGTAATGTTTGCTTGAATGTTTAAACATGGTAGTAGATGTTTGATACTTCTCTGATTGGGTGTGCACAAGAATGATATTTTAAAATTTTGGACATAGTTTTAAAAACCTCAAAAAGATTTTCACACTATATTGTACTTTTGTTCTTCTAAATAAAGTGTTTGAACTTCTTTAAAATGTTGTTTACAACTTGAACCTGCTTCTCGATAGAATTTCTTAATCTTGATTAGTTCATTTAATTGTGTCTATCCTATTAATTTACTTTCTTTCTTAATTGTGTCTATCCTATTAATTTACTTTCTTTCTTAATTGTGTCTATCCTATTAATTTTACTTATTTTTCCTTAGAAGTATAATCAACATTCAGAAACATTTGTGGGGGATTCAAGGTCTGATTTGGCACAACACAAGCGCCATGACTAGGTAAGAAACTTTTATCATCTCATAACACCTGATTCTGATAACGTACTCATGACTTTTAAAACTTATTTGTGAAGTAGTTAATGATTTAATGATTGTTACTGTAAGATTAAATATTGATATCTTCTTCTAGGAATTCAAATATCCCATCCAAGGATTGGATGGATTTAGCAAGGTATAGCAAACCATATATTGATGGTGTTGAATCATTCCTAGATTTTGCTTACTCTTACGGAGATCCTTAAGGAGAGGAAATTCAGTGTCCATGTGCAAAATGTTGTAATACTCAATTCATGTCGAATTGAAGTCGATTGATTTAAGATTTTTGCTGGCAGTGAAGAAGATTTTAGAATGAATACAAAATAATAATAAAAAAAGAAATACAAAATTTGTTGGCATACAAAGTGAGATTGAAATACAAAGTGAGCACAAAAAATCTAAAACTTGTTAGCATACATTTAGAATTAATACAAAATACAAAAGAAATACAAAACTTGTTGGCATACAAAGTGAGATTGAAATACAAAATGATATTTGTTGACACTCAATTTTGGACCTTCACAAATAAATTAATATCGAGCTTCTTCAATTCCGAACGATTTAAAGTAATTAGTTTTATAAAAAATAATAATAAAAAACAATAGTAATAATAAAAATATAAAAATAAATAAATAAATAATTATAGTTTGCAAGTCATTTTAACTAGTTTCGTCACTTTTTGTAAATGATATATATTTGTTTTATATAATCATGTGTACAATTAATGTATTTTATGAACATTCAAAAATCATCTCAAAAAGATTTTTTATTTTAAAATATTTTATTAATGATGATTGTAATTTTGAATTAATGAGTCTTATGAAATTCAAAATACTTTCAAGTTATTCCTAGAGTAATTTTATCATTTTAAATAATTTTAAATAATAAATATGTATATTTTCACAATCACGGTGTTTTATAAATATTTGAAAATCATCACAAAGATTTTACATTTAGTTAAATATTTTATTAGTTTACTTTAAGTTATAGTCATAATTTCGAGATAATTAGTTTGTAATTAATTATTTTATAATTAAATTAATTATTTTCATTTCGTTAAGATTAAGAAGCTCGTCAATTAATTTATGAAAATTTGTCTTGTTGCAATTTTTTGTCAATTGCTTATCATATTCTTAACCCTTTAAAAGACCAAAAATGGGCCTATTCCCTTCAGCCCATTTCCTCAATTACCATTCTTCTCCAATTTCCTCAATTCCCATTCTCTTATTTCCAATACCCTATCCAGCCCATGATACCAAAACAATTGCAGAAGCCCAAATTCAATTCCATAACCTATTACATACAGAAACAATACAACGGTCCAAACAATACATACAACATACATACATCCTTGTACGTTTTCTTCTTCTTCTTCAAGCAAAAATCAAAATCCATCGAGCAAATCACGCTGCAACCCGGAAATCTCGCCACCCATCTGCAAAACCCATACCCTAGCAGCCCCAAAGTCAAACCTTCACGTCTCCTTTTCCCCCTTTTCGCGGAAATCAGCTTTTGCCCATCCCCTTTACTGTGGTTTCGAAAATAGCAGAGGGGATTGAAATGGTTGTTTGAATTCTCAATGGATTTGGCCCCCCAAAAACGATTTTTCTTCTCCTATATATTCTCTCTTTCAATCACTGTTAGAGAGGATTTTTTGGATGAGAAATTGAAGGAAGATACTACCACCATCACAAATTCCTTTTATCTTCTAAAACCACAAAAGTTTTGAATCGAGAAAGGTTCTGAGTTCTAAAGTAAAAAACATCATCCTTAACTTTGAAGATAAATTTTTCCTTCTTGGCTGTCTCAAATCTTCCTCGTTCCAGCGAGCTCTGTACAAGTGGTGGAATAGCTCGTCTCCAACTCGTTGGCATCCAGTTCGCCGCACCTTGAAAGGTAATATCGAATCTCAACCCATGTCTTTTTTATTCTTAATATGTCGATTTCCTGATCCTTGACTCCTTGAGCATATAAATGTTGTGATCTGGGGCGTTTCCTGACTGATTGTTGGTTGTAAATTGTTAGTATGGATGGTCTGTTCATTTACTTAGTTTATTCATTCCGATTTCGGTCTTTGTTATTTGAGATTGGATGGTTCCTTTGAAGTTGAAATTACTTGTTTCCTATTAATTTTGTATATTCTCGCTGAGTTATTTCATCTAGTTGGCTATGACTTTCCCGAATCTAGAATACTGCTTCTCTCGGTCTGATAGGCAAAGTTGTTTTCGCGTATTTTAGCTATCATGTTGAATAATTTTACCTCTTAGCCGGTATAATGCTCGTTCTGTTTGTGTCCAGTCAAATAGTATAGTTCATGTTTTGGTTATTTGTAGTTCCAAATCTCGTTTATATTAAGGCTAGTCGTAGAGTCTTTATTGTCTTATATGTTGAGTTGTTTTTTTTTCCGTCCTAACATAAGTAAGATAAAAACTAAGTTGATAAATTGTTAGTTTGACTTTGTTCCATTCCCCTGTTATGTTAAGTAAGTTCGTTGTTTGTATTTCTTCCCCATTTTTCTTTATCTTGAAACATACTAAGTTTTTTGAAATGGTAAGAATTATATGTCATTTACAGTGTCTTTCTTTTAAGTTGTTAGAATCATTTGCCACTTTGTGCATGCCAAGAAATACATCCTTGTCATACTACAGGAAGCTTGTTAATCCTTTTCATCGTGAACAATGCATATTCATATTTTCCTCCTTATTTGAGATCACTAAAGCAAAGAGATAATCCCTTTCTTATATATATTGCTTTATCTCTTCTTTGTGATAAAATCATTGCTTGTTTATCCAACACCTTAATACATTAATTTGGCTGTGACATTCTTTGTTGTTTGGGTTTATTTGTTGGATTGAGTTGGTGTTATATTTGCTAAACATGTTCTTTTCCCTAATCACTGAAATTCAAATTCACTAATATGTTTCCTTTTTTTGTTGAATGTGAATCCCTTTTGAGTCCATGGAGACTCCACTTCCTATCCTTGCATTTCGGGGATTGTGCTTCTCTTTATCGAGTCCAAAACAGCTGGTGAACAGGTTACAGGCAGTGTAAGGCCTGGAAATCAAAATTTTCAGTCCCGAAAAGTCGAAAGTGGTCAGTATACACTCGGTATACAGCGGTATACGCTGACATTCAGGCCCAAAACGTAAAAATACAGGGCTAAGGTGACATACAGGTGTTCGGAAGCAAGAGATACATGAAAAGAGCCTATGCACACGCTGATATACACTGATATACATCAGCTGTATACCAAAAACGGGAATTGGTTTAAGCCTAAAAATTCCAACAAATTCGGCCCAAAAGGGGGCCCAAATTCAATTTCTCTCTTACTCTTTAATCATTTGATTGTGATTATTTATTGTTTGTTATTTCACTCTAACTTTATAATTTTTTTTTTATTAACTTAATTAGATTCCCCAAAAGATAAGTTATTTCCTTTGTGTTGGTTAACTTTTGATTTTTATTTTTTTTTATTTTTTTTTCTTTTTCTCTTATATTTATTTTAGCTATTTTATTAATCAAATATGTTGGCCAAATTATACAGTTTAAGTTAAATCTTTTGTTCTAAAAAAAATAAAATAAAAATAAAACAACAACATATTTTTTAAATATCTCCCACTCAATCATTTTTTACTCGTTTAAAATTGGTTTAAAGGGTCAAAGTATTTATTCCTCAAGTGAACTCAATAATAAATAAATAAATAAATAAATAAATATATATATATATATATATATATATATATATATATATAAATGTATAAATATACATATATTCTTTACTTGGTCATTTTCTCAAAAAAGGATTAGTCGAAACTTTGCTTTCATTCATCAATTAATTAAAAAATGATTTTCATGCTTAATTTTATTGGCTTAATTTATTTATTTCGAAAATGAATTAAAGAAATTCTAATTAATCTAGTTTTGTCAATATTTTAATTACTTGTCTTTAATTTAAATGGGTCAATTAAGGTCCTATTTTTTTTTAAAGTAAAATAATATAAAATGTGTCAGTTATTTAATTATTTCCTAAAAGTTAATCAAATATATTGTAAGTTATTATTTTTCATGCTAAATCTTTTCTAAAAATAGTCAAATATATTTTAGTCAGATCGCAGGTCAACCGCATGTTAGCGGGCACTTCGAATGCTTAAACCCTTCTCGAAGTGTAAATCGAACCCCGAACCCCTCTTTGGTATTTTCAAATGATTTTTCTGTTTAAATCTTTGGAAATTATAAGTTTTCTTAATTTCTTTAAAAAATTAAGTGGCGACTCTTTTTAAGTATTTCTCGAATTGTTTTATACTTAGAACATTTCAAAAAAGTGATTTTTCTAGAAATAGTTAAATTACGGCACAACAATATTGAAATACAAGTGAGCACAAAAAATCTAAAACTTGTTGGCATACATTTAGAATTAATACAAAATAAAAAAGAAATACAAAATTTGTTGACATACAAAGGGAGATTGAAATACAAAATGATATTGAAATACAAAGTGAGCACAAAAAAATACCAAACTTGTTGGCATATAGTTAGAATGAATACAAAAAAAAAAATACAAAATTGTATGAAGCCTAATTTAGAATAGCATACAAAATTCTGTAAAACTATTTATCTATTGTCCTATAATATAATACAAAATTAAACATATACATAATTTGAAATGAATATCACCTACAAAATAAATATAAGTTACACCTAAAACACTCAAATTTTAGCAAGATACCACATGAATTTTGTAATGAATACAAAATGCAACAGACAATAAAAACAGTAAAGAATACAATTTGATAGTTTGGATACAAAATGCAACATGGCATAAAGTTATTTTTTTCATCACTTTGATATTCAACAATTTCATAAACTTCTCAAATATTGACATTCGAAAATGACACTTCTTCACCCGACACTTCTTTCAGATCCAATGCAATACTTTTGAACGATTTATCCTAATATTGGCACTAAAAAAATGGCACTTGTTCACCTGGTAATTCTTCCAGATCCAGATCCAACATACAAAACATACAAATTAAAATACTCTTGTATCTCAATACTTCGACAAAGGTTGGAAATCTTTTGAATAATTTCTAAGATTTCTTAGAAAAATGGAGGATTTTGATTTTAAAAAGGCAAGGTTTAAGTTACTTGAAGATATAGAATAATGAAAGGAATCTTAAGAAAGAGAAATGATAGAATTTCGGTAAAAAATTTAGAAAGTGAAAAGTGGGTAATGGAGTCCTTTATTTTTTCATGGGCCCAATTTGAGAAATAAAAGGAAGATGAATGAATTATATTGGGATACACTTTATTTGTTAAAATATTGACATTTTTAATAATTATTTTAAAGTATAGTTGTTTTTAGTAATTATGTTAATTTTGACTAGTTAGCTAATTTTCCCATAAATTAAAGGGATACCAAGTGGAAATTGCAACAAAACGAATAGTTAATAGCTTAATCTTTATTTGAATATCTTTATTTTGTTCGTACTACAATATAGATTAAATTATTTTTCTTGGCACCATTTCGATCTAGTCTAATTGATCAGTATAAGATCAACGAAAGAGAAGAGGTGAAATTGAAAAGACTAGCGAGGTAGAATTCTTTTTCTCTTTAATAGTGTCGCACGATGAAGACATAAAAGTGCTAGACCCGATTTATACACGGACGGTTGAAAAATGATACAACTTAGGACCAATTTTGATTCTTTTTTTCATCAAAAATAAATCGAATTTGAAATTTAATAGATAAGAAGAAAATGTTTGTTTGATTACGTAGTTTTAAAAAAAAAGAAGGAAAAACTATCTTATTAGACATACGTTTTTTCCATATCTATTAACTCTACATATACTTTCAAATAATTATGTATTTTACCATTAATTAAGAGTTTTCTATCATATATTGAGGAAAATACATTTAGATATATGTAGTTTTGCTACCAGATACACTAAAATAGGGAAAGAGGCGAGGGAGATGGGAAGGGAGATAGTCATGTATCCCAGATACATGCGAGTCACACTAGATACACGATACAGTTCGCATGTATTTAGGATATTATCTACATAGGAGAGTGGCGAGCGAGATGGGAGGAAGATTTGTCTATGTATCGCAGATACATGTAAATCCACTTTGATACAATAAATCACAGCTAATTTTGACCACATATATCCCGAAATACATGTATCTAAACGTATCTGAACACATAAAAATCTAATAAAATTCATAATATTGTAAACTAAAGTATACTTAAGTAATTCGCTCCTAAACTTATGAAATTTCTTTATTTTGGGAATTGCTTGTATCCAATGAAATCCAGCAGAAGTGCCAAACTGGCCAAGTCTATGAAGTATCTAAGAGGAATACATAATTGGGCCTGTTATCTGGATCTACTTGGGCTTGGGTCTTAGCTAATACATGCAGAAATCAATATGGGCCCGTATAAATTGGAACCGTTTTCTATTTACAAAAATTGAACCGACAATGAATAAACCCGAATAACATAACGGATGCCAAGGGCGAAAATTTGTTCCCGCGACCCTTTTGAGAGTTGCTCGAAAATGCTTCAGATTTCGTAAGTTTTTTTTTTTTTTTTCAAAAACGCCATTGAAGGTTGTTTCGAAGTATCGATAGATTTCTCTTTCTTTAATATTAGGGTTTAAACAACTGTGGAGTTTTCAGTTTCTCTTTGAAACAATTGTATATTGAAATAGTTGCTTATGTTGGGAGAATATGAAACATGGACTGTAGTAATGAATCTTTAAGGGTTGACATGGGGGTAATAGTAGGAGGAAGTGGAGATACTACAAATTGTATGAGTGGTTTGAAAAGTGAATCGGGTTATAATTGCAATCAGTGTTTAAATCTGGAAGAAAAGATCAAGACAATCGAATGTAATTGTTCCGATTTGCGGCAGGGGATTGAACATGAGAGAAATGGGTTTAAATTGCTTGAAGGTAAGATTGAGGTGTTGAAGAGAAGGAATCAAGAGTTGGAAGAGCAGATTCGTCGAATACAGAGTAACGGCAGTAATGAGGAGGAAGAGAGGGTTTTGCAATTGATGATCGAGAATAGTGTATTGGAATGCGAGAAAAAGAAGGCTGAAAGTGATGTTGAGTATTGGAAATCCAAGTGTAACGAGCTACAGTTGACAGTGGCTGAATTGGGAAAAAAGTTGGATGCAAAAGAAGGAGATACAACTTCAACTAGACTACATCAAGTAAAGGGGCTGCAAGATGAATGTGATAATTTAACCCAGAAAATCCATCTGCAAGTAGTTGATGAAATGCAAAACAAGGATGGTTTAGATGCAAATCCTTTTTCCTCTCATGGAGAAATTGGATCTCTACTATCTCAAGATTCAGGTACTATCATTTTGTCTAACCAATTATTGTTGACAAGTTGTAGAAATCATGTTAGGAGTTTGAAGTTTCGGATTTTTTTATATATAAAAATTGTGTTAGTGCTGGTACGATCGCATTCGTTTGAAGTTTTGGATACTAGTTATAGTATACACATGTATATCTCACCTAATACTAGTTACTAAAAAATATATTTAAAATGATGTGAACCTCTTTCTTTAAATTTTAATATTTGTATTATTTTATTTATTTATTTTGTTTATCATAATTAAATATTAGGTATAAGGTTAGAATATTGATTTTAAAGTTAACGGTTAGGACTTTTAATATAGTTCAAATAAGAAAAGATTTTTTTAAAAAAAAATTGAGTCAATTTTAAAGTAATGACTAATGAGTATGGGGAGTTCTTACCTATTACAAATAAGTAAAATGTAATAGTTATAGCTTTAATAAATTTCAAAGTATATATTTTAATAGTTTTTTTCCCATATATTTTAGGAGGCCATTAGAAAACCTTCATTTTTTTTTTTCATATACGTAGTTACGAGTCTTCCCACGTACACAAGCAAAACTTTCCATATACTTAGGAGTCTTCCCAACTATTTTAGGATTCCTTCACATATACAACCTTTTCATATATTTATGAGTTTAAGTTTTGTGCACAGTGTAGTAAATTTCTACACCATCATGTAATTTTAATTTCTCCCTAATCTTTTTTAAGAAATATAAAATTAAAATTAACTTTTTTTTCTCTCTCTCCTAGAAATTAAAATCCTGTCTTTATCCCTCTAAAATAGCTGATATTCAGCGGCAGTTACTCCTTCTTATACGCATTTGACCTACTTCCTCTTTATGCTTTTTTTTTCAATCTGCATATCACATTTGACCTACTTCCTCTTTATGTTTTCTTCCGATCTGCATATCTTGATATTCCAATTTTGTTTGTTTATTCGTACTCATGGAGGGTTATGATTTTGTTTTTATTTTATCATTTTTCACTCTAATTAACTAATGGTTATTTTATTGATTAGTATAAAGAAAGCATTTGCAGGTGAATTTGCAGAATCAAAGTGTCAAATTCAATAACCTATTTTGCTATGTGAGTACAGTAGATCTATGTTAGTGAAACTATTCTCTCTTTATTAATAATTTAATTTTAGAATTATTATGTGATTAATGTGTCTTATTTGCACAATCAATTTACTCTAATAGAATTTCATTGTTTATGAGTAATTCATTCAATCTTCCTATAGATGATGGTGCTCTTCATACCATTTATGTGGGCATAATTTATCAATACCCTGATCTAACAATAGATGGGAAGAGAAAATAGAATTAAGTTACTAATCCTATTTCTCTGTAATGCTTTCAACTTTAAGAGACATAATTTACCTAAATTATTTTTGGACAGATTGATCATATTCTGAATTAATTTTATTGTTATGAATGAGTTACTGATTCTCTTTCTGTAAATTTTCACGTAAGGAGTCTATTGAGTTTTGTTTTTTGGTTGGTTGGTGGCTCATGGAACATGATTTATCGATGCTCATGGAGCATATTTTTTCATCATCCCCGAGTGGCGTCAGAACACCAACAAGCTCCTCGAAAAGCCTTGCAGAAATACTTGCATTTGTGAACCCCTTTAGTTCTCAATATTGGGAATAATTGTGTTCTGTTCCACAGTGAGTTGAGCTCTCATGAACCATACTAATCAGCCAAATGAGCTAAGATCATTCATGTCGTCTGCTTTGACACGACTAGCAGGGATATGAAGATCAATAAAGCTATAGTCGTTCTGCTTCTGTATGCACGCCAAGGTAACCTCTTCTTTCCCATTGTTTCTGAACCAAGTCATCCGAAGATGCTCCTTCTAGCTCCTGCTGAGACATATTTCTATCTTCACAATGATCGATAACGATGCATATACAACTCCTCTTGTCCACCCCAAGCAACATATATACTATATGGGGTAAAAGGAATGGAAAATGCTTCGAAAAGAAAAGAGAGACGCTTTATAGTAAATGTATTTCACAATTTGTACTATTGTATGAAATTTAAGTTTCATTCTATGTATGACAAACTTGTTGGACTTGTTAGAATCTAAATTCTAATATAAGTTCAGATTCATGTATATCATTCTGATACTATTTATCAATAAAAATTTATCGAATAAGTGATTTTAATTATATTTATGATCTTTGACATATATATATCTCAAGTTTTACATCTTTGAAACTAAGCAATGAAGAGGAAACTCATAGACTCATGATGCTATTAACAGCTGGTTGGGGAGGAGGATGAGGTAAAAAGTTCAACCACATCTGGAGCATCATATAAGTTTGCATATCGTAAAGGAACAAGTTTTCTACACCACCAGAAAACTATTTGTATATAATTGTATTATGGCATAGCTAGTTTTTATTAAGGTTTTCGACAACACATGTTATAACATCAGCTATTTTTAGAGTAAAATTTGTTGATTTGTAGAGGAATCTTACATTTTACGCTCATTTTCGAATGATATAAAGTGCATCTATTTTCACACGTAACAAAAAATATAATTGATTTGACCCAAAAATAGAGGACAAACTGCAATACAAGCATATAATTTTATCCCATATACATGTCAAAATAAACAATGAAAGTACTATTCAAAAGTTAAAAAATTTCAAAGAAAACTAATAAACTAAAATCTAAATAACTGCTTCCTCTTATTTCCTATATTCTCAAAGCTCCAAATCCTTCATCTTCTTACTCACTAACTAGGATGGTGTTGCTGGAATGGAGTTGAAGCTGCTTTCATCAACTCCTGAAAGGAAGAGTTATAATTCATCAACACACACTTTAGCATGTACATAATATATAAACGATAGAATAAAAAATGAATAGTTCTTACCGTAAATGATGTGGCATAAGCACAATCAGTGTTCTCAATAAATCCTTGATAATATTCTGGATATCGTTGAAACTGCTGACAAATTAAATGATAAAATTTGAAAGAATTCTGTTAGTTGAAGAAGAAGGTATATGAAAAGTAAGCCAACTGACATAAGCTAGTATACAAAAAATTACCATTGAATGAGCCTCGTTAGATATTGTTGTACCATTCTGCTCGACTTCGACATTATAATTTGAACTGCACATAAAATGTTAGAAGTTATAACAACAATAACTCGCAATAGAAATAATATTTATTGTGTAAAGTGAAATTACCTTGTTTCCTTTCTCTTAAATTTCATACTTTTCGTTTGCCTTTTTTGCTTCTGAGAAGTAACTTTTTTGGTCTTTTGAGTAACTTCCAAAGCACCTTTCATTCTCAAAGATCTTGGACGCCCTTTAGTTGCCGCTACTGGAGGGTCAAGCAGAGTAGTATCTTGACTTTGTTCACATGATATTATTTCACAATATTTTTCACTACCTGGACCACCTGATACAACACAATCTTCCTCTGATTCATAAGGAAGTTCATCAAGTTCTTCACACAATCGCAATAATCTTTGATGTGCAAATTGATAATGTTTTTCAGACTTTGTAGCTCGTTCAGATAGCCCAATAGAATGTATCATAATGTTATTAAACCATAAGGTAGAAGATTTCAAATTTTTTGTTTCATTTGGTGGATCATTAGCTCTTTCTTTGGTTGCATTTCTACTCCATCGATCTAATAAATAATATGTCGGAAGTGAGTGAATCTGCTTCTTTATAAATACCATTAGTACATGTCTACATAGAATTCCCATGAACTCAAATTTGTGGCATGAACAAACAGCTCTTTTCAATGCAAGATCCAAACTAACGATGTATGTCGGCTTTTGTCGTTGAAGTTGATGCACTTTATAGATGTTTCTTCCGTCCTTAACCTCAATCTTTTCAGAGATAAATTTTTGAGATTGAATTAGTTCTTCTTGAAAAATCTGAAATATCTTTCTTGTATATTCCTTCACCACTTCATCCTCCATAGGATACAAAGTTTTCAAGATAGGCCTTGAATGTTTTGTCTTGTAATCCTTCTCTCTTACTTTATCATATCTAGCGTCAATAGCCTTATCATATTGCACCACAAATATACTCATTGGAGTACTAGAATTCAAATAATCTTTAAAAAATTTGTTCATACTCTCACTTCTTTGACTTGTTGACATGCCTGCACAAAAAGTAGTACGCACATATGCTGGTATCCATTTTTCACGAATTGCATATATTCTCTGCAACCAACTATTTTCTCCTAAATTATACATCTCCATTATTTCTATCCACATTGTTTCAAATTCCTCAGGAGTGGTTGTACCATGAATACACCAACTAAACTTGCTACTAAAATCAACATACTGATGATAAACATGACTTAAATATTCTGGAATCTTCTTTGTTATGTGCCACATACAAAAATGGTGTTTAGTGTTAGGAAATACTGTTGCAACTGCATTTGTTATGGCAGAATCTTGATCTGTTATGATTGTATGAGGCGCAACTCCGAACATTGCCTCTTGCCAAGTACGAAGTAACCACTCAAAAGTGTCTTGAGTTTCATCCCAAAGTAGAGCACAACCAAACAAAATAGACTGATAATGATTGTTAACTCCAGTAAATGGAACAAAAGGCATCTTATATTTATTTGTCAGATATGTAGGATCAAAAACAACTACTTTCCCAAAATTCTTATAAGCAATCCTAGATCTAGCATCAACCCAAAAACAATTAGCTAAATGACCATCTACATCCATTTGAATTGCATAAAAGAAACCTGGATTTTCAGATTGACGCCTTTGGAAATATTGTAGCATTAATTGTGCATCTCCTTTTTCAAGATTTTTTTGTCTTCTAGTTTGCAAATAATTCTGGATATCTTGACTTGTTAAATTCAGTCGATCTATACCCCCAGCTTGATTCATCAACACTGATGCTATTTTACTTGGACGAACTCCAGAGTTATCAAGTAAATCAATAAGATTCTTTTGGGCATCAGATTTTTTTCTTTTTGATCGCAAGAATTTTTGACTATTTGGAGATGCAAGTTCATGATTGTGCTTAGCAACAAGCCTACAAACAACCCAATTACCTTCTTCTTTCTTTGACATATATAACAACACTTTGCATCCTTCTCTGGTTTCATCTCGTGGTTTATTACTTTCTAAATTTTTCTTTGAACGAAATCCTTGCTTTGAACAGACAAACTCTTGACCAATTATTGACTTATCTTTTCTTGACTTAGTCATACGACCTCGACGTACACTAAAACCGCTACGATGAGCATATTCGAGATAAAATTTAAATGAATCATCAAGTGACTGAAACTCCTTACCGATATAGGGGTCTCTCGAATTTCCAACTCCTATTTCGGAAACAATCTGTCTTGTTTCTTCCCTATCACTTTCTTCTAATGAAACTTCAACTTCTGTATGTTGCTCATCTAAATTTGAGTTTTCCATTGATGCTGCAAAATACATTTATGAATGTTAGATAACTTAAAATTATGAATATGTCTATTTATTATTCAACACTTCCTTTGGAAAATATATTCAGTAGTGGAAGTTAAACTAATAAAATTTCTTCCCAATAACTTGGTGTAGAACAGAAGAATTAGAGACGATATGACAATACTTTAAATGCAATATTCACCTCTCTCGACGCTATATTCACCTATTTTTGGTACATTGAATTATTTTGCTAATGAAGATTTGTTCAAAAGGAGTTTTTTCATGCTTATAAACAAGAAAATATAAGAAATTTGTTCTCGCGACATACCGTTGAGTAGAAGAAGCTTGTCAAGTTTTAGAATGTTTGAAGTTCTAAAAATTATTTCTTACTAGGTTCAGAAAGTATGATGTTTGAAGAATTACATGAGCGATGATCTTAAGGGAAAACCTACGATAAACCTAATTATTGTATTAATCTTGGAAAGAAAATAATTTAATTACGGAATTATATTTGGTTAGAATCCAAATAGGACTCAACTATTGATATTCTTCTTCTTCTCTTTTTAGTAAATGGTTGATATTATTTTCTTTTCTTTTTTATAATTATAATATTTTATTAAAGTAAGTTACCTGATGGTGTAGAAATTTACTACACTGACAGTGCACAAAACTTAATCTCTATATTTATTATATAGTCAATATTCAATATTATAAAGATGATGAAATAATAATTTGAGAAAAATAGTAAAAAGATGATTTTGTTTACGGAAGACTCTGTCTTTAGCAAAATTTTATCAATCAACATCTTTTAGGACCTTCATAGTAATATAGATATTTTGCTTTAGAAAGAATTCTTTTACTTATTCCATTTGCTTATTGCTTTTGATGGACAGGAAAATCTTTAGCAAAAACTCCAATCTTACAAGCCAAGTTTGTGAGAGAAAACAAAGCTTTACTATCTGAAAGTGGCAATAACTGTGTTAACAAAGTGAGGAAGCGATTGACATTTGAAGAAGAAAGGGGGTCTAACAAGAGGATGGCTCCTTCTACACCAGCTGGTGAAAGTCCTGCAAAAGTTGTTGTTATTGACATAACTGAAAGTGATGATGAAAGAACTACTGGTCCTCCTTATACATCAATAATGGGAAGTGACTATGGAACTTCTGTGCCCCTCGGTACACCTCCCGTTCCAGGAATTGTTTGTAGTGTACCTTTCTGTGGATCAGGGAGCACCTTGTCCAATGCTGAATTGCCTTCAAAGAATGATTCAAAGATGACAGTCATTGAGCAAGGTGAAGACAGTGACATGGTTTGCCATGATGAGGAGGCTTTATATGTTCCAACTCCAAAAAGAAGAAGAGCTTCAAACATAATTGCTAGTGATAGTGACAGTGATGATGATGATAAAGTTCCAATCTCCATGCTCAAAACTAGGCATTTTCGTGAAAAGAACTCTGATGATCATCCCAGAGGCCACTCAACTCAAACCGGTGATTCCGAGGATGAAGTCAGGAATTTGTCCCGTAGACGGCGCCTAGTGAAGCTAAGTCAATGTGCAGGGAAATGTGGTGGTGGCAATGACATAGAAGAAGTGTCAGACAGTGAAGGAGAAAGCTTAGGTGGATTTATAGTTAGCAGCTCTGACATCTCTAACTCTGATGGTGCATTGCCAAGTAATTCTTCTGTAGCTGAAGATTCGATAACTGATTCAGAGTATGTATCAGAGAGTGATTCAGATTATGGTGAGATAATATCGAGAATTCGAAGGAACAAAGGTGATAAATTAGAGTGGGAGTTTGAGGGGGACATGCTTGCTGCCTTTGGTAAGGATCCTGAATTATGTATGAAGGCCGTTTGTGTTTTGTATAGGCAGCAAACATCTGAGGAGCAATGTAGTAAAGAAACAATAGTTCACAATCAAAGAGGTTTTAGCCACTGTGATGCCTTCAGGTATGTGCTTCAATGAGATGTGAATACTACATAATCTGTATATTGCAAAAATCATGCACATTACAGTCCTTAAGTGGTGTTGGTCTGGATGAACGGAAAGTTATTTTAGCTCTACATGGCTAGTTCTACTATCTCCACTATGGCGTTAACTCTTTGTTTGTTGCAACTTCTCCAAGCTCATAGCTTACATAAGATAAAAAACGCATGATTAAAAATGTGTTGGCATAAATTTTTTTGTCAATGTTAGTAATTTTCCATCTCTTACAAAAAAAATTATAACCATGATGTTTGGGCCAGCTTGTGTGCCTCGACTAATTCCACAATGTATATGTTACCTCCTACCATCTACCATCACAGGTACCGGGTAGTCGGGTACAATTTGGATGTCTTATATATCTGGGATACTTTAGTTTAAAAAGAACATTGACTTATTATTGAATTTAAGGATGAATAATCTCCTCCTCTCGTAAATTGAGCTGTTAAGCATGATACACTTTGGTCGTAATTCCTTGATACCTTTGGTGCTGGACTGCATTTTGGGTGACCCGTGAATCTGTGATATAGACACATTTCATCGTATGACTGTATGACAGAAGGCCTCGTCTGTCAAACTCCCATTTTTATTTGATTTTGAAATTCGGGGAAAGAGTGATAGAGCGTGAACTTACTATGGAAGAAAGTTGTCTCGAAAGACCTACAATTTCTTGGAGTCAATGCAAACTTAGCTAAAGACATGGGACAAAGGAGGAAAAAGATCCATATGAATGTGATCTACTAGTTGGGATTAGGTTTTAGTCTTGTTAGAGGACTTCCAATATTATCATTATTAAATTTACCCTTCCCAGACCCCACTTGGGGAATTACACTAGGTATGTTGTTGTTGTTTGTTTACATATAGTTAACTTATTTTCACTTTTACTTTATTTGGAGTGATGATGAAATTGGTTTAGCCTAAACTGAGATAGGGAGAGAGAATTCATTTAGCCAACTCTAACTTGGTTGGGATTGAGGCGTAGTAGAGTTGTTGTTGTAGTAGATTTTACACTATTTGAAATCTGCAAGCAATTCAGAAATCCCAAGTGTAGGTCCTTGAACTATGGGGAACAAGTGAATTAAGTCCCAAGAAGAAGAGCACTTCTGCACTATTGAAGGCATTAAGGTCGTGATCCTTGGCTTTCCAACCACTTGCTAAGTAGAAAATTTTATGATCTGAAGATAATCCAAGAGAAAGGTCTTGATCTTTGCATTCTCAAAAGGAAGTCGAGTTTGAGGTTTATCTTGTTCAAAAATTTGATGCTGGTTATTCGCAAAACTTCAAGCTGTAGGTAATCGCTTGAATGACATATTTGGACTCTGTAACTTAAGTGTAGGATAGGCTTGTGAAGTCAATTTACAGATAAATTTGAGTACTCGAGGACCACCTATGACCTTGACTAAATACTCCAGTGAGTCTCACATAAGATCAAAACAATCTATTACCTATGATTGGGATTCCAAGACTGATACAGACTTGTCTAAGATGTGATGATTATTTCTGATGTAATTTGTTAAATGTCATGTAGAGATCATTCTTTAATGGTTGATGTTTCATTATGTATTTATCACTTGGTTTGACATTTCTGTAAGACATAGAAAAGAATCATGTAAATTCAGAGGGTTTGCTCGGCTTCTTCCAATAGAGTTCATAGTGTATAAGAGAAGGAAATTATTGCTGGGACAAATTATATACGTTAGGCCAGGGAAACGTGGGATTGATGTTTTCTCTGCGAAAAGGATGACTGCAACAAAGGCAGCAAATCTGTAAAATATGGAAGTATTTAATGCTAAGCATTCGTTTGAAACATCTAAAAGTTATTCTTTTAACCAGAAAGGCATTTGAGCGTTGATCCGATTTTATGCTTCTTTCACTTGCATCAAACAATGCTGAATCTGAAATTTGTGTATGTTTGGGTGCTGATTTCTTTAATTTACTGCCACATTACAGGGGAAGCACCTTGGCTGAATTTCTTACTGATGGAGATCCGCAAGGTGATATGATGAAGTCCGCGAAGGAATTGCAAGCTTATGATCCCAAGGGTATTGAACTGTGCACAACTTTGGCGACAAGATACTCTAAGCAGCTGTTTTCTATTTACAAAAACAAAGAGGATCCTTTTTTCTCAGCTCCTTGACATATATAGTATGTATGGTTTGTTTCCTTTTGCCCAAAATGATGGTCCAAATCACTCTTCCTAACCTTGATATAGATTACATCTTAGTATGTATAGTCAGTCCCTCTGTATATACAACCTAAATTGTAGGTGCTTTTGCTATCAAGAATTAACTATAACTGCTGCTGCAGCTGTTGGATGTTCTTTGGAGAGGAGAATGCTTGCTAGCATTATTAGATCATGAAGGTAACTTGGAAGATATGGATATGTGATTCTTGGTGGTTGAATTCTGATTAGAATGTTTAGTCTTATAATGCATAGCCTAACATTACAAGAAATAAATAATTGAATCTTGATTTTTGTCAAGTGGAAAAGTAAAATAATACATTTATTTTTGGATAAATAAAAATGAATACATTAGTGGAGAAAGCAATGGCTAAAATTAAATGGAGATTGCTTCGATAGTTGCGGAGGCACGTAGCCTTTGTAGAACTTTGTGATCTTTCCATGCATATTATTTATTTTATAACATCCTTTCGATTGAACTCGATATAACTCATGAAAAAAAACCGCTGTTTACTCCTTGTTTTAATTTGTTCTCTCTCACGATTCCTCTCTTCGAGCCATCGGAGTGAGAAAATAAATTTTTCATAAAGCGGAGAGCAGAATCAAGGAATAAAAAAATGGAGGTAAAAAAGGCAACAATTTCCCCTTCTACAATGGCCTATGATAATGTTTCTCCTAGCCTAGCTCCTGTTCCCACCAATGACGGTACACTTTTATTTAATTTCCTTTCTATTATTGCTTAAAATTTTGGATAAATAGTTTTTCAAGAAAAAAAAAAGGAGGTTTTTTCATAAGAATTGTTTTTAACCAAATACCAAGGAAATCAAACATCTAGGGGGAAATTTTTTTTAAAGCCTATGAGACAAGTGTTTGTCTTTTAAAGTGTTAATCACATGGAATTTTAATAGGTTAACAAGTCAGAAAGGCTTTGATGACTCGAGATTCATAATCAAAATGCCAGCATTGTTCTATAGTCAAAGTTACGTTGTCATTTTGCATTCTAATGTCTTTTCAAAAAAAAAAAATGGAAAACTTCTATGCCTTGGTGTTTGGTTGGAAAAACTATTTTCTCTTGAATCACAACAATAAAAATGATGCAATTAAAAAGAGACTATCCAGATAGATAATGTATTTATCTCATATATATTGGTTTGGGTTTCATTCATGGTTGCAGGGACAAAAATAGACCAAGGAGTTGCATACGGCCTAATGCTGGTGGCATTGGTGCTAACATACTTCATTCATTAATACTGGTGGTTGAGCTAAAATTTTCATTAAAAGTCCATGAAGAAATAAACACAGTAACACACGAAGAAAGTTCAACGTCTATTATATATACAAAATTAATATTATTTGTGTATAAACAATGTAATTTTCTGCTGAAGAGGGTTCGGATAAACCCTTCGGCCTGGTTTCTTTTCCCTTGTCCTTCCTTCCTTTCATGTATATATATAAAAAAGAAAAAATTGGTATAGAGATGTACATACATTTTTGTTTTTTTTTTTTGCGTTCTTCCTACTTTTAATGCCTTTACTTCTTGAGTATATTTATTTATGCATGTATTATTATTTTTTAAAAGAATTAATTATGTCACCAGTATGGTGAGAAGTTTGGCAGGGACCTCAACTTAGTAGGTGTAAAAACATGTAGGATAGGGACAAATAGTATGTCTACCACCTACAAGAGGATGCTACAACATCCTGCACATTTAAGATATGCTACAACAAGCTTTTGGAATTGAGATAAATTCGACAAAACAAAAATTTTGATGATCCCTAATGAATGGAAAGTCCACTTTAAAATCATCCGCCATGCACCCTTTTTTAATAGAACCTTTTGATTCGCCGCTCTCACATAATTTTGTGAATTAATTAAATCGAATTTGAAAAGAGAAACGAATGAAGAGGATTGTCATTTGATGAAAGAAAGAACACGAACACAATTTGTTTTAATAGAGGTATGATAAATGGTTTGGGCAAAGTGGTTAAGTTTTGCATGTTACCACTGTTTGGATGTGATTCCAAGAGCCGAACTAAGACCGATAATGCCATATACTAGGGGAGGGGAGGAGGGGGGGGGGGGGGGGGAATTGACCTCTGGAAAATTCATTTTATTATATTCGTACATATCCACAAAATTCAATTTATTGAGTATAAATAGTAGAACAATCTTTGTTTTTATTTCTTTTCCACTCAAACAACATAAACTAGAAAAATAACACTTCTATTTCCTTGATGCTCTGGTTTCTGTCCTGACATCAATTCTTTTTCTTTCCTTTCCAACTATGTCATCACCAGTTGATAAAATGTACCAATGTAACATAAGAAGATCAAGACAAATTTTATGGTAATGAAAAATAAAATCGATAAAAATCTTTTAGCATCAATATTTTAGCTTGATATCCTCAGACAAATAATAAAAGAAATAAAGAACTTGAACATTTTTATGATAAACTGAGAACATCTCAGGAAAAACTGCTCATTGATGCAACCAAAGTATATCAAAATCTCTTCTTAGTCCAAAGACAATTCTGCCGAAAACCAACCAAAATTGGCTGGAAAGCAAAAGAAGAGTGGATTATTTTCTACAAGCTAACCTGTGTGGGTAATCTACCATGGTCAAAACTGCTCCTTTGCGTGCTACCATATCCACATTAGAGCTCCAGCGTCAGAATCATGGCCCGAATCAGCTATGTCAGCGACCATTGCCCGATCCAAAACGTTGGAAAGAAAAAAACTAATTAACCTGACTATGCTCCCTATGAAGAAGCATATTGTTGGTGTAACATATATTTGACAACTTCATAAAACGAAACTACAATTCCAACTGAAGGGCCAGCACGACCAACACGAGGACCTACTCCAGTAAACAGTCCCTTGAGCCCTCCATCCCTGTAACAGTCAGCATGATTTCATTCAGAATCTACTTCATAGCCAGACAAAATAGTGAAAAAAAACATGCACATGCCACTCTATTTAAGAAAAATTGTGCAACCCTATGAACTCACAAGACTCATCACAACCGAATGCGGATCTCTGGAGAAGTACTAAGTCAAACTGGAGGGGTAAATGGATTAATCAGGACATGGGGTCATCAAAAAAAAAGGATAAAGGTCCATCAGCTATTTTTGCAGTGAAAAAAAAAACTAAAGCATAAACAAAATGCTTTCTGACTGGAGCATTCAGCCGGAGTTTGTTATTTTTAGTGACTTTAGGCTTTTAAGCTAATTTTTGGTTTTGGAAGTGTTTGGATAACACAAAAAGTGCTTTAAGCATTTTTTTTTTAAAAGCTGAAAAAGTACCCAAAAAGCCAAAACCCAACTTCTGACTTTTGACTTTTAACTTTATAAGTCACTTAAAAGAAGCCAATCCAAACACCAACACCCCCTTAGTGTTTTGTTTACTGCACAACAAACGATCTGCTGCCATAATAGCTTTTCCGATAGCATGTTCAGCAATATCATCGTGGATTTAATATAGGCAGCTTATATGTTATTTTACATGGGAACAATTCAGTGGGCATATTCTCAAAGCTGTACCTCCAAATTTCAAGTAGAGTTTGCCTTGTCGTCATTGTCAACGCCCTGGCAGGGTCCATCTGTAATAAAGAAAAAGAGGTAGATAAGCAAACGATCTAATAGATGTGGAGAAACAAGTCAATTATCATTATGGATCCTTGGTGCAAAACAAAAACAGCACTCTCAAACGTAAGCTTATTTCGGATACTAATCCCTTTAATTTTAAAGACAAATTGCAATCACCCCAGGGCAAAAATAGTGTGCACGGTTGTAAAAAGAATTATATTGGTTATACTCTAGTGTAACAGAAGGTAAAAAAAAGAGATAAATGACAACTACAACGACAGTTCACCAGAAGTTCAAGACGTCAATTATGAAACTTTCATCCCAAATGCGAACCTGGTATTACATCCTACCATCCGCTCACTTCCTTGATTTGAGGCTCATAATGAACACAGCATTAGGCTAAGGGTGCCAAAGTGGTTGATATAACTAAACAGACATTCTACCTGTGGGGTCTATGACTATTGATTCCTGGATCACAGAAGAAAGATAAAAAAGAAGAGATAAATGACAACTACAACGACGGTTCACCAGAAGTTCAAGACGTCAATTATGAGACTTTCATCCCAAATGCGAATCCGGTATACATCCTACCATCCACTCACTTCCTTGATTTAAGGCTCATAACGAACACAGCACTAGGCTAAGGGTGCCGAAGTGATTGATATAACTAAGAAGACATTCAAACTATGGGGTCTATGACTATTGATTCCTGGATCACTTCCTAATTTATATAACAGACAAGAAAAATGTTGATTTTAATTGATTGAATGATGCTTGAGCCAAGTGGACAAATCTAAATATCAGTATTCCATATATGAGGATTTGGATGAAAAATAAACACCTCAATCTGTCTTCTAGTCTTAGCAACATCAAGGGGACATGTTGCAGCAGCAGCAATGCTTCCTGCAACAAAACCAGCAGAAAAGTTTGCACCCAGGACACCGACAACATTAGCTTCATCTCCCAGCGGACTAAGAAGCCGCCTTCTTACCTGCAAATATACTTGTGAGAATAATGCTTGAATCAAATGAAATTCATTTTTTTATGACAAGGGAAACCCGCAGCCCCTACCCTTTGGGTGCGCACAGGGTAAAACCCCCGCTCCTAAGCAATAGCTCGCAAACCACATAGAAGAGGTAACCTGCACTAGGCAAGCCTGGTGCGACGAGCTCGACCCAGAAGGCAAACCCCTTGCTTTCGCTAGCAAGGGGTTTCGAACTTGAGACCTCCAACATGGAAGTCCCAAGCCCAAACCACTGGGCCACCCCGAAGGGTAAAATCAAATGAAATTCATGAACATATTAGAATCTAACAAAAATAGAATTGAATCATACCGGTTCAAGAGTTGACCAACAAATTGCAGAAAAAGGAACGTCGCGAGCAAGCTGTGCCCCAAGTCCAGACCAAAGTACACGATAACTTTGTACTGAAGCAGAAAATAATATGCCAACTTTAAAGAGATTGCAAGAGCATTCATATTTAAAGAGTGAAAGTGAGACGCAGATTTTAAGTAGAGAAACAAGGAGCTAGAATGAGAAGTAATGGACTTTTAAGAACTATATAAGCTATGTGAAGATTCAACTTTCTGAAGGACCATGCTTTGGCAAATATTCTCCTCTCTTACACAATTTAGAACATCACTCACAGCATCTTCATTGTCAAGTTTTGATTCATTTCCACATGTTGTAATAGTGCTATTAGAAGAAGAGCAAATGAACCAGCACAGAGAAGAGAATTTAAAGATCACAACTGTTGAGCCTAAAGTTGGGACACGGATTTTTAGGAATATATTCAGGTAAACACCTTTAGTTTATTTATTTGTTGGTAAGTAATAACACCTTTAACACTATTATGGAATCTACAGCTATTCATTTTCACTAACAAACAATATCTAGAAACTCTTTCCTATAGCTAGAAAAAGCAGGGCCAGGGAAAAAATTGACTTACAGCCAAAATTGGTACTAGTTGTGCTCCTGACATTGGCAATAACTTCAAACAAAGTCTTCCAGACTCCAGCAGGCTTCTTGTTCATATCCTTAAATGCCTATAAACAGGAGCAACTCAGTGAAAGAGAGAATCAGAATAGTTGAAGGAGTGGATCACCCATGTTTGTAGCAAGTAAAGAGCAACTGGAATGCCTAGAATGACACATATATAACAAAATATGCAAAATAAATTACTTCTATACCAGCCCAGACCCTTTTCTCTCCTTTAAATATGGTGGATAGATTAAACCTTGACAATAGGAGTTGTGAGATACCTGCATTCGTGTTCTGGCAAGTTCAATAGGATAGCAACTTGTGCAAGCTAAAGACCGTGCCAGAGAACCAGCTAATAAAGGGGCATATGGTGTCAAGCTTGGGGCATGTTGAGCTGTGAACTCCTCTAACTTGTTGCGAAAAATGTCATAGCAAGGCAAGTAAATTCCGACCTGTTCAAAAAGCATCAGCACAAAATTGTGATTATAACATATAGCCTTAACTTACTTAAATACACTATAAGGGAGTCATTGGCGAGTTCAAAGAAACTAATTATGATTAAATCAATAGGCACATACTGTTGGTACAGCCAGAGCTAGACCAGCATTTGTACCTCTCCATAGCTTAGAAATACCCTCCTGTGAAAAGACACCAGTTAAGAGTCAGAAAAAGTTTAAAACAATCCAAACTGCAAGATGAAAATTCAGAAGATAAACATGAAAGAAACATGAAGACTTGAGCAATCAACACACTCGAGCATCTGAGAGAACATGAGAATAAATTTGCCAACCTGCCGAATAATTTTGTAGAAGACATCAAGTGCTCCTTTGTACTGGAAACAATCAGGTGGGCAGATTGATACTGTACCATGAACACCAGCTCGGGTACATGAAGGTGAACACCTCAGGTCTGCAAACATCTGAGTGAACAAATGAATAAATCAATATCATATTGCTTATTTCAATAGAAGAAAAGATCTATATAATTCCACATTCTTCAAGAGATCAATACAGATATATATTTGAGACAAGGGAAACAGTTCACCCAGGAAATACTGTATTTAAGACCCTTTTTTATTTTTTATTTTTGAAAAAGGTAACTTGTATTACAAACAAAAGAATACACAGAGTATTCTAGTAATACTCATATCCAAAAGTTGCAAAAGAGAGAAAACTCCTATGTAGGTCATTAGTAATCTAAAATACTAGGAATATCCTCTACATCTTGAGGATATTCATGTTTACACCAAAAAAAAAAAAAAAAAAAGGAACCAGACAATTCAGCTTCAAATTCTGCATACAGAAGCTCTTGTTTTTAAAACATTTCTGATTCCTCTCCATCCATATAGTCCACCAAATGCAGACAGGGACAATCTTCCATCTCTCCCTGTGTCCTAACTGATTCCCATCTCTATTCCAGCAAGCTAGAACTTCTTTGATGTTCCCTGGCATAGTCCAACTGATGCCCCTTAAGTTGATGAAAATCTGCCACAGCTTCACAGTCTCTCTACAATGTAGAAAGAGATGGTTTATTGTCTTGACCTCACATTCACAAAACCAACACCTGGAACAAATTTGCACACCTCTTTTCATGAAGTTGTGTTGAGTGAGTGCAGCCTGTTCGGCTAGCAACCAAGTGAAATATGCTACCTTGAATGGTATCTTGACTTTCCAAATCATCTTCCGAGGCCATCCACCTATATGAGTCACAGGAGCTTCTATAAGCTGAGCCAACTGAAATTCTGCCTTATCTGGATACCAAAATAGATTGTCCTCATCTTTGCACTGCCCAAGAATGTTGAGCAGCTCAACTACTCTATTGACCTCCCAATCATTTAGACGTCTTCTAAACCTGAGATCCCACCCCTGATTATCTCTCATTTCACTGATTGTAGCCTCTTTTGAAGGCTCGGGTTGAACAAAATAGGGAACCTATTTCTCAACGTCACCTGATCCACCCATCTGTCTTCCCAGAACAGTGTCCTTCCACCATTCCCTACCTTGGTTTTGCATTTGTTAAAAAATTTGGCCCATAGATTTCTGATGGATCTCCATACTCCAGACCCATAAGGTTGTGTGTGCAAGCTGGTGATCCACAAATTCTCCATTCCAAACCTAGTCTTTATGGTTTCCTTCCAGAGAGCTTGTTCTTGTGACGCAAATCTCCATAGCCACTTCATAAGTGAGCTTTGATTCTGGATTTTCAAATTCCCAATCCCTAAACCTCCTTCCTTTTTGCTGAGAATAACTTGGTCTATATACTTTTATTTTATGTTGGTGTCCGAGCTAACCTACGAGCATCTCGACTAATCTGCGGGGTATATACTACCTACTAGCACATGCACAGAGTAACTACTTCCCACTAAGTAGGCAAATTGGAAGAATTAGCCTAATAATGTCTCATGGGATTTGAAACTTGATTCCTATGATTATTACTTCAACTCTTCCATCACTATGCCACACCCTTGGAAGTTTTTAGACCCTTTATTAATGACCAAACAGCTATTCTAATAACTTTACCATCTTGAAAATACAGTTTATGGCTCATAACAAAATCATGTTTTACATTTTGTCTCCAACTAAGAAAGGAAGTTGCTTTCACCTCGTCTTATACCAAAAAGGTGGTTGAAATCAGCCAAGAACAGATAACATTTATACCTGCGGAATCAACCTCAAACTTGCTGAATGTGCCCACTATGAAGGAAGGCTATTCATACTCCTGCTATATCTAGAAATTCTAAGGATGAACTACTCACATCTTTAAAACATTCTATCAATTTATCTTTCTCATTATACAAGGTTTACGTGCTATTTTTGTTTCTTGTGCAGTCGCAGCTGTTTTTCCGAATTTACACTTAAACTAATAATAGCATCAAGTTGATTTTTATCAAAAATTAAATAAATAATACTGTCAACTTGATTTTACTTTAATGATTATGAAAAACATGCTCTAATTCCGCTCCCACTCCCAAGTCTGGTGTCTTGGACACTATTCACATGTAATCAAGCAGGCAGGCACATGTAGTACTTTAAACAAACCACTTTATGCAACTGCAATAAAACAAGGTGTAAACCACTAAGAAAAATTAGGAAATAAGAGTGGAGCATTAGCCGTAATTTGTTCTGCAAGTCCGTCCATCCAACAATAATCAGAACCACTAAAAATTAATCAGGTTAAACAGGCAATAAGTAGATAAATGCATCCAGCATTTATTGTGGCAGTGCCAATGCAAAGAGTTTTATGACACAATTAAGTAATTGTATAGCTTATTCATCTATCTTTCACTTGAAAAATCCAAAACTTAGCAAGCTATTCAAGTTGAACAGACAACTTTTTTCTATTCAAAAGTTCAACGAAGACAACACCAATACACTAGTCAATATCCTCTTTTCTTAACTACCTCATTTTAACATTACGATTAACAAGAAAGCATATTGATTTTGCATGTCTTTCCACAATAGTTTTGGGTTATGCTCAAAACTTAGCAAGCCATGCAAGTTCACCAGACAAATTTTTTTCTAGAAAAAAGCTCAACAAAGATAACACCAACACACAAGTCAATACCCTCTTTTATTAACTACCTCATTTTAACATGAGGATTACCAAGAAAGCATATTGATTTTGCTTGTCTTCCCACAATAGGTTTTGAGTTATGCTTAGTATCATAGTACTCTACGTATGAAATAGGAAAAGAACTTCAACAGGAAGAAATGAACATATCTATATTCAAGAATCAAGGAAGACAAATTAAAGACACAAAAAGTTGTTTCCACATAAAAAAGAACACTTCATAGCATGTCATACCATATTTGGCCCAAAAACTGCCATGCGGCTAGTCATGTTACTCATTGGATGTGAATAAGCAACTCCAGCTGCCTGTGCTTGCAATCTAGTCTGTAAATTAGTGCAGAAACAGAAATTAGTCAGCTTATCAATATATTGTATGCATATAATATTCCTATATCTGAAATTCAACAAAGTATCAAAACTTCTGGATACAACTGAAATGAACATCAAAAGATAAGTAAAAGGTGAACAAAATAATTGGGTAATTGTCCGTATTTAGCATAAATACCTTGACAACATCAAGTGGATTAACAAGGACAGCAGAGAGAAATGCTGCACCAGCTGCTGAGATGGCTCGTTCAGGAAAGCCCAATCGGACATCCGAGGAGGGGCTGGTACCCTGAGGTGGAGGCTGCTGAGGATGTAAGGGTTCTACCCCATCAGTGATAACTATTGATTGAGACATCAAGGAAACATTATTATCAACATTCAATACTCTATCCGACTGCTCAGCCGTGTCTATCCATGAATTTTCTCCTTGCTTCAATTCGTCCACCATTTTTCTCTCTCAACTTATGGATCAACCTGAAATGAATTGTTGCCAGAAACCACCCCATTAGTAATTTAAGCACTGAAATTCTACAAACAAAACGAATATCTCCGACCTTTCTAGTTTCACTTAATATGCTTCTATAAGAAAAGGAAGCAAAACTAATAGCAAATAAATTGAAATTTGGAATAGGGCCAGAATGTCAACATAGGATGAAAAACATCCAAACGCATACAATCAAAAGCATAGAATATGTTCCTTCCATAGAATTTATCCAAGAAAAAGCTGACAACAACAACACCACCTCAATATCAAATTAGATAAATCGGTTATATGAATCCTCAATATCAATTTCTCCATTCGAATACTCAATATTTCTTCCATTAAGACAACGAAGAAGAAGAAAAAAACTCAATTACATAACTTATATCCCCTCCGCGCCTCAATCCAAAAACAAAATGAGGAAAAAAAAAACAAAATCCATGAACTGGGTTTTCAAGATATTCATAGAAAACAGCAATTAACGAAAAAATACACACAAAAAACGCAGAAAATCGAAAAACAGTAGGGGAATCATAACTCGACAAGAAAATTAAAGAAAAGAATAAAAAAAAAACCTGTTGATCTGAGCTTTAATTCAACAGTGATGAGGGAGTAAAAATCGAAAGGATAGTTATTATTATTATTATTTTGGAGAAAGAAAGGAGTTCCCTAGTTCCTTGGAGAAGAGGAAAACCAAAATTGCCACGCCTCGCGGGGCAGTAAAGACCAGAGAATTCTCTAAAATTAGGGCTTGTTTGGCACGCCTAAATATTAGCGCCTAAGGAAAATAGATTCAGTACAAATTAATATTTTTTTCTACTTTTGCAATATTTGATTTAAATATGTGGAAAAGGAAATTCGATTTAAAAAGGGAAAATAGTTAAATAGATATTCTTTTCTTTTTTATATTTGCAATATTCAATGAACCAATACGAAAAAGAAAATTTGATTTAATATGGGAGAAGGAAATTCGATTAAAATATGGAAAAGACCGAAAAAAAAAAAAACCCTTCTGGAAGTGCGACTTGTAAATCTGAAGTCCACAAAATGGATTTTTTGAACAAAAAAATAAAATGGAAATTAGAATATAAACCAAATACCACATAAATTTGTCCAAAATATTGACTATTGTCAATTGGTTCTCCAATTTCAGCCGTTTGAGATGATTTTTCAAATAAATAGTCAAATTATGTACAACAACAATACACCATGTATATCACGTGAATTTGAGAAGGATAGAGTGTATGTAGTGTATCGTATTTCTGTCTTATAAAGGTAAAGAGGTTGTTTTCAATAGATTCTCAACTTAAATAAAAATTTGTCAATCAATTTTAAAAGGGGATACATATATGAGAGCAATAACAATAACAAAATAATGTGAAATTGAGAGTATTACACAATAAACAGAGGGAGAATGTCAACGACAACAAAATAATGCAATAATTGGAGCATAAAAAATACCAATGATGACCAAAATTGAAGATAAAAAAACTACGAGATTAATGTTAATACTTTTAGTAAGAAGAAAGATCCAAGTATGATCATCAAACCTATCCCGAAGGAAAGCAAGATTCAACTGTCAACTAACTTTCTACCATAATATGTGACTTCCAACCGTTTCTATCTAAAGTCAAGTTCTTGGCAAGATTAAGATATGTTATGTCTTATCTAATCATTTCAATACTTTTCGACTTGCCTCAACCTATCTTGACGCATGCCACTACCAACCGCTTACACTTTCTTACTGGGCATCTACACTTCTCTTATTCACATGTCCAATCGATCTTAGTCTAGTTTCCTTCATCTGGTCTAGCACGGAGGCTACTCGTACCTTGTCTCAAATATCTTCATTTTAAATTTTGTCTCTCTTCGTATGCACATACATCTACTTCAACATTCTCATCTATGCAACTTTCATATTCTAAACATGAGAGTTCTTAACTAGCCAACACTCTGCCTCATAAGGTCATACAAATTTAGTTAGTCAAACCATCACTTTTCTAGAACTTACCCTTAAGTTTGTTGTGCCTTCTTATCACGACAAAACTTCAGAGACAAGCCTTCATTTGTCCAGTAGTAATTAGTAAAATTTGACATGGTTTACTTTCAAACTAGTTTAATTTTTAAAGAAAAACATATATCATTATTTACCCACTGTGGGAATTGTATTTTTCAAGAAATTTTTTGTTCCAAAGAAATACATTTTTTTAGTTAGAATATGCACGATATTTTTTAAAAAAAAATCCTCCCTGAGAGCTCCCACCCTTTTTAATTCGTTGGGGACTCAAACTAACAATCTTCGAATTGAAAGTAAGGGATATTTATCATCCGAGCAACTCTCTCATCTATGAGCGGCAAAACTAAAAGTATAGAGGTATATACAAAATTAACTTAACCTAAATATGAAAATTGTTTCAAACTTGATTGAGTTATATCGACCTTTCAAGTGACCTTCACACTTTTCTTCTACAAGTCAACTACATTTATTTTTATTTTTTTTCATTAGAGAATATACGTATTTTCCTCTGGCCATAGTGAATTGCTTTTATATATTGATGGAAATTGTGTGTATTTTATAAAGTAATTTTAATTTTCAAATTCTGGGAAAGCGTTTGACCATAATTTTTTAATGTACCTTTTTTCCAAAGTTGAACTCCGAAAACATGTCCATAAAATTTTGAAATTTAACATAAAATTAAATTTTATAATTTTCAAAAATTTAAAAGATACCAAAAAATATTCACTTTTTTCATTAATAATAAATACGTAGATATTTTAAATTTTCATGTTTGAAAGCCTCGTTGCATCCACTAAACTTTTCCTAAGCTTAGATATGAAAAATAAAAAATACATTAACCAATTGCTTGGACGGGAAAAATGCTCAAAAGTCTTGGTGTAAATGCATGACTGCTGGCCGCTAGTGATTGGAATTTAGAGGGCTTTTGGCTTTCTATATTGCACAGATTGGGATTAATTTTAGAGGTGACAAATTGTACATATTTTATTTTTAGTTCCCCATTTGAGTCCGGTTAATCCGAATTCATGCTTAGGATTGAACCTTAACCTTTTGATTAAGAAAAGAATAGTTTCATTCATTGCACTATATTCGTTGGTGGTGTATCAGATATTATTATGTCGTATTGTTAAATTTGTTATATAATGACAAAAATGTCATTTTATATAAAGATTGATTTGGGATGCTCGCATTGTTACTTCGCATTTTTCTCATCTCACTTTTACTTTTAATATAATAATCATATAATTTACTCTTCATCCCATAATTTTTAGTAACTCTACCCTCAATATTAATTTTTCTTTGGAATATTACAAGTTTATTTTTCATAATAAATTACAAGTTTGTAATATTATAAAGCGATAAAAAATAATGTAATTTATTTAAATATTATCTTTGTCAAAATAAATTATATAAATAAGCATAATATAGTCATTATCTAAGAAGACTGCATTTGTGTTTATAGCTTATTTGGTCAATTTTTTTTAAAAAATCTTAATTTGAAAAGTGTTTTCTTGTTAGAAACACTTCTTGAAAAAACACTTTCAAATAAGTAATTCAGGTTTCACTAATTAATTTGAAAACCATTTTTGTTATTATTGTAGCAAAACAATTTATGCTTGGTAATGGTTTCAAAAGTGCTTATGAGGAAAAACTATTACTTTAAACTTCTGAAAATAATTTTTATTACTATTCAAAAATATTTATTTTTTCACCTCATAAACATAATTAAACGTCTCAACTTTCTAAGATAAACACTTAAAGATACACATAATTAACTTTCTAAAAATTTAATCATACAAGTATAAGATAAAATAATTTGCATGTAGGTAGGCGCTATAAGCATCGTGTTATAATCATACCAATTCAAATTCAATTTGAATCTTCTACAAAAGTTAAGTACGTTGCAATTTATTTTTATCATGTAGTGAGTAAATCTAAGTTGACCAATAATAAATTGTGAGTAAAATTTGAAGTACTAAGCGATATTCAAAGCCTAATTCTGTATGTGCTTTGAAACATCATACTACAAAGCTGGAATGAAGAAAAAGACATCCTAAAAGCAATACCAAACTTCACTAATAAAGCTACAATATGGAATAATACCACTTTTGGTAACGTCTTCTGGAAAAAAAAAGAGAATCATAAGAAGACTAGAAGGGATCCAAAAGTCGCCCCAATACACTTTCAGCTATTTTCTACAGAGACTCGAAGAAGACCTAATGAAGGACTTTAACTACATCCTTCGTCTGGAAGAAGACTTCTGGAAATTTAAATCGAGGGTAACATGGTTGAATGATGGGGACTCCAATACTAGGTTCTTCCACACAACAACTTTAAATAGAAGAAGGGATAAAATTGTCTCATTACAAAATTCAGAGGGAGAATGGGTATACGAACAACGGGACATCGAAAACATCACTACTACTTACTTTACCAACTTATTTTGCACAACCCAAAACCTCTCGACCAGAGGCAATGGGAGCCCAAAAAAACTCCATACCTGCCCCGACCTAGAAGACTTAGGTATGTCCCTTCTGAAAAAGAGATACTTTAAGCAGTAAACTCCTTTCAACCTTACAAAGCTCCTGGTCCGGATGGACTCCACCCCTATTTCTATCAAAATTATTGGAGTATAGTGGGCGAATCAATCTTAGAACTATGTGTTAATGCCTTTAAGAACGAACGAATACCTAAGAAAATCAATAGAACCCATGCTTGCCTTGAACCAAAAAAGAAAGGGGTTAATAATCTCTGAGATTTTAGACCTATAAGCATGTGTGACACAAATTATAAAATAATCACTAAAATTATTTCTAACAGGCTAAGACTTGTTATGAATAAGTTGATAGGTCCATGCCAAGCGAGCTTCCTAAATAATCGGCAAGCCATGGACAACGCAATAATAGTGCAAGAAACTATCTCTCATTTCCAGAAAATGAAGAGGAAAAAGGGTAATATGATGCTCAAAATCGACCTTGAAAAAGCTTTCGATAGGATCGAGTGGTCTTTTATACAAAACACCCTTATCTACTTTGGGTTCCCACACAACTTTATTAATCTAATTATGTCATGTATCACCACGAGCAATATAGCCGTTCTAGTTAATGGTAAACGCACAGAATACTTCGAACCATCTCGGGGCATAAGACAAAGGGACCCAATATCCCCTTACATCTTCATATTATGTATGGAAATGTTGTTGCAAAGAATAGAAAGTGAAATGGCAAAGAAAAATTGGACACCCAGAAAAATTGCTAGAAAAGGGTCATATCTATCTCATTTATTCTTCGTTGACGACCTTATCATAATGGGTAGAGCTGATGATAGGAATTGCAACATAATCAAGCAAGTCCTAGACGTTTTTTGCTCTGAATTGGGTCATAAAATTAACTATAACAAATCAAAATTGATATGCTCATGAAACTGCAACAAAGATATTAGAAACCTGCTAGGACTATGAACATTAAATATGGGATGTCTTTTTGAAAATATAAGGACTAGGATTGCAACAATCAGAACCTAAAAACAGAGCTTTACTAAGGAAACTAGCTTGGAGGGCTTTTACCAACCCTACCTCCTTATGGGCTTTTATGCTAATCAATAAATATATATACCAGTGAAAGCGAAATATCTGCACTATAGCATTCTAAAAGCTCCCATGGAAAACCTTGGAAGAACCTAATAATATGATGGAACATTTACAAAGAAGGTCTCAAATGGTCAATAGGAAATGACTCCAAAATATCTATATGGTATGATAAATGGTTACCGAACAACCAAACAATGCGAGAACAAATCTTTAGCCCCCTAACAAGTGAGGTTGAAAACATGAGAGTTAGCGACATCATAACGAACTCACGAGAATGGAACTATAGTCGCATATCCTTTATTCTTCCAATAGAGATAAAAAATCTCATTGAATGTACTTATCTAACCTCTTCACCTCACGCACAGGACAGAGCAACATGGAGTCATAGCCCGAAAGGGATCCTAACAACGAACTCAATGTACCATTACCTTAAAAAGATGACCATCATAACAATGATTACAACTTCAAATGGATATGGAAGCTTCAATGCTTAAATAAAATCAAACACTTCCTTTGGTTATGTCAACACGACAGACTACCAACACATTCCTATCTTAATGCTCTAGGAATAGACGTCAGTAAGTTGTGCCATATATGTAGCAAATCAGAGACAATACAACATATTTTTCTGGAATCCAGTAGTTCTTAAGTTTTGGGAAGAGCTGGGAATCACCAACATCAACAATATAATAAACAACAAAAAAGAAACACACTGATCAAAACTTATATACTCTATGAATCCAAAAATAAAAAACATGAAATGGGAAGAGGCTTTTCCCTTCTACTTATGGAGCATTTGGTTAACAGGAAATGATAACCATCATAACAACAAAAAGAGGAGGATTAATCTGCAATCAACATACTATCACACTATAGAATTCCTATCCCTTACAAATTCAAAGAGGGGCATAGCTAAACCAAGAGTAAGCTTCGTGAAATAGAGGCCTCCTACAACTGGTTATAAACTAAACACGGATGGATCATCTTCCGGGAAACTGGGGAGAAATGGAATAGGGGGAGTTATATGGGACATACATGGGGTTGGGTCCTAGGATTTATGGGAAACACTTATATAGCCTCAAACATAACATCCGAACTTTACGCTTTCCATAAAGGCTTAACAATAGCCCTGCAACATAACCTTACTCCAATTGAGATAAACATAGATTGCACATACATCATCCAAATGTTACTCAATGATCATCCATCTTACTCTACTCTACTGTATGATTGCAGGGAACTACTCCGGCAACTGGGGAACCCCCCGGGACAACACAACTTTAGAGAACAAAACCAGGTGACAGATTGCTTGGCAACAGAATGGGCTAAGTTAACGAAGGCTAACTCTTTTGTGTTATGGGCAGTTCCTCCTTTTTGTGTCAAGAAGAAGTTGGATGCAGACACGACATGAACTCTTTTTGTAAGGCTTAAAAAGCCACATATCAAATCGGATTATTATAGTACTTACTATGTAGGTCCATCCCCTTCTCCTAGTAGGAGTTACAATAGCAGCATGCTGCCACTAACCTGTAATGATGCATATTAATATATAATATATTATCTCCTTTTTCTACCGAAAAAAAGATAGAAATAGAATAGATAAATTTCTATTTTTATAAAAGATGTAATTTATAGCTTAATCGTTTAAAACACGGACCCATTAAATGAAAGATGTAAAGAAAAGATGTAATTAGTTGTTAAGATTCAGACTTGAAAATAAATTCACTTAATTATGAGATTTAAATAATTAAAATTATAATTATAATTAAATACATTAAATGAAACCTGAGTTAATTAGGTACATTTTAAAACGTAGAGCTGGAGTTCACCTCAAGGCTCCTCTAGGTATAATATTTCCTCAAGTTTTCTTTTCAGGAATACTATTCTGATCAATAAAGTCACATAGTGCATTAATTTAGTGTATTATATAAGTCTTTAAATATTGCTTCAACACTTGGTGATTTTTTTTATATATAACTAACAAAATAGGGTTTAGATATAACTAGTGAAAGTATCCACGCTTCGCGCGGTTGTATGAAATATTTATAAGATAATAATATGTAATATTTATATTTAGGTTAATATCGAATATATAAATAATATTAATATTTCTCTTCATCTGCAATATCATACGTTTTTTTCATTTTTTTTAAACATATAAAATATAATGTATTTTTTTGTATATGTATATAGTAGAACAAAATATTCATCGTGGTGAAGTAAATGGAAAAGAGGTAATATGTTGAAATAACAATATATTGTATTACGTTGTAAATATTTTATATGTTTTAATTTCCTCTATCTTTTATAAGAGTACTAATTTTCTATACAAACTCTGATTTCGTAAAAACAAAATTGAAATTTTTATTATGTCTTTATTATTACATTTATTTATTATAATATTTTAAACATTAATTAAATATTATTAAGAATTATGAAAAATGAAACATACAATAGTTATGAATAATATTTAATATTAGAAGTTACAAGTAAGATGAAGAGACATGAGTTCTAAATAATTTAAATGTATAATTTTATTAGACATTAAATGTATTACTAATTACACATTGATTTTATTTGTAAAATAAATAAATAAAAATAAGGCGTGAAAATACAAAAAATGAACAAAGAAAATATAATAAGCGGTGACTACATAAAAATTATAATTACATTTCAAACCAAAAAGGATGATGACAAAAACAAATTGTTACATACGCAAAAAAAAAAAATGGCATCATGAAACTAATATTTTATTTTTCAATTACTTTTTTTGCAAGTATAATAAAAATGAAACTCTTAATCATCATAGTTTTTTGTTGCTGAAATATGATAATTATATTAATTTTGCTTCATAACAAAGAAAAAGTAGAATAGTAAAGGATCAAATGATTAGCGTTGACAATACATTTAGCTAAATGATTTATACAAACCAAAATTTAAAAAATTCTATCAAAAGTAACTAAGTTACTAATACAAGTCAAAGTGAAAAAAAAAATCTAGCAAAATAATCTCTAATTATGCTTCATTTTTTTTCCTTCTACCATCTTCCTTTGCAAGTAGATTCGCCACCATATTTTACTCCATATGTCAAGCTCTTCATTATGCGACCAACTGAGTGAAAAAATATCATATGCCAATTAAAAATAATTATATCAAAAGAAAGAAAGAAATTTAAACTATATGTAATATATTTATATTTTTTTTTAAATAGTACTAACAATACTAAATAATAATCGTTTCTTGAAATCAAACAAATATTATAATCAAACTATATTATATCCGAAAAATTAACTATTAGAAAGAGCAATTGCACAGACAACACATTGTTAAGAATTACAGAGGCATTTTTTTTAACCATACTTGCTTAATGAATGATAATACAAACATAAATAAAATATTAAGAAAGCATGTCTAAGTACATAAAAATAAAGAGAAAGACTTGAGAATAAAATATATCTTACCTTCATGTACTTCTTTTTTGTTACTTGTTAGTTAATTCACAAACAAATGTGATGAAGAAGAGAAATTATAATTTTGTATGTGAATCTTCATGAAAATAAATATGAATTTATATATACAAAATAGAGGAAATGAAAAAAAAATAAAGATTTGCAATGAAATATTTCTTACCTTCATGTACTTATATTTTGTTACAAACCAAACAAATATGATAAAGAAGAGAAAAGATAATTTTGAATGTGAATCTTCATGAAACTAATATTAATTTATAGGCAAAATAGAGGAATACCATAAGACATCATAAACTTACAAATTTAAGTTTGGAGGTTATGAACATAAAAATTATGGGAGTTATGAATATTATTAAGAGTAAAAATTAAAGAAGGGCAAGTCATGGGTAATAACTCCTTGTGAATAAATTAAAAAAATAAAGAGAAAAATACTTTAAAAAAATATTATCATTTCATGATTAGAAGTGAGACAAACAAATAGAAAAAAGAATGTGGAGAATTTTTTTTATGTTAATGTTCCTACATTAATAAATATTTATTTGTAATAAATTAAGTAATTTACTTTTACAATACAATAATTAATATATATATATATATATATATATATATAATAATAATTATTATTAATTTATTATTATTAACTCATGAGATATAATAAGATGCAACAAATATATATATATATATATATATATATATATATATATATATATATATATATATATATTTTTTATTTTTTATTTTTATTTTTTATTTTTTTTATAATTAAACAAATTAATATGAAAATAATGAAAGGAAATTTTTTTTTTAAAAAAAGGGAAGACTAAAGATAAATAATATTCTAGGCCATAAAGAGGTGCCATAATAAATTAATATGGTTGTTATAAAATTTAATGAAACTTAATAAATAGGATAGAATGTGATTAGTTCTTTGATTAAAAAATAAGAAAAAATAGAGAAAAATGTCAAAAAAAAATGAGAAAAAAGATAAATAGCAATGGTGGCCTTAGAGAGGTGCCACATCATCCTTGCCTACATTTGGCTTTATATTATATATAGATTTCTAAATGTGTTATTTTATAGAGTATAAGTTTAGATAGTCGATAGTTTATTCGTCCAATCTATTTTATGTTGATTATTTAACAAAATAAATATTGTTTAGTTATTTTAAACAATATAACCATGAAATTGTTAAACATGTCAAGTTAATATATAATTTTATTTTGAATATGTGAAGATATTTATTTTTTAATATTGATCTAGGATATCTGCAATTTGTATAAAATGAAAAAGGAATTATATTTATCTTTAATAAATATTTATTTAAATTTTGATCGTATTTTTTTTTTCTTTGGTAACCAACAAAATTGTATTAACCACCAAAGTGTATCCATTACATAACCAATAGCAAAGTCATGACCCAATTTGCTATTTTTTTTTAAAATAGAGACAACGAGAACAAACGAAAACTAACCTAGCAATATAAAATGCAAACTGATGAATGGCTTGCATAGTTTTCTGGCTATTTTTTAGAAGTTACATTTTTTCAAGTCCAATTTGTTAATGTGATAAGTGTTGAAATTACAGCACTTAAATCCTATTTTTTTAGAAGGTATATTTTTCAAATCTATTTTTTTAGTAGTTTAGGTCTTGAACCTCATTTATTAGAAGGTACATTTTTCTAAGTCTATATACTTTTTTAGTATTTTAGGTCTTAAAATGACGAGGATACACTATTATTAAAAGAGACATTTTTTCGTGTCTATTTTGTTAACATGATAGTTCCTAAAATTACAAGATCTAAATCCTAAATCCTATATTTTTAGAATTAAGTACATTTTTTTCACAAGTCTATTTTATTACATAGTTTAGGTTTATGTTTTTAGAATTAAGTACATTTTTTCACAAGTTTATTTTATTTATAGTTTAGGTCTTGAAATTACAAGATTTAAACCCTATTTTCTTAGAAGAGGCATTTTTTCAAGTTTGTTTTGTTAGTGTGGTAAGTCTTAAAATTACAAGGCATAAAATATTACTTTTTTAGAAGATACAATATTTTAAGTCTATTTCATCAGTAGTTTGATCTTGTAAATTACAAGATTTGAACCTTGTTTTTTTTTTTTAGAAGATACAATTTTTTTTTCAAGTTTATTTTGTTAGTACGATAATTCTTAAAATTACAAGACATAAAACATTATTTTTTTAGAAGGTGCAATATTTCTAGTCTCTTTCATTTGTAGTTTAGATCTCAAAATTACAATATCTAAATCCCAACTTTTTTTAGAAGGTATATATATATATTTTCCAAGTCTTTTCTGTTAGTAGTTTATCTCTTGAAATTAAAAGATTTAAATTCTACTATTTTAGAAGGGACTTTCCAAGTCTATTTTATTAGTATAGTAGATCTTAAAATTTCAAGACATAAAACCTAATCTTTTTAAAAGGGCATTTCAAGCCTATTTTGTTAATATGGTGTAGGTTAAGTTTATAGTTATGTTTTAGGGACATTGTAATTATATCTTAATTTTGTTAAGTTAGAAATTTATTGTTAGTTAATGATTATCAACCCTTTAATAACAATTATTTTTTCATCCTAAAACCTATTATAACAATCTTTTTAACTACTTAAATTTTTAACAAAATTAGCATTACGAAAAAAAACTACTTTAACACATTAACATTATGAAATTAGCTAAATAGCAATTTCATAATTAGATAAATAATAAACAAACAATTAACTTTTAATGAACACTAGTTAAGTATCTGAGTGATATTTAAGGATTTATATAGCACACTAAATTAGTGTGTTATGCGACTTCATCAATTAATCAAGGCGTGGTCCGATCATAAAAGTTATTCAGCATACTAATTCAATGTGCTATTGATAAAAATAAAAAATAAAAAATAAATATATATATGTATATATTTTGATATATTCATTTGATCAACTTTTATTTTTCATCTGTTATTCATATTTTGGAATCTCCATAAGATACATGAATTTAATCAATAAAAAGGATGAACTATATTTCTTTAAATGTATCTTCATAACAGATTTGCTTTACATTCGTATGAAAATTTGCATATTTGTTTATTTTCTTTCTTCAAATGTGTGTAAAATAGTGGTCTATTACTTTCAATATTTTTTGTAATTTTCAATGATGACCTTAAAATAGTATACTATATGGGTCCATTAGTATAGCAACTAGCCATTTGTTTTTATTTACAAATCTTTTCTTCCCTTTCTCTAGTTAATATAATAAGATTTTGATTTATACTATTTTGTAAATTTTTAATTTTTTAATTTTTTAATTTTATAATATATATATATATATAGATTCATACGATTAACAATATTTTTTTCATTTAACAAATATAGCAGAAATTTAGTCCGTGTGGGTGGTCCACATGGATTCAAAGCGAAATATCTTTTCGTGTTTGGTGTGGCTTTTTTTGAAATAGTGATAGTAATAGTGGGCAGTGGTTCAAATGGGTACGTGGAAGGTGTTGTACTTGCGCATTTGGAAATAATTGTATCCATTCGTCATTTGCTAGAAAACGGTCAAGTCTCTCAAAAATAAGTTTTTGTCCTATTTTTGAAGGGCTTATTTAACCACGTGTACTTACCACCTTTAAATCCCATATCTATAACTTCACAATAATTAACTACATCCCAAAATTTGCTAGTACGAGGTTTATTAATAGGCCTTCCTCCGTATTTTTTCGTATTATTCATCAGATCGTTAAAATCTCCACCTATCAACCATTTATCATTAAAATTATCTTTTAATCTTTTCAAATTTTGCAATAGATACCTACGATTCTGTCTATATACACTAGCATAAATACAACTAAATAGCCAATTATTATTTGTGGAACGTACCTTAATCATTGCATGGATTTCTTGAGTCGATGTTGTGACTTCGTCCACTTCTAGCTAGGTATCATCCTATAGCATGACTAAGCCTCTAGAATTTCCAATAGCAGGGACTTGGATCATGTTGTTAAAGGGAAAATCATCTAACAAAGCTCGGTGGTCTTGCATTTTTGTTTCAAGGAGTGCTATCAGTGGAAGCCTATTCCAATCAATCAAGGACCTAAAGTTCCTACTAAAGTCAGCCCCGTTACCCCCTCTACAGTTCCATATGATGAAATTCATGGAGCTATTCAGATGTGGTAGGTTTCTTCCAACATCTGGTCCGTCTTCGACGGGGCTTCATTCATTAGAGTTGGGTTCATAATAACTATGAAGTTTCCTATTTCTAGGTTGCTCGAAACATTTATGTCTATTGAACTTTTTCGTAGGTTCAGTGGGCAGATGAGAATGCACTTTTTTGCAAATCTCTCTTTGAACAACAATACTTTTATTTCTTTTAGTACTATTATGTTTGTTCTTGTCTCCCTCATTAGTGCTAAGGTCGCTCCTAGTTCTTCTCTATTTTGGTCCACTTCTACATTCGGTACTAGCCTGTCCATTGTCATAGGGACATGAATTTGTGGTAATACCTGAGAGAATGATGTTACATGCTTTGGGACAACCATAGGGGGGGGGGTCTCCTCCGAGCTGGTGTGGAACATTGAAGGGCTGGGCTGAGTCATATCCATAGTCGCTGCATGAGTTTGTCATGGTGCTATTAGTGGTTCCATAGCTTGTTGTGGGAAAAAGTTCATTGGGGAAAATAGTTATTCATGAGCTGTTACTTGGCTCAGGGGGTTGAACAACGACATTTCCCAGGTCGGGAAGTGATAAAATGGGATCTGAGGAAATGGGAGTGTCATCGACAGCTGGAGAACCGAGGACATCCAAAGGTAGTTGTTGTAAGCCTTCATTCCTAGTCTTATTCCCTCCGTGACTACCTGGGCTATGAAGGTTGGGTTCCGCACTAGAATGACCACATGTTGCCCCTCCACTGTGGATGTGAATGAGAGAGCATGGTCGTACAGTCTCATTTCCATCCACGAGTGCGGTATTGGATTTTGGGGTGGGGCTTGAGTCGCATAAAAAGTATTCCCCCTGAGGTTACTGGAAGGTTGGAAATGGATGAAGAGGAGCTAAGAATGGCATTTGGTTGATTATTTGGATTGGTTGAGCCTGGTTCACAAGAGTTCTTGGGGGAAAGGAAAAAGGAGTTCCTGTTTGCAGTTTGCCTCCTCTGCTAAGCTGAAAAGGGGATTCTTGGCATTTTCCTTAATATTAGGTAGCACTGGATATGGGAATTGATAGGAATAGTTAATTGGCTTTTAAGAGGAATATTTCCTATATTAGTAAATGTTATACCAGGAATATTTTGATTTCTATAGTTTGAACTTTTCGTGCCTTTTTCCATAATTGAGGGGGGCGCCTGTGTTTAGTAGGGGGTCCCTACTTGGAAAGTTTAGAGGTAGAGATGTATTGCCGTCGATATTCATATTTGTTATTTTATTTATAATTATACAGTTGTTATTTGTTGTAGAGTGTATTTTGTCCACATAGTTTGGAGTGGACAGTGAGGGATTTACCTTGGATTGTGGCCCTTGGATAAGTGGACTGAATTTATTGTTCACTTCCATAGGGGTATTAGAGAGCGTGTAGGTTACTGTGTCTACTGCCATAATGTTTGTTTGTTTGGGGCTAAAGTGATTGGGGTTTTCTTCCTTATGTTTATTATTTATTAATGTCGAATTGGTGACATTAGTTCCTGTGACGTATAAGGATTTATTATTTTGGTTAATCACGGATCGAGCCCCAGTTGTGGAATCCACAAAATCCCCTGAAGTATTAGCCTTCTGCTTCTGAGTTCGAGACTCACCTGCTGCATCAACATTTTTCATAGGAGTATTTTGGGGGGGTCGTGCTAAGTTATTCGGCAGACTCTTTTTGTACTTAAATATTTTTTATTCGAGATACTTAAATGTGCTCTCTTTGAACAATTTAACGCTTATACCTGAGTCAGCTCCATCACTTTCCTCTATAGCTCGCTTTAATTGTCTGTGTCGTTTCTAAAATTTGACTGTTTGTCATTGCTTTTATGTATTATACATCGTGGCGTCAACTGTTTTTGTCATTGCCGTCGGTGTTCCCTCGCATTGCTCTTGATGAGTTCCTGCCCTTCCAACTTGTTTTGCCATGAAGGTTTCACAATATAATCCATTATGCCCAGTACGCCATATTTACTACAGAAGATATCCGACCCTTCATATATGATAATGGGTTGTTTGTGGTTTCATATGTATATGGCTTTTTTAACTGGAACACCTATTTTTACTTCAACGCATATGCGTGCATATCGACCCCTCAGAGATTCGGATGTGCACACGTCTAGTTTGACTAGTTTGCCTAGTACTTTGCCTACTTTGGCCATGACGGTGTGGTCGTAGAACTCTGTTGGAAGCTTTGGGAGTCTTAACCATATAGCGAAAATGTTTTCTTTCGCTTCAGAGGCGACAAAATTTGGTTGCCACCTCTTTACCGATAAAAAAATATCAGTTGATAAACCATGGTCTGTTTTGGAGGGTACGTTGCAAGTTCTCCTCTTTGAGGAATTTAACTACGTAATAGTCGTACCCTAGATCGATTAGAACAATTTCCTCAGTGGTCTTCCAAAATAAGGCTACCTTCTTCTTGAGGTATTGGTAGTTTGTTTTTTTCCCAAGTAGTTTGATGATGACGGAGAAATCCCATGGTCTGTAGATCCTCTATTTTTCCTATTATGATAGCACGATTTTGTCCTCAAGATAGGAGCATATCGATTGCGCAATTTGGTTTATTGTGGGATAATCCATCTTGAGTTGGGTACGGTGCCACCAAAATGTTCTTAAAAGTCAATTTGATTACCTCCATTTGTTCCGAGTTAGTTGGGATGCCTTCGTCCGGCGGTGCAGGTGTACATTTTAGTTAGAACATTTGTTGGACCTTAATAAGAGATTGACACACGTTCCTATTTCTATCTATTCACCACTATCTTCAGTGTTCATCAATAGCAACACCATTATTTTCGTTCATTGTTATCAACTACTATCACCTATTATCACTACCTACAATTACCATCATTATTAATTTGCTACTGTTATCACTAACCACCAATCTATTTGATTTACAACTATTATCACCCACCTATATTACTACAATTACCCTCAAATCACCATCATCAATCACTGCATTATATATCGAGTTATTACAAACAATCACCAGTCACCTACTAGTAACTACTACCTATTCCACAACATCATCCTTAATCAATATCCATAACCACCATCGCTACGATAGCGAATACAACTATCACCAAGTAACTTTATAACTTTTTTGTTGATATAAATAACAACATATCAAATATAATTTCACGAGTAAAGAAATTAATATATAGAGGGTCCCTACTTGGAAAGGGAGGCGCCTATGTTTAGTAGGGGGTCCCTACTTGGAAAGTTTATAGGTAGAGAGGTATTGCCGTCGATATCCATTTTGTTATTTTATTTTTAATTATACAACTGTTATTTGTTGTGGAGTGTATTCTGTCCACATAGTTTGGAGTGGACAGTGAGGGATTTACCTTGGATTGTGGCCCTTGGATAAGTGGACTGAATTTATTGTTCACTTCCATAGGGGTATTAGGGAGCGTGTAGGTTACTGTGTCTACCGCCATATTGTTTGTTTGTTTGGGGCTAAAGTTATTGGGGTTTTCTTCCTTATGTTTATTATTTATTAATGTCATATTGGTGACGTTAGTTCTTGTGACGTATAAGAATTTATTATTTTGGTTAATCACGGATCGAGCCCCAGTTGTGGCATCCATAAAATCCCCTGAAGTATTGGTCTTCTGCTTTTGAGTTCGAGACTCACCTGCTACATCAACATTTTTCATAGGATTATTTTGGGAGGGCCGTGCTAAGTTATTCGGCAGACTCTTTTTGTAGTTAAATATGTTTTATTCAAGATACTTACATGTGCTTTCTTCGAACAATTTAACGCTTATACCTGGGTCAGCTCCATCACTTTTCTCTGTAGCTCGCTTTAATTGCATGTGTCGTTTCTGGAATTTGACTGTTTGCCACTGCTTCTCTGTATCGTCCATCATGGCTTCAACTGTTTTTGTAATTACCGTCGGTGTTCCCTCGCATTGCTCTTGATGAGTTCTTGTCCTTCTAACTTGTTTTGCCATTGAGGTTTCACAATATAGTCCATTATACTCCAGTACGCCATATTTACTACAGAAGATATCTGACCCTTCATATATGATGGGTTATTTGTGGTTTCCTATGTATATGGCTTTTTTAACTGGAACACCTATTGCTACTTCAACGCATGTGCGTGCATATTGACCTCTCAGAGTTTCGGATGTGCACACGTCTGTTTTGACTAGTTTGCCTAGTACTTTGCCTACTTTGGCCATGACGGTGTGGTCGTAGAACTCTGTTGGAAGCTCTGGGAGTCTTATCCATACAGCGGAAACGTTTTCTTTCGCTTCAGAGGCGACAAAATTTGGTTGCCACCTCTTTATCGATAAAAAATATCCGTTGATAAACCATGGTCCGTTTGGAGGGTACGTTGCAAATTCTCCTCTTTGAGGAATTTAACTATGTAGTAGTCGTACCCTAGATCGATTAGAACAATTTCCTCAGTGGTCTTTCATAATAAGGTAAACTTCTTTTCGAGGTATTGGTAGTTTATTTTTTCCCCAAGTAGTTTGATGATGATGGAAAAATCATATGGTTTGTAGATCTTTCTTTTTTTCCTCTTCTGATAGCACGATGTTGTCCTCAAGATAGCGTGCTCCTCCTACTCATGACTTATTTTTCTCTGTTTCATCTAGGAGCATGTCGACTGTGCAATTTGGTTCATTGTGGGATAATCCGTCTTGAGTTGGGTACAGTGCCACCAAAATGTTCTTAAAAGTCGGTTTGATTACCTCCGTTTGTTCCAAGTTAGTTGGGATGCCTTCGTCCGGCGGTGCAGATGTACGGTTTAGTTGGAACATTTGTTTGACCCTAATAAGAGATTGACACACGTTCCTATTTCTATCTATTCACCACTATCTTCAGTGTTCATCAATAGCAACACCATTATTTTCGTTCATTGTTATCAACTACTATCACCTATTATCACTACCTACAATTACCATCATTATTAATTTGTTACTATTATCACTAACCACCAATCTATTTGATTTACAACTATTATCACCCACCTATATTACTACAATTACCCTCAAATCACCATCATCAATCACCGCATTATACACCAAGTTATTATAAAAAATCACTAGTCACCTACTAGTAGCTACTACCTACACCACAACACCATCCTTAATCAATATCCATAACCACCATCGCTACAATAGCCAATATAACTATCACCAAATAACTTTATAACTTTTTTGTTGATATAAATAACAACATATCAAATATAATTTCACGAGTAAAGAAATTAATATATAGTATACCATATTACCTTAGTATTTTATTGAAATTTATTAATTTTTGAATAAAAACAAAATTTATACATTTAAATGCTCAAAAAAATAATTTTAATTATTAATATTTAAATCTTAATATGATATCTGAATTTACAGTAAAACCTCACTAAATTAATATAGTTGGGACCCTGAAATATTATTATTTTGCAGATGTATTATTTAATCAATAAATTGATATTTATTAATTAAAAAAATGTTTTAAGATTCATGTTTAGAGGTCCCGAGTTTAGAAGAAATAATTTCATCTGGAAAATATAATGTTGAAGATGAAGTTGAAGATGATACAATACCTTTGGAACCAGTTACGCGTAAGGCAACACATATCAGGTCTTGAAATCTTTGCAATTTTATGGTGCAGTTTGAAAAGACAACACCAGAACTTTAGGATGTAATAAGAAAAGTTAGAGATGAGCTTCAACTATATTTAAATTTTAACGAAAAACAAAAATAATAGAATCATATTTTACTAAATTGTCATAGATATATTTGCAATTTTAAAGAATTCTTAATTTATATAATATTAATGGGACCATATATTTATATAGGAGTCTTTTGAAAATATATTATCTTATCGAAATAAGTAATTTTTTCCATTGGCCCAAGTCGGGACTGAATGAAAATATTATTTTAGAGAGATTATTAATTTATCGAATATTAATTTATTAAGGTTTTACTGTATTTTCAATTTTTTTTTAGTTTCCATCCGATGTACCCACATTGCTTCTTAAATTGTGGCATAAGTGATTTATTTTTTAAAATATGGGGACGCATTCAAATTCACGTCTTAAATTGTGGCGTAAATAGAAATTTTTTTAAAATGAAACTGTGCATTGTGGGGGACCACCATCCCAGAACTGAGAATGATGATGAAATACACCTGACTAGTGAGCTTCACGTTTCCACGCTGTAACGGTAGAGGACTGCCAGGTCATCACCCACCAAAATATGCGTTGGTTAGTGCGAAAGAAGCGCTAAATAAATCCAAATAAAGAAGAAGAGGGAAATACAAATACACAAAATAAATAAATAAAATCTACAAACCCTAGCTCTCTCTCTTTCTCTTTCCCTTTTTGCTTTTACCGAATTTCAATATACTTTCCCTCCAGACTGTGGTTTCCTCCATGAAATGGGAAATGGAGGTGTATGAAATCGAAGCTGTGCTTGAGAAAATTTGGGATTTACATGATAAGCTTAGCGATGCTATTCACTCTGTTTCTCGAGCTCAATTCCTCAATTCCGTCAAGTCTCGCTCTAAGTCCGATGACTTTTACGGTCACCGTTTTAACAAGAGAAACGATAACAATGGAGATCAGGTAAAGCATGGTTACGTTTTCGTTAAGGAGTTCCGTGTTGATGATGATGAATCCGCTGTTCATGAGGCTAAGAGTCTCAATGCTATCCGGACCGCACTTGAACACCTTGAGGACCAGCTCGAGTTCTTCCATGTAACTTCTCATTTCTATCCTTTTTTTTTGGTTTTATTCGTCTATTGCTATAATCTATTCGTTTTTTATTATCTGACTGAATGGAATTAGCCGGCGTTGTTTGAAATTGTCTACTGTTGTGTCATGCGTTAGATTTGATGTTTTGTGATGCTATGCTGCAATAAATGTGGCTTGTGAAGTTCGATCAAAATGAAATGTCATGATATAATCTGACTATCCGAGTAGCTGCTTAGCATGTTTCCAGCATATTATTGCTTATATGTTAGTACATCTTATATTGGGTCAGCCCTCAAGCAAAAATGAGTAATTGCAAGAGGAGGAGGAATGGATGTGAAAAGAAAGATAACACTAAACCTGTGTATTTGTTTTGTTTTCATGCTTCGAGTTGTAAGCAATGTATTTATCATACTGATATTGCTGTTATCAAATTAGTGCTGAAATTCCATCTTGTCCACTGTAGAGCAATTACTGCAAAAACCTTGTGGTTATTTGATACTGTAACATGCAATTTTAGCATGGGTATGATTGTATACTACACTATCACTTGCCAAAATTTTCATAGAAACAGGACTTTGACAGATTGGTTTTTATTTGGTGCTCATAGAGAAAAGTTTGATACAAGTTGCAGTGAAGACTTGGTAGTATTTTTGTTGAGAAAATGGTAAAAGGCCCTCCCAACATATTGTCATTTTACTAAACTATACACTTATTCCATACTGGGTTCTATTACCCCCTTGAACCTTTTATTTTTGGAATTTTGTAACCCTTAAATGCTGACCTGTCCAAGAAGTTGACTACACCTCTTGTAAGCGTGTAAGGATTGAACGAATGAAGCTATAATTGCTAAAATTGAATTAAATAGTCCATGTGTCGGTTTCCAATTGGAGATTATATATTTAATTCAACTTAACATTTAAGATATTTTTTTTAGGTTTGTTTTCTTTCTCTTTATTCCTTCTTATCACAGTAATCACACCAAGACCACAACTATTGCTATCACCATTTCTGTTTACTATCAGAACCCCAAAATTCAAAGAATAGGCAGCTGTAATATCAGAATTTGGACTCATTAACGCATCCACATATCACTGCCCTGTTTTCCATCTTCCTCAAAATTGAAAGTCTCACCATTATCAAAGTTCAAGCATTGGAAACAGTAACCCATAAACGCAATTTACTCTTACCTTCAGATTCTTGACTACCCAACAGTCCAACTAATGTTTGAACTTTTATCTAATTTGGAAGGTAATATGAGAAAAGTTGTTAAGTTACCGAGGAATTAAAAACACAATGTCTCTCGTGTTCGAAACTCAATTGATTTGCGTGTTGTTAAGGTAGGAAGAGATCTGTTTTAATGACAATCTAAGTTTGACATTAAATTTTATTTCACCTCTTTTTCTTACTTAATTACGAATCGCTCTTGTTCCTTTTCCTCTGCACAAGCTTGTATGTTCATTGCTTTTCTCTGAAAAGAATAATGACAAGAACTATGTTGTTCGATTCAAATGAACTATATGATGTTCATGACTTTTCTGGATTTACTGTATGCATCTCTGATGGCGTACGTTCATTGAGGTTGGTATCAATTGTGTTCTTTGAGGTCGGTATCAATTATTCTTTTGATGTCCAGTGAAAAAAATATTAAGGCGTACATGTGCATTAAAAAGTTGTACGCAACATTAATGGCTGTGTGAACTGCTTATAAGTTTTTTGATAAAGCGTTAGCAATAAAATGGAAGAACAACTAGGAGTGGAAAGGATGGACAATCATTTGGTAACTGGCAAGGACTGATCTCGTTCGGTTTACCGAATAGACAAACCTAGTTCTTTGTTCAACAAGAAGCTTTTTGTCTGCAACTGTGTCCACAGGAATAGATCAGTAGATGCTAAAGTAAATTTTAACATTAGTAGACAGCTTGAAACAAAGCAGGTTCTAGAGATGCAGCAATAAGGCAAAACCACCACCAAAGGCTGCAACACTTTTAACTTTGGCCTCTGCAAGTTTATGGACACCCAACATGAGACGGCGAGTGACCTTTGGAGTCGCAATCTTCCATGGACCAAGAGGTGAAGCTAGCATATTTGATAGAACTAAGAAAGAGAGTGTGAGAGCTCTAGTGTCTTAGCCTCCACAACTTGCAAGAAGTACCCTTTTAGGATATGTTTTGCATATATTCTGTAGTATAACTTTTTGGTACTTAGAGTTATTGGTTCTTTTTTGGGATGAAGATTGTCCGATCGAGCTTGTACACACCTCAACTATTCCACTGGATACCTACCGACTCCCATCAATATTGGATAAATTTTCTTGCCAAAGATTAGGCAGAAATCATCCAGTGATGCTTTTGTCTCTGATTTGAACCTCCTCGTGGTTTTCTTCCCACTTCATTTGACTGCTAGGTCACACCCTTGCATTACTGAGAGTTTGAGACCTCAACAAAAGGTTGAAGCAATTGAAGTTCCAAACCAAGTTTTGCCCCAAAGTATCCAAATGAAAAGTACTAGGAAAAATTGGATTTGTTGATATTTCAGTTGGCGGTTGGCCGTAATTACATACATATGCCGAAGTGTTAGAAGTTTATTCATTATTCAAGCATAATCCAAACATGACTAACGACCCAAGTAACGGAAAAAAAACACAAAAACAATTGAAGAGGCTTCGAGGAAACAAAAGAGCATAGTGCAACACCCAAGGATGTGGCCAACGTCAAATGAAGTGGGTGCAAACCTTTGAAAGAAGGGTTCAAATTCCAGCACAGTTACTTGGTACTTGTGTTGGTGGGTACCTGTGGAATAGTCGAGGTGTGCACAAGCTGGTTCGGACATCACCATTATCCACAAAAAAAGACTGAAAAAGATCAAAGTATAATAATGGACACCACAGTCATAAAAAAAAGAAGGTATAATGGTGAAAAGAGCCAACCAATTCTAATACTAAATGTGTAATCAACTTATCCAAACAAAACATTAAATACATCATCAATGAGTAATTCTAGGATTTCAACAAAATCAAGAATATTACCCTTGTATTAGTTGTCACTTTAAGAAATATGTTAACTTTCAGCGCAAGTTTTTCGCTGTCTCGAATTTTTTTGGTATGGAATAATGATTCATGACAACTCTACCAATTATAAACTCATAGATTTATTTTAACTGGCTGTTCCAAAATGTTCATAAATTTCACCATGAGAAAATAATCCCGCTTATCCACTGTCAATGTGCTAAATATACATCTGAACCTAGAGACTATGCCAATTTTCGGGTTGAATCTCTCAGCCATTTCTGTTCAACACAGGTAAACTTAGGGAGTTTTACCATTGACAACTGCGCTGGTTAGTGTATTTCATTGGTCCATCTAGGGAGTCGTGGTACCCTATGCATAAGATCAACTTTTCTTTCTAGACAGCTTTGAAGGCATTAGGGACTTGGAGTAATTGTAGTAAATGCAATCTATATCTTGTTCATCTGGGGAGTCATGGTACCATTTGCATAAGACCAACTTTTCTTGCTAGTCAACTTTGAAGGCATTGGAGTAATTGTAGTAAATGCAATCTATATCTTGTTCTTCAATTGCATTACTTGAAGTGGTTCCTGATGTGTGAGAGCATTTTCTTTCTTCTTTCTGGAGTTGTGGGGTGTTTGGGCAGGTGCTGCTAATGCGTAACAGAATCAGTTACAAATTGGTACAGAGATGTGGTTGGTGAAGACAAGTAGTTGGTTTGAGCTGTTTACATTGATTAGAGTATGTTTAAAGTAGAAGTATGACCACGCAGTTTGATTGACTTTAATATTATATTATGTATAATAGATATTAACTTCCTACTTAATTTTTCTTCTTCTTTTTGGGTGCACTTGTACCAGACCGTACAGAATCAGCAACGTGCAGAAAGGGATGCTGCTCTTGCTCGCTTAGAGCAAAGCCGAATTGTACTTGCAATGCGATTGGCTGAACATCCGGGTAAGAAATATAAATTCATTGAAGAAGCTCAATCTTTGGTGGGAGATGTTCGTAATGCCAGTCAGTTTGTTTCTCCTGAAAATCTGTATGGTCCTGCTACAAGCGCCACAGGTGAAAATTTAACGACGCAGATAAGGAAGAGATCAAATGCTCTATTCAATATATTCTTTTCTAGTTTTGATTTCTTTAGGAAGTCTCTTAGAGTGGATGAAGTGGGTGGAATTTTGGGGAATGCAGCCCTGGTTGCAATCAGCATGCTTGCACTGATGCATCTGCAGCAAGTTGGTAGCAAGGAAAAATACCTTTTGGACCTACCATTAGGACAAGATGTTGACTACAACAGAAATATCAGAAAACTCTCTCAGCCCGAGGGATCATCTTCCGGTCTAAATTTGGATGTGTTGTCAGCTAGGGGCTGAAATGTAAAATTATGGTGAGAATTGAGGAAAAAGGGTATTATGTTACTGTCTTTTTGGGGTAGAAATTTGTTTTTCTCTCTGAAAAAGTTTTAACGAAATGTTTGATGTTTGCCCCAATTGCGCATGGTTGGTATTGTAGTCAAAATTTTCTGAGGTGGGAAAACCAAGTTTCCTATGGTAGACAAAAGTGTTAAAGAAGGGGACGTATCAACCAAGTATGTTTTTGCTATCTGTGATGTTGTAAAGATTGACAGCTGCATTTCGTTGGAACATATTAGCAATTTTATACTATAGTCTATGTATGTTTCAGCGTGAAGTTCAACAAATCTCGACTACTTGTTGCCAATAACCGTGTCATTCTTTTTCAAGTAAAGGTAATACGCAGAGTGTTGTGTATTAGCATTTAGAAGATTATAAAACATGCACGGACAAGTGAATGCTGATTGTCAATGTGTAGCAAACAGATGACATGTTTAAAAAGGTGCTATATTTAGAGGTCCAGAACCAGAATAATGTGTACTTTTTTTTGCCAAAGAATCAAACTAGTGTGTAAAAGAAACCATAGCACAATTCATGCACGCCAAAGGACATGGGTCAAGTTGTTTTTTTTGATAATAACGCATGTAAAATGCAAACTAATTTTAGGAGCTTCGTCGATGACCATAATAAAATTGGAAGTTGAATACATGGTTCTGCAGTATAAGTTCATAATGAGAAATGAATCGAACATGACTAAGAAATAAGAAAATTAAAATAGAAAATGAAGCCTTTTTTGACAAGTATTATTTGCTAATCTAAACTAGAAGGGGGAATTAGTAGTATAGTGGGCAAACTTCAAGAGAAACAAGTCACGAGAGCAAGCCAGAAGCAGTTTCTTAAATAGAAGTTAATTAATAAGATCTAAGGAAGAATAGCCCACATTATTTCAAACATGGAATGCATAAACTTAAAACTTGACTAAGAGTTACATACTCAACCTGCATACACAGCTAAAAGCATTCACAAACTCAGTAAAAATTACTTCCAACGGTAGCACGTAACTCGTGGATGGAAGAGTCTGCCTGACAGAGAAATCAGTGAAATGACAGTCCAAAAGAGAAGCCAACGAGCTGCAAAATTATTGAACAAGAGAGTCCCACTAACATTATTTTATTCGCTTTCCTTTGGCTTAGGGATTTTCTTATATTCATAATCATTAATATCAACCTTCTCTTGCAAAGCCTGCAAAGGAATTAAATAGGCATCAAAGTAAGCTTTAGAAAGGAATTCAACACACGCATACATACAAATGATCACTATTTGTACCTTTAGTTCTTCCTCCAAGTTCATTTTTTTGGGGTTATATGCATTGACAGGTCCAAACCGGGAAAGAGCTTTTCTTGTTTCGATGATTTCCCACTCTTGATCATCCTTTACTTTAGCTATATCCTTGCTGAACTACAAAATTTTGCACCACTTAGTCTTAAGCCAAGGGTTAAAAAATAGGACAATGTCTGAAAACCGCACACAATCTATGGCAGGAGAAAACTGTCCCCAAAAAACAGGGAGATCACCAAAAATGTCAAAACTTTGTCTATCTAGAAGCTACACTGCTTAGGAGTGGGCATGAACCACATAAATACACCCAGAGGGGGTAAGAGATGGCATATTTTAATGCCTAGCCCTCATATTGACAGAAGACTCAGGCAAACTGAAATAGCCCATAAAATTTATGGCTTTCACTTCAGCTACCGAAATTCAACTCTAGCAGGATGCCAATAGTTAGTAGCATTACCAATACACATATAAGTATCACTTTACCTATGATGATCCGAAAAGATATGAGTCAATATAACATCAGGGTACGAGAGGTCAAAAGCACAATGGTCTAAAACAAGAAGAGATAAATGATAATTAGGTAACAAGAAGGTAGATGAAAATCTCCTCCTGACTTATTCTTACTTTTCTTGAGCTATTAATATCTTTACCCTTGAATTGCCTTGAATACACTTTATTTTGGCATTTATCATTATTTTTTTTGCTAAAAAGTACTCCCTCCGTTTCATAAAGAATGACCTGGTTTGACTTGGCACGGAGTTTAAGTAAATAAAGAAGACTTTTGAATCTTGTGGTCCTAAATTAAAGTTATGTCAAATGTACAAAATTGCCCTTAATCTTATGGTCTTAAACATGCCACGTGGAAAGCAAAAAGTAAAATGTTACCAATAAAGGAAAGAGGTCATTCTTTTTGAAACTGACTAAAAAGGAAAGGAGGTCATTCTTTGTGAAACGGAGGGAGTAACAATGTTATAAATATCAACAGAACAAAGGTTGTGCCATATTTACAGTAGAGAAAAACAAAAAACAGTATCTTGACAACTCTTACAAGGACTTGACTGCTACATAGGAGCCTGAGGTATCCAAAACCCATAATCGATTAACATGTAAATGTCTTCCCTCGCTGACTTTCTCAACATATGGACTCAGATGTCTAAAACTTACTATTAACTATTCAAAATAAATGAAAATATTATGTATTAGTTCCAACTGAGGAAGAAGCAACTATGAAAGCTTTGAAAAGCCAGAAAAATGCATCAAAAGGAACATCAAAGAATAACTTAACTAATATACACAATGACAAGTAAATCAGAACCAAACTAAGATCGAGTTCCGAGCTCACAATACCAGATAGTTATATAAGGACTAAGTGTAAACAAGGACAATTACATAAAATTGATAAAACTAGGGAAGGGTTAACAATTATTCGTCAGTTTGTAAGTGTTAAACGAACATCAGTTGGGTAATTTGACATTAAGTATAACTAACCTGCCTTGCAGAAGTTGGCTAAGACCAATAGATCCAAGCACTGTTAGTGAGATCATAGGAAGTCCATATCTCATAAACGGTGATTTCCTGCCCAATCTTTTGAATGAGGAAGCTGGGTTTTGAACGCTGGCAGTAGAGGAGGCTGCTCGTTCATTAGCTTTATTAGGCTGACTCATTGTAGTCTGGGTAGTTGTCATGGAGTCAGGTCACCTGCTTCACAATCTAAAACTAATCAAGAAGTGGGGTGACAACAATAAGCAGTCGATCAAATAATTACACTATTTCCTAATCAAAAGATGAACCTTCTCCGTTCACAAAATTAAAAGTCCAATCTTCTAAGACATCCTTTTCTACTCATAATTGAGAATTTATAAAGTCCAACTATTTACTAAAGCTCAACAGAAAAATACATATTTTCAAACATATTATTATTAATTTTTATTTCCAGACATATTATGACGAGTGTTTCATGTGTTTTTTCATTTTAAAAAAATGATAATGAGCTCTATAAATTTCTACTCTTTGATAACTCTTTAATACTAATATTCAACCTGACATGTTTAAATGATAAAGTTATATATTTTGATATATATTTAATACGTTTATCCTAAAATCACAAAATTTAAAAATTATTATATATTTTTTAGAATTTTATGTCAAATTAAAAAAAGACAAGTAAATTAAAGCAGAAGGAGTACCAAGAAAAAAAATCTTCTGTCTCGATTTATGATTTGGATTGATATAATTGTCAAATAAATAAAAAATTGAAATAAGTTATTTTAAACGTGTTATAATATTTACATATGTATATAAGCTATGAAACTCGTGACCTTAGATATGTTACAAATTTTTGTGTGCTTACTAATTAGAGGCGGAGCAAACATTTAAATCTTAACACAAATTCTAAAAAAATGACATCAGGTTTTAGTAATTGAATTTGAACTGCTTATAAAATTTGATAAAGATAGTATAGTTAGCAATAAAATGGAAGAAAAACTAGGAGTGGAAAGGATGGACAGTCATTTGGTAATTGGCTTGGACTGATCTCGTTCGGTTTACCGAATAGATAAACCTAATTCTTTGTTCAACAAGAAGCTTTTTGTCTGCAACTGTGTCCACAGGAATAGATCAGAAGATGCTAAAGTAAATTTTAAAGCTAGTAGACAACTTGAAACAAAGCAGGTTCTAGAGATGCAACAACAAGGCAAAACCACCACCAAAGGCTGCAACACTTTTAACTTTGGCCTCTGCAAGTTTATGGACACCCAAAATGAGACGGCGAGTGACCTTTGGAGTCGCAATCTTCCAGAGGTTAAGCTAGCATATTTGATAGAACTGCCTTAAGCTAAAACAACTAGACATTTAACTCATGTCAAATGCAAGAACACAACAGAATCCATCATCTCAAACTAGCAAATGACTCATAAACGATGAAATTTTGTCCATGACTCCAATACGACTTAAAGCTTGAGAGAAAACAAATTCAAATCATGTTAATATGCTGAAACTAACATTAAATAAGCCCAAACACTAGTGCACAACCTTAAGCAAGAATCGAATAAGGAAAGATAGCAAATAAGTGGTTTAATCAAGACTCAAAACTGAGCTACAATCTAGAAACAACATAGTGAAACTAAACAGTGGTAGCATTTTGAAATATATAGGGCACTTAACAGAGAGAAATCACAAAGTTTCAAACAAAGAGCGGAATTTGAATGAATTAATCAGCTACATCACCGATTCATAATCAATAGTCAATCAAAATCCTAACATTTAAACATCTCATGCAGTTAAGAATCAAGCCAACCGTTATATGGACTAAAACAGAAGAGTTAAACATACAAAGAAAACAACAACTAGTTCATGCTAAGGGAGGATCGAATCAGTACAAGACGCATATCATTCGAAAAGAAAGAAAGGAGATAAGGGTGAAGTTGTCACCTTTTTGAAATAAACGCAAAGCCTAAGGGAATTTCTCCTTCCGAACCTTCGTTGCTACAATACTATATTTAGATTAAATTTCCAGCTTCACCTATTTTCGTATCCCACCTGCCGCCTCTCCAATTTAGGAGATTTGTATTCGAATTCAAATTCCTTGGTTGGCCAGCAAGAAATTGGTACAAAATGCAACAGATTTCTAATGAGAGCCGTTTGATTTCAAAGCAAAAGACAGTAGCAACAACCTGTACCGATTCGACAAGGTTCTTGGTACAACGAAGAGCTGCTGGGTTTGGGCGTCGTTGCGAAGAAGAAGACGAATACGGGTCGTTTTTGTGGGCTGATGGATTAATGTTGGCTGGGCTGAAGAATTGGGTCTTTTGGAATTGTGTATGAAAATTACCCCAAAAAGGTTTAAGGGCCCAAGGATTGCAATTATAACCCATTCGAGTTAAGAAGTTAGTCAAATTAAATTTAACGGCTAAAACTTAAATAAGACGAATCAAAATTAATATAATTAACTAACAAACTTCTTAATATTAACGAAATAAAATAATTAGCTTAATTATAAACTAACTCAAAAATATAAATATAAATTATTGGGCTTCTATTTCATGCTATGTAACTCATTGTAAGTGCCTTTTGATCGGTTCACATGAAAGCCCAAATGTCCCATACTAAAGTCCACCATAAACTGAGCCACGGTATATCTTCTTCATCATATATTTGTGAACACGTACGATTTACTCAAGATAAAGATTATTGGGAAACTTACGTAAATATATCCTTTCGCCATTTAGTTTACCAACATTAATATTCAAGTATATACATTATTTATAGTATAAATTATAGGAACCACATATTATAAGTACTAAATAACATTCTATCCCTTCTAGTTTTCTATTTACCAAAAATCTCTTAAAAATAATGTTAGCGGGATACATAGCGTTGTGCACGGGATACATTAGATTAGATACATTCCACATAGCGGGATACATAGCGTTGTGCACAGGATACATTAGGTTTGATTCATTCCATATAGCGGGATACATAGCGTTGTGCACGGGATACATTAGATTAGATACATTCCACATAGCGGGATACATAGCGTTGTGCACAGGATACATTAGGTTTGATTCATTCCATATAGCGGGATACATAGCGTTGTGCACGGGATACATGCGGGATACATAGCGTTGTGCATGGGATACATAGCGTTTGATACATTCCACAGAACGGGATACATAGCGTTGTGCACGGGATACATGCGGGATACATATGTAAATAAGGGATTTTTGAATTTTTTGAAATAAGTAGGAATAAATGGATATTAAGGTAAGTAAATGAGTGTAGTTAAGTAATTTGTCCTTATTTATATACTTTGATTGTATATGTTATATATAGGTATATGTATATTAGTATAAAATATGTATTATCTATATACTATATACATTATTTTGTAAACTAGATGGTCTTGAGTGGGACCTAGCTATAAATGAAATGGTCCTCCTGGATAATCCTGATTAATCAGATAAGCATGCTACCTATACTTATAAGAAAAGTTGTTATTAAGAAATGGCCCATCTAAAGAAAACTTGGAAAATCAGTAATCTTTTTTTAATAAAGTAGTGAATTTTGTAATTGCATGGGATTTGGAATGGCCCCTTTCAAATCTTTACTACTTTTACTAATACATATCTTTTTGGCTGGCGACTCTTTAATAAAATAATAGTGGGGAATGGATTGATGGTGGCATTTCCACGTTATACATGTATTCAAATATTTTATTTTTTTTTACAACAAGAAGATGCTCGGATGGTAAACACCTCTCATCCAAAGGTTGTGAGTTCAAGTCATCAAGGGAGTAAAAAGGAGGAAACTCCTAGAGGAAGGGGTTACAAATAATATATATCTATAGATGTATATATATATATCGACAATCGAATGATATATTATATGGAAAATCAAAATTTGAGTCAGAAAAACACTTCATCACATATTCAAGTATCTAAATGAAATTTACGAACAAATCTAATAAGTTATCGATATATTCAACTTTTTTTTTTTAGATTTTTGTTTGAGTTCTCACTAGAATCATATTATAACATAGCATTCCATATTTGAAGGGCCAATATGTCTATAAGACAAAAAAGAACAGAAAAACATTCTCCTGTTTTTTTGTCTACCTTTTCCTTCTTTTCTAAGGTAATCTTTTAATTAACGAATTTAGGCGTGCAATATTTGTGTGCTTTCGGCAATTGGCTATGTAGACTCTCAAATAATATTTCTTTTTTGTATTTAAATTTATAGGTCAACCCCAAAAGGGTGATGTATTTATGATACAATCATGAGTTCATCTTTATAGTACGTTGAGACATATATCGTATACTATTACATGCATCTAATATTGTAAATTAATAAGATCTCAATCAAAAGTTGCTAGAGCTAGACTAATAAATCATGAAGTGTTCTTTTTCATGTCTTTTTCAAAATGTTCACTTTTCTTTCTATTTTTTATTTTTTTTTAAAATCAAATTGTAGATCCTGATATACAAATATATTATGTAATTTTAACTATTTGAGAATATTAGATATCTTGTCTGTTGAGTATGTGAACAAAAGTACTCAATTTCTTTTTCATGAAACAACTTTTAATTGATATAATTTTAACGATTTGAGAGTATTAAGTACCTTGTTTATGTTACAATAATTTGAGTTTGTGATTTTAAGGTTGTTGAGACTTTACTGGTTAGACAAAGGTCTCAATAACTTGCTCAAGTTTTACATGATTATTTACAAGTTAATTATAATGACTTTTAATTACTTGTTGGTCATCAAACTCTAATATTCCATTTAGGTTGAGCTAATTTGTAGCATCATTTCACTTATTTTATTAAAAATGGAAATTAATAAGCTAAATATACTCTCTCCATCTAGTTATCATCAATGAAATTTCGAATGTCTTTAATGTTTGATCAATAAATAATGACATTATTGCAATGAGAATTATCTTGATTGATCCTCGAACATAAATGTGATTGTATTATAAAATTTGCACCCGATATTTACCCTCCCCAGACCCCACCTAGTGGGATTTCACTGGGCATGTTGTTGTTGTTGTTGCACCCGATATTTTCTAACTAATTATCCATCTTTTCAAAGTGTGATTCTTACGTTGTGTATGATCATGCACAAGTACATGCATATTATTTAATGTCGATACTTTTGTATGAATTACAATCTAGGAAATCAATTCGTCGTTAACCACTGATCTATTACAAGTGAATTACAAGCTAGGGAATATCAAATCAAAGTTGAATTAATCAACCAACTGAGCTATTGATATTTTCCGGCATTTTAACATTTGATCTACCCTTCTTTCTCTTTTAACTATGTGATTAGAGTAGAGGGGGTACTATTTTTGCACAAATCTCAATTTTGATCATATGACAAGTTGGCAAGATCCATTTTGTGGGAAAAGTAGGGGTCGGTTTGAAGAAAAAATGACCGGACCCGACCCAGATTTAACGCGCAACCTATAATCCGGGCCCATCAATGTGTTGTCGGTGGGTAAATAGTTGAGTAAAATGGGCCCATTTAGTACAGGGCTTTTACCCACTTGGAGCAGACGCTCTTCACAAATAAACTGACTCAAACCACGTGACTCATAATACTATTTTATTGACTCTTCATCATTATATAAACTAAAGTTTTCTACAGAGCCCACTACCCATAAACATTTCACGTTCCCTCCCTTCATTATGTTTTTTACAATATTCAACATCGCAAAACAAAGAGAAAAAATAATAATCAAACATTCATAAACACAAATTTCAAAGTATGTGTCTCTATACATACATATTCACACACATATATAGCATTTCATATCAGAATTCTGAATCTAATATTTTGGACAGTATCGATATATACGTGAGTATTAAATTTTGAAACATATTGATAATTAATAACGATATATATTGAATTCATTAAATTTAAATCCCGAGCTAAAATATATCCGTAGCTATGAAAGTTATACAGATGGGGTCGGAGTACAAAAGTAGTTAAATTTTTAATTATTATTCTATGTTTTGAAAAAGCGTCATTGCCTTTTTGTGGCAAGGACACTGTACACTTGGCAAATCATATCAAAGAGTAGTCTTTATTAATGTCAACCGTTGAAGATTACAGTTTTGACTATTAATCTAGATTTAGGGTCGTTAGAAATTAGAATTACATGGTGGAGTACTAGAGTTAGTTACTTTTCAAACTGATTCACGATAACAAAAATAACTTTTAGTGGTAATAAATATATACTTAAAAAAAGAGCACTAAAACATATACGAACATAAGTTAATCGACATTAAATCTAATGTCGCTATAAGTTTTATAGACATTTACAAAGAGTGTTAATTGCCTGCCATCAAAAATACGTATTTAGTTGGAATTAAGCTATGCCGTTAATTATATACCGACAATGATTCTAGTTGTACAAGTTCAAGAGGAATTTCCAAGAGCTTCTTGCAACTTCCCCTAGAGATTTCTCCATGGTGAGGATGCATGTAATTTAATTACTCCGTTGCATTATAAACTTAAAAAGTTTTTCATGTGCCAAAAAAAGCAGTTATAATACACCTATCTAAATGAAATATTTATACGCGTGATGACTACATATTTGTTGTTTGAATAAGTAACACTTAATGAAAGTAATAATAAACGTTTGAAAGAACACACAATTTTACGTGGAAAATTCTCTAGAGTTTAAAGTAATAATTTATGAAAGTATTAATAAACGTTTGAAAGAACATAAAATTTTATGTGAAAAACCCTCTAGAGTTTCTTAGTGTGTCCTCCAACTCCGCAGTCAGGCCCACAAACTTCAAAATTCACTAAGAGTATACCTACTAAAACATAGAGTCATCGGTAACATTATAGCTACGGGTTCAATTGAAACCATAAAGGATTTACCTAACTAGGTATATAACTTACACTTTTAGAAAAATATCAAAATTACGTTATATTGACCACTCGCAAGCTAAAAGATTTTTGTCTTTAATTAATTAGACAGCTGCATTATAGGTACAGAAGACAAGTTGTTATGCACGGCCATGAAATCAACCAACCAGAGAATGAATTATAGCATGTGTTTTATTAAAAGATGGATCAAGCAGCCAAAAATCAATGTACGTACATATATGCATTGTCAATTACATGTAAATAGTACACACACACACACACACACATATATATATATATAGCTAGATATATAAATGCATCTTTTATGAAAGAGACGTAAGAAAACGTGGCTATTGGTTTCAAATATTGTGAGTTTTTTTTTTTTTTTTTGGGGGGAAGGGGGGGTGTATACGTACCAATAATATATTTAGACCTCATAACTAGTGCTACGTACACTTTGTCATGAGGTCATTATATTCATTAATTTGCCTCTATATTTGGAACATATTTAGGTTATATACGTTGATGTTATGTTTGTGGGTCTAATTAAAGATTAGGGTTTTTCGCATCATACATAAACATGATTTACTTGTTGTATTTGTATTATCTTTCATTGAGAAATAATTAGAGTAATTGGTGATTGATCGTGTCTTTTTTATTTAGGATTCTCCTGCTTAAGATTGTGTTTTATTTTTTTGTTATTATTGCTTTCATTAACTGTTGTCTCAAAATAGTGTTATGCCACTTTTTGTGTGTTTTGGCGCAACAAATCTCATGAATTTGTCTTTTGAGCTACATTATCATAGAGCTTAAAAGTGTGTACTTTTATGTTTTGCCTAATAGAAATCTTCACATTTTTCTCTCTATTCAATACGAGATTCATTTAAAGTGTGACATGAATCCCCTTACTGCGAATCTTGTCTGTCATCCTACCATTTCATGGTCTGTCCTCCATCATAAGCGTCACATAATGGTTGGTTCCCTATAATTAATACTGATAAAAATCGTTTTTCAGTTAAAATTTGAAACATTTAATTTTAGACTATATATACTATGACCCTAGGTGATAGAAGGAGTAAAACTCAGAAACATTTAATTTTAGACTATATATACTATGACCCTAGGTGAGCTATTTTGTGCATTGGGTTGTGCAAAGCAGAAGGTTATACTATAGGGCAAAAGTCGGCTCTGATTATGTTAGTGTTACATGTACATCACAAATACATATTGGAATTGTACTATTGTCGATGCTTCTGTCTTCTCTGATGGAGGCTCTCTGTTCTTTGTGAAGTTAAGTGTCTTTTTTTTTTTTTTGGTCAACAACCCAGTAGGTTTACGATAGGGGGGCCAATTCTACAACATAATTTATAAATCGCCCACATTTTTTGACTTGTCATCAAAGTTACTTTACTCTTTCTCTCAGCCTTGCTTCTCATTTTTTTTTTTTTTTGCAGAAAAAGTAGCTACGTACCTTTTAATTACCTTAAATAGGCCAGGAAATGTGTGCCACAAACCAATGTAATTGACACTACATTTGGTGGCAATGTTTGTCCGAGCCAAAAATTTTACTATGGGTATTAAAATATAAAAAAGTAAAATTGTGTAGAAGTTTAGATGTGTCAATATATATATATAAAATAAATAATACTTTTATCTAGCTACATAGAGTAATTTTTCAACGAATGGGTGTAAGTTGATATCGTTCAATATGGATGTTCACGGGTTGGTTTGGATCCGTTATTGACCAAAATTAAAACCAAACCAACTTACTCGGTTTTAAAAATATCAAAACCAAACCAAACCAAATATAATATACATTTATCGGTTTGGTTGTTATCGGTTTCGGTTTGGTTTGATTCGGTTATTAACCATACACAAAAATAAAAGAAATAATTCATTCAAAACGTGAAAAAAGTAACTACAATCCATTCAAAATGAAAAATAGTTAAAATGAGTGACAATACTAAACTTTCTATCACTAAATTTACTATGAATAAAGCTTTAAAATTTACTATTTTGGCCTAGAAAGAAGAGACAATAACATTTTGAGTCCCACAGAGAATTGACATAGACACACATATACATGAAATCAATAAGATAAATGTTTTCACCTTGGGCATTTTTTCTTTCAATAAATAAATTATAAAGAAAATTTGATGAAACCATAAATAAAATATTTAAAATTGTTTATAAAATAATATATTAAGTATGTATAATAATAAAATATATGTATATAATTTATCGGTTCGATTCGGTTATTTATTCGATTTTTTCGAACAAAATCATAACCAAACAAATACTATCAGTTTTTTTAAAAATCTAAAACCAAATCCAAATAAAATCGGTTTGGTTCGATTTTTATCCAAACCGTGAACACCCCTACCGTTCAAGTATATGTGGCTCCACTATTAGTGGTAATAGATTAATATTGTCATAAAAACATTTAGCAAAAATTGAGTAAATGTCATTATATTCAGAGTTTCTAAAATATTAGTGACATTTACCTAGAAAGTTATTTATGAGTATTTATATTATATTATTGCCGCTAAATATAATACATAAATAATTATATTATTGTTGCGAAATTTTTTATTTGTTGTAATGATAGTATCCCTAGCGAGATTTTAGCATGAAAATCTACGACATAGAGTTATAAGAAATCGTTGAAAAGGTAAATTATATTAGAGGAGAGAAAAAGCAAAAGGGGGAAAAAAAACTTGAAAGTATAGAAACTAATAATAATGACTTTAATTAGCTAGAACGTGCATTTTGGTTCTTGTGTTAAAAGTCATACCTACAAAATCTACTTTATTTTGTACGGATTTGATTTTTTGGGTCTAAAGTATTGTTGCTGTCATAAAGTCAATCTTTAATGCGGTGCTTACTAATAACTGGAAGACACAAGTTGATCTCTGAAGAATACATTATTTCAAGAATTTGAACTGTTCTATTTGATGCCTTCATATTTTGTTGGTGGTGGGAATTGTGTGGCACACAAAAAGTAACTTACTTATTACATCAATTCAATTAATATATGACATTTATCTAGCTTTATAAGGATAATTAGTAGTAGAGATTTAGTACATATTGTTACTACGACATAATAAATTGACAAATTTTATGTTGATTGTCATTTTGTCAACTTAGCTATCACAATTTTTTTTTCCCGAATCGGTCCCTTCCTAATTTCAGCCAACTCCTTTGACTTGCAAGCAACATATCATGACTGGTAAAGAATACTCGGTTTGTTTCATTTTATATGTTAAAAGTAATTTGACTTACTAGAGAATTTAAGAATGAAGAAATTTGATTTTTGAATATTGTGATTTTAAATATACATAATGATTATATAACTATAAAACGTATGAAACTTATAAGCATTCTTTAAAATTTTATATCGACAACTTGATTCGTGAATAAAAGATCCCACTTGACTTATAGTTGCTAAACAAGAGCTAGTCAAAGGTTGCGCTTCATCATGAGCTTATATCGACTAATACTTCTGTTTGATAGATCAACATTATTTGGTTGTCTATTGATAAATTAAAGAAATCTCGAGAATAAAAAAATTTATTACGTGAAATGATGAATTCCACTTTTTGAAGAATCAAGCAGCAAAAGGGGCCATGAGAACTACAGTTTGGTCAGATACCAAACTATTTCCATCATACAATGACTAAATTTGAAGTCGTTCATGAATGTCAGCTTAGTTATCCTCATTAAAAACTATTTGTTTGATGTGAGCTTCCGGCCAACCGATAGAATCCTCAGTCAACTTCGCAATGTTTGCTTAGTTATCAATATCTTAAATTATTCACTTGATATCTAGCTTCTCAGAATCCCAAGTGATCATAGATGGCTCATTTTCTATTGATTAAAGAAGACGTAAATCGATTCTTTTTCATTAAATATGAAATAACATTTGTTTAACAATAAATTTTTTTATCATTATATTATTATTTAATACTCAATAGAATTATGGACCACATAGTTTTTGTAAGTGTCCTAGGAAAGTAAATTACTCCATCAAATAAGAAGTCAGGCAAGAGGTGTTTTGTATTAAATAATTGTCTGTGCCTCTTTATGTTTAATCTTTATTTATCGGTCCAAACACAGGTTATCATTATGTACATACTCTAGTAATAACTCTACAGTCTTCTATATATATTTGACATTATAAACCTTCACCTAACCATTAATTTAATTAAATCATTTATTGAGTGTGTGTTTTTTTTTTTTAAAATAAATAAATTATGATTACAATGGAAGAAAAGAAAGTTGTAGAACGTGAAAAGACTGAAGAATTATGTAGTCATGCATTGCTTAATTAAGCATTTAAAACAAATCTATCAGTTTAAATTTATTAAAGTTTAGAGTATATAGTATTTCATAGATTTGCAAATAATGATTACATGATGATTTTTAACAGCTCTTTTGTCTTTTCAAATACCCAGCAATGCAATTAAGCAAATACCCCACAGTACCTTTTGTGGAGTACTCGTTATGACTACCCCCTCTCTCATATTCTCCAGTTCACTCAAACTTCCTTCGTTCACTTTTATTTATCATAATTTAAGTTGACACATTCATTAAAAAATAATTAATTATATAAATGTTTTATCAAATGATCCACTAATAAATTATGTCTTAAAAATAATTTGAAAAATAAGTATTTAATGCTGGGGTGAAATATGAAAAGAAATAATTGTCTTTTCTTGATATATCAAAAGTGACAAATAAAAATAAAAATCTATTTTAGGAATACGTAACAAGTATGTGAACGGAGGGAGTATGGCGGAGCCAGAAATTTCATCAAGGGTGTTCAAGATTTTTTTTTAATAAGTGAGTTGAATGTTATTTGTTTAACCTAATGATTCTACCATGAACGATCTCAACATTTGTCAATATCAAATATAAACAATCGAGATTTTCTTTTCTTTTTGACATTGATTTTATATGATAAAAATATATGATTATTGTTTTTAAAGTGAAATATTGAAAAAACAAATGCGTCTAGCTTTAGAATTTTTTTCTTAAAAAAAGAAGAAGATAAACGCATGTATTGATTTTAGCTTGGGATTTAAAGTTGTTAACATATATAAACACAATTTTTTAAATACATGACATCTAAATATTCAAAATTAAAATAATGTATTCATATATGATACTCAATAATATAAAAATTGTAATATTAATAATTAAGAAACTTGAGGAACATAATAATGGTGTGTGATGTTGTGTTCTGCTCTTAAAATAAAATCAAAACTGTTGTGCACTCCGCGGGAGTCAGACCAGCGCACCTCGGGTGGAAATGACCACGCTTAACCACTGTGCCACGGAAGAATTTATGTCAAGATTGTTCAACATTAATTATTTATCCCTTAAACCCAGGATTTGACCTCTCTGTATCGTGTAATTATTCGGCCAAGGGTGTTCATCTGACCACCCTTGGATGGCTGTAGCTCCGCCCCTGCCCTCCGTCTTAATTTATGTGGTACTTTTTGAATTTTGAGATTCAAACAAGTCTTTTTTTATTGTAAATTTTTCATATCTCTTTTAATTATTGTGATCAATAGTACTTTTTACATAGTTCAAAAAATGTGAAGACTCCACACATAAATTTCTGGTCAAACTTAAGATGTTTGATTCTCGAAAAATGAAAAGTACTACATAAATAGGGACAGAGGGAGTAATTAAATTTTGATGGTGTAACCTTTTTTTTTCTCCTTTAGAGAAGTATTGAAAACACTATCAAAATTTGATGCAAGTTATTAGTTTCATTTTTAAACTATTAACAGTCTTAAGAATACCTTCTACTTAACTATTTAAAGTTAGATTCACATATAATCTACTATATGACCCAGTAAATGGTTTCAAACTAGTGTAAGAGCACGTCACTCGTAGTAAAAAGCCAATCAAATTGTTGAAAACACTTACACACTTGGCAAGAATTTAAAAAAAGTATTTTACTTGTAAAGCAAGATTGAGGATATATTTAAGTTCACTTAGTTAATTAAAAAGGTATTTTAAATGTTGTCAACAATTCGAAGATGAAGCTAATAATTCATACTAAATTTAGAAGTTTTTTCAATGTTACTTTTTTTTTATATCACCATATTACTTCATAGATAATTATAAGTAACTTACCATAAAAATAGAATCTATTAAACGAGCGTAAAGTATGAGTCAATTGTTTGTGTAATTTGATTTATTTTACTAGATATATATCATTTCCACTAATATACGTATCGGCCGATTCTATAATTAAAAATTTGATCATATGAGAAATAATAGCTTAAGAATATAATTTTCTTTTTTTTATTAAAATTTAAATCTTAAATCTCATGATTTTCCATATATTTCATTAATCACTCCTTACTTAGTAACTCAAATTTACAACCTAAAAAGTAGGATAACAGATATTGAAGTATAAAAAATTGTTTCTCACTCCTTTTCAATTTTCGAAATTTCATATTTTTAATCTGTTTAATTTTTTTAGTAACTCTTTCAGTTTGATTTTCTCTTGATATGTCTAATACCATGCACAAAAATTAAAAATACTTTGATATAGTATAAGTGTATATCTTTAATTTAACGCCACAAAATTAAAAAAAAATCAAATTTTTAAAAAACTTTATATAAAGTCAAAATCAAATTAACAAACTAAAACAAATGAAAAATACTATTGGCATAAATAAATAAATAAAACAATCGGTTGTCACCTTATTAATATATATTTCTTTCATTTTAAAATAAGTGTTGTTTTAAACCGCTTATCTAAAGCAAAAATAAAAATAAATTCATATGGGTTGAGAAGTTCATTCAAATTAATCCCTCTTTAATGAAAAATATAGTAGTAGTATTTTTATAATAAAAATGATATTTAATATATAATGAATTTCTTAAACTTTTTAATTGTATTTACTTATTTTATTTTAAAGTTTTTAATAAAAATTATGATTCCATCTGCAAAAAATTACAATTTATATATTTATAAACGCCGTAAAAAATACTACTCCTTCTGTCTAATAATACTTGTTTACTATTTACTTTGCACACTTCTTAAAAAACTATAGATAAAAGATAATTTTACTATATCACCCTTTGAATATAATAAAGACATGTCTTGAAAAATGTAACTTAGAAATAACTATAATTAATTATAAGATTAAATTAAGAACTAAGTAGACAAATATTGTTATACATTTCAAAATAATATAGTTGACAACTATTGTTGAATAGAGAGAGTATAATTTATAATAATTGATAATTTAAAATATTTTAAAAAAAAAAAATTATAATCAAAGATAAATTTGAATCTCAAAATCTGATATGGCAAACTAAATTAAAAGTGAGGAGGATATTTTCTGCCACGGGAGTCCGTATGTATCAGCCGCCTGCTAAAACCAATCAAACCAATTACACATTTACATATCATATCATCACCAAATTACTTTCACATTTTTTAACGAGAAGATTTTTCAGAAAGTATTGCTTGGTTAAATTAAAAAAAATGTCAACTTTGATCTAGAAGACTGCTTTCTATTTCGCTGTTTAAAATTAAAAGTATCATTACTATTTATCTATAAAGGTATTTATAATTATCTTTAAATTGGTTTAATAATGTAAATCTTTTTAACACAAATGTCAAATTTATACTACCTTTTTATTAGTGTATAAAGTTACTAAAATCTTCAATCTATCGACACCTACAATATAATTGTATCAATTTATATGAATTATTTTTCTTTTTAGTTAGTTTAAATTTTTTTATTATTTTCGTCCATTTTTATTTGTCATGTTATGCTTTTTGAAAGTCAATTTGGCTAATTTCAAAGTTAAAGTAGATTATATAAATTCGATATTTTAAACAAAAAATTTAAATATTCAAAAACTATAAGAAAAGTACTATAAATTACAATTTTTTGCATATCAATTAAAAAATATACCGCAAAATATTTGTCAAAGTTCTTATAGTTTGACTCTAAAATCCTGACAATTAAAAGTGGACAGAGGGAGTAACATGTTTCTATTAAATAATTTATAACCAAACAAATATCTATAATTTATTTTGGATTAAAAGTTTCGAAATCTTTCTTTATTTCTCAAATTTCGTATTAAGTCAAATTACATCGCATAGATTGAGACAGAAAGAATAATATTTATATTAGAAAATATTTTTAAATGACTTAATATTATAGATCTTTTTAAACGCTATAAGAAGTTATACTCTTTTCCCAAAATCCCAACCGCAAAGCAGTGATGATCTTTTTTTCTTGTGAACAATATTGACAAAATTTACAGCAATTCTTTGAAAGAAAAATAAAAATATGCATGGTATTATTGGTTTGTCTTTTGTAGTATTAAAATTTTCTGCATATATATAACATTGACAAAATCTGTCTGTTTATAGATTTTCTGAAGATTTTTATGATTAATTTTAACTTATAGTTCGTTCCAAATCCAATACTATCTTTTAAGCGACCGTGGTCCAAATAGTGTTTTTTTTTTTCGATTCTCGTTACAACCTTTTACTTTATTACTGCCATCTCTCTGGTAAATCTGAAAAAGAAAAGGTTACTGTAGCAAAGACTGGATAAATTAATTTTTTAAAATAATTTAAAATGTGAAAATTGGTAGTTTCAGTTTTTTTGAAATAGCATAAATTGTGTGTTAGCTAGCTTTGATATGGGTGATTATTAATGAGAGACTCCTTTGTCCCTAATTACTTTTTCACTTTTAAATTGACATATCTATTAGGAAAATAATTATTGATATAGTAAATTTACAATTTTACCCTATTAATTATGAAGTTGATGAATTAAAGACTTAACATTTTCAAGAAGTTCTACCTATTTCAAAATAATTAATTGAGGATATCATAGGTAAAAAAAATTGTCCTTTCTTGATTTGTCAAAATGAACAAGTAATTAGGGACAACTAATAAAAGAGAAAAGGGACAAGTAATTGGAGACAGAGTGAGTAAACACGAACACATAAATAGAATTCATTGTACTTCTTTTTGTAATCTAATACCCTGTTTCTAATTAATTGTCAATTTTTTCTTTTTTACTTGTCCCTTTTTATTTGTCCATTTTGACAAATTAAGAAAGGACAATCATTTTTATCTATTATACCTTCAATTAAATACTTTGAAAAAGGTAGAACTTTTTGAAAATCTTAATTTTTTAATTGATCCACTTCATAATTGATAAGAGTAAAATTGTAAACTCACTATGTCAATCATTATTTTCTTAATAGGTGTGTCAATTCAAAAGTGGACAACTAATTAGAAATAAAGAGAGTAATTGTTATAAATTAATGCTAAGCTAAGCTAGGACCACTTTCTTCTCTATGTTATTTTAAAAAACAATCATAAATAAAAAGAGTTATTATTATTCACCTTTTACTTTCTCCGTCAAACAATAATTGTCCACTATATTATATTGGAATGTATAACAATACTTGTCCACTTTATAAAATCAATAGATAATTTTACGCCAAGTTCCTAATTTACCTTTATCATTAATTATAGTTATTTCTTTATAACATTTTTCAAGACATTGTATTTATTATATTCAAAGGGTGATATAGTGAAGTTACCCTTTAATTTATAATTTTTTTAAGAACGGTGCAAAGTCAATAGTGGAGAAGTATTGTTAGATAGAGGGAGTAACTCTTTTTAATAAACTTTATATTATGTGTTTTATCCATCAATATTAATATTAATAGTGGTGAAGTCAAAAAATTTTGTTAAGAATGTCCAAGATTTAGTAAATATGTATGAAAAATATTTTTTGACCTATGTATTTCTTACACTTTTCTACATGCATAGTATAATTTTCGATGAAGGGCCTCCAATTGATCACTCTGGGCTATATATGGCTACACCACTGAATATTAATAATGAAGGAACTTTACAATATTTGAACTTTCAAAAAGAAATTAACATTTAAGGACAAATGTAAAAAATCAAATGAATTTTATGTAGATCTTATAAATTGAAAAATTATTTGAGTCATATTCTTTAATAATGTGGACAAGTAATATAAAACACAGGAAGTAATTTACCATCAAAAATCAATTGTTTGCTAATTTTAATAAGGACTTTTGTACGTATATATATGATAGTATAAGCAGATGTGTGCATGCGCGCATGTGATTTATCATATGATAAATTATTATGTGGAGCTGATGAAAGCCTAATAAAATGAAGTTTAAGTCTTGCTAACAATGATTATAACTTGCATCTTAAGCATAAAATTTTTTAAAGAATTTTGCATACGACCATGCTAATGAATGCTCCCATATATGTAGATTTTAAGGTAATCATCGAGGATTATGATAGGATAAATAGGATTCAGAATATAAATGGAAGCTTTTTGAATAATTGAGGATTCAATCATAATAGATAATACTTTAATAATTTTATACAATGCGAATTTAAATTAATCTTATAATCTTATAACGATATAGAAAAAAGGTGGGAAAACGGGGGTTGGGGGTTGGGGGACACTCCTCAAGCTATTAAATTTACATTTAATTTTTGTTTTGCTTAAAAAGTAGAGAAAATACATAAATTCCCTCCTGAATTTGTGTGCACAACTTACTTTAGCACTTTAACTATAAGAGTGTTTGTTTTGCGCAACTTACTTTAGCACTTTAACTATACGAGTGTTTGTTTACCCCTCTTAATTTAATTTGAAGTGAATTTAATTACCCCATAAAGGGTGACGTGGCAAAATTTGTATCACCAACTTTCAATAAGCGCGTGAGACAGAAAAAAAAAACCAAAAAACGGACACGTGTCATCTTTTTAATGGACCACATATTTAATAACTTATTTTACTAATTTTTAAACATTTTATTTTTCAATTAACTTCTCTTCTTCTTTGTAGTTTTTTTTTTTTTTTTGCATCTTCTTCTTTTTTTCTTTTTCTTTTCTCAAGACTCTTTCTCTTTCTTATTCTTTTCATTCAGTTCAAGGTAAACGTTTTATTCATTTACTTCTAACGGTAACTTTTTCCACATTTTCTTCTTCTTCTTCTTCTTCTTCTTCTTCTTCTTTTCTTTTCTATTTTTAATCGTTTCTTTTTTTTTTTTCTGTTTTTCTTTGAATTCTTTTTTTGGTGTTTGATTCATTGACATCATTTTCGATATAAAAAAATATTATTAGATCTATGAGTTTAAAGAGTTATTAAAAAAAGAAGCCGATTTCCACTAAAAAAAAATTCAAAGATATTGTTGGCAAAAAATTGATTGTGGAGATTTCGTCCAATTCATTGATAAATTAACATTTTTATGTAAATAATTTTTTTAATTTTCAAGGAAGGTGGTATGATGTAACTAAAAATTGAACTGGAATTGCAATTGAAATTTGAATTATAATTTGTAGATTAAGGGGTAAATTCATCGATGGATTTAGTTTTTGGCTCAATTTTAGATATAATCATGGTGGGTGTAGGAGTTAATGGTTTAATGTGGAAATTGATGTCTACAAATGGAATATTGAAACCTATTTTCTTACGAAAAGAAAGAAAATTGGAGAGGTTTTTTTCTATTTTTTACATAAAGAGAAAATTATTATATAATGGAAGAAGAAAAGTTGAAGAAAATTTCACTGTAAAGAGAAGAGTTGTTGATGAGAAGGTGACAAACATTAGGGAAGACAATTAGTGATGAAAAAAACAATTATTATGGAGATTTAAGTAATTATTTAGAAATTTAGTTAATATACACGTGGACGAATAAAAACGTGTGTGACTCAACAACACCTAGCCTTCAACTGGGCTAGTGATGGGAGTGTTGAAAAAAATAAATTAAATGATGTTAAGAGACGTATTTAAACACCCGTATAATTAAATTGCTAAAGTAAGTTATGCGGACAAGTTCAGAGGGATTTTATATCTTTTCCCTAAAAAATATCAAACTTTTAGATTTAATTATATTTTATTTTTGAACTTTTTATTTTTTTAATAAAATAATTTATAATTATATAAATTTATATAATTTATGTTTGATTATAAATTCTATTTTTTTAAAAAAAATTATGTTTAATCACTTTAGTCAAAATATAAGACAAAACGAAAATAATAATATTTGTCTAGGCCAATTTCGTATTAATGAGGAAGTAAATGAAAGTGTAGAAAGATCAGATAGATTAAAGAACCGGGCTGATTCAAATTTAATCAAAGTTCTGTTAGCTAGAAAATATTTTCCTCTTAAAATAAATCTTATGTAATGCAAATTAAAATTAATTAATTAATATTTTAATATATTACCGAACAATTTATATAAAATAAAACAATAAAAAAGGAATATGGGCAGTAGTCGGCCATTAGTTGAAGGTGAGACAGATGGTGTCGTGTCAATAGATGAGAAGTAGTTCTATCATTCTTTTTTTGTTGCTCCGCATGTTATTGTTTTTCTTGTTTACGTGACAAGTGTTCAACTAATTACTCTTTCTTTTTTTATGAATATTTTTTTATTTTTAATCTGAGATTTTAAGTTTGAGTTCTCCTTGATATGAAGTTATAGTTATTAAAGAGTGTTTTATTATTTGATGTGAATTTTTCTAGTGGGAATTTAGATATAGTGGGAATTCTAATGTGAATAACGGAAAAAAAAAGTGAAACTTCTCTTTACCATCAAAAATACGAGATTAGCAATAAAATTTATTGATTTTTTTAGTTCTATTTTCGTTAGACTGACTCAAATTAATTTTTTTTAATATTATGAGTTAAAATTTTGATTTTGCCATTGATCATCGTCTATAGTTTTATTAGGAAAAATATTTTTGGCCAGAATGGTACAATAACATATTTTACACTATATTATTTTACTCTTTTAACTTTAATACCTTTTAATTAAAAATAGAAAAAGAACCAGTTTACTTTAAAATAAAAATGATATTATAGACTTTTTAAATTTCTGGCCAAATTTTCTGGCAATTTAGCATTACTCGCTTCATTATTACTCCCTCTGTTCTAATTTACGTGACTTACTTTCCTTTTCAGTCAGTTCCAAAAAAATAACACATTTTTATATTAAGTAACAATTTAACTATAAAATGTCTATTTTATCCTTAATGAAATGATTTACGGTCACACGAATTTCTATCATTCATTTTGGACCACAAGTTTTTAAAATTTTCTAAACTCCGTGCCGAATCAAATTATTTCATATAAAATAAGACGGAGAGAGTACTTTAGTTGAAGAAGAAAAAGTAAAGTTAGATTAGAAAGATTGAGATGTAATGATTGTAATGTAAGAGGAGGCAAATCCTACACATGCATAGGAGAAACACAAGTTAATCCATAATTATTATGTTGGATTGTCAAAGTAACTACTGGTCGGAAAGGTCATTAATATAATTGACCATCTTATCACTTCTAAAAATGAAAAAAAAATAACCATTAATTAGTCCTACTATTTATTTACACTAACGTATTATCAGAAAATAGCGAGTGTAAATTTTCTCATTTTTCTACGTGTTTGATACGAAGATAAGTTATATTTAAAATAATATGTATTGAAAATTGTTAAGAAGAAACTGTTTGTTTATCAAAAGTATCCTTCATCTTATTATTTAATAACAGAAAAAAATGAGGGACTTCAAGATGTTATTTTTAATGTTTTATCTCGCAATAATTGATTTTCATATTATTATTTCATCATTTAAAAAATTAAAAATAACTTATCTTCATACTAATTACTAATCCTGATATAATTCATTGCAGAATTAATAACCAAATAAAAATATGACAATATATGTCACGATCCAGACCGTCGTGATTGACACCCACACTAACTCTTCGGTGGGAGAACCACTACTACAACCCAAACCAAGCAACTAAACAAAAATTAAGACATTTAGGTTACAGAAGCAAGTTAAATACTAAGGAAATAAATAGGGAGTTCCTATAAACTTTAACAAAAGTCTAACAAGAACTAAACAATGCAGAAGAAATAACCTAGAACCTGAAAGTCAATGTATCAAAACTTCTAACAATGAACCAAGTCTAAACAAGAAGGGATGAAACCCCCAACTAATGTACTACTAACTAATAGAACATAGTCTAAGTCCGGAAATGGTGGACATAGACAAAAGAGAACCCATGACAACCCGGAAGAATTGGCTCACCCTTGAATTCGAACGATCACTGATCTCCTAAGTGAGGTCTGTCAGTAGCCGCTTGAAGATGCCATATACTGAACAAAAATAAGAGCAAGTGCAGTATCAGTACACAGCCACAGTGTAATGGTAGGATCACGCGGCTATCCCACTAAGTGCAACATAAGCAAGTCAAGACAACATTATTATTTACATGCATATATATCAACATATACAATATTATCAACATTTACAAACAACGAACAACTTCACATTTTATATCAAATCATTGGTCCTCTAATGGAACCCAAACCCAAATAGTTAGTATACTGGAACGTGGTGTCCGATCCATAATTATGTCGGAACATGACAACCGATCCCATAGTTATATCGGAACGTGGCAACCGATCCAAGTTAGTTATGCCCAAACGTGGCAACCGATCTATTCAACACACCACAATCACAATCACAAATATATCATTAAGATCATACATTTAAGTCATGATTTCATGGCAATCATCATTCCTCTATCTCATTTACAACAAGTGTGATCAACATTGCAACATTCATACATATACAAGTATCATAATGAAGCAAGAACAAACATACATCACACAATCATAGAATCACAAGCATATTATTAAGATCATACATTTAAGTCACGACTTCATGACAATCATCATTCCTCTATCTCATTTACAACAAGTGTGATCAACATTGCAACATTCATACATATACAAGTATCATAATGAAGCAAGAACAAATATGCATCGCACAATCATAGAACCACAACCATCACCTACCTCGAAACAAGCTTGAAACCCTAAGAAACTTGATCCTTCCCTTTTCAGATTCATTCCGCTTGTTCTTGGTCTACAAACAATCAATATAATACGGGAATCAATAAACAATCACTAATTACCCGAATTACTAACAATTCTATGAACCCTAGATCATACCCGTGATCCCAATTATCCAATTTAGAGTTGTTTCCACCATAGAATGTATAACAAAATCTCCCCCATCAATATTCACCCATTCCATTACGTTCTACGGATCGAAAAACGGATTCGGGGAGTGAAAAACTTACCTTTAGCCTCAAGAATGGTGAAAAATAAGTAGGAGTCGCCTGAGGTTCGTTCCTTAATTCTAAAAGTCGAAAAGTGCATAATAAGATCGTTTAGGGGTTTATTAATGACCTTAAATCGCGTCGAGCCTGCCACAGCTGTCCTCATCCTGCTGTAACAGCCTCGCTAGAGCGGCCAAAACCCCTGGTAGGGCGGCTTGCACGAACCAGTGAGCTATTTAAAGAATTCCAAAATCCTCATTTCACAACACACTTCTAACCCACGACTCTCAGAAAATACCCTTCTCGCTAAGATCGATTCCGGGAGTTCTACTCGCCCAAATTCAGTTTCGTAAAGTCGTACGGATTCCTTAACGAGTTATCTAACTACTCATGATATCGAAATCATAAATCATTGACCCCATTGTTACCAAATTTTCCTACACCTCAAAGACTCCAATTTCGCCCAAATTTGGACTAGATTGGGAAAATCCAAATAATACGAAAAAGTTTTTCGAACCCAAAATTTCCCCCGTTGGCATTTCTATAACGATGGGAACTGGTCGTTACAATATAGTGCTAAAATTGTAATATAGATTTATCTATATGCTAAGCCCCTAAAGGTGTATAGAAAAGTACGTAACCTGTGTTGATTAATTTTCTTGTAAACACCCTCAATGGACAATAACCAAAAACCCAAAAATACTTTGTTTATTCTCAAATATGATGTGCAAATTGTTTTTATTTAGAGGCAACCAAAATTACGTCAAGATAAGTAGCATTATTTGTTTGATTAACGAACAATTAATGGGTTCTCCACCCCCCCCCCCCCTCCCCCTTCCTCTCCTCTTTTAGTTTCATAGACCAATTACTCCACTAATAAGAAATACTCCTATTTGGCTATCTTCACCAGCATGGATTGTGGCTGGTGTGACGGTAATTAATCATATTTAATTAGAGGTTTTGATTTTAGGTTTTTGAAAAAAAAGTAGGTTGGGAAACCCCCACCCCTCCACCTCCAAATAGTGAATCGTATAATGCGTGAATTTGAATTTTATCGGATTTTAATACGAATTAATTATAGGAAAAATTTACTAAATATATGACTTAGTTTACCATGTTCTCTAAAATTTTCTACCATTTGAAAAAATTACAAAAATTTCTACTCACTCCTATTCTCGGATATATCACTTTACGCGAAGTATCGGGGACATACCCTATGTATCGAAATATTGAGTGATGTATTCGAAATCAATACGCATTGAATTGAGACGTTGATGGATGTATATTAAACTAGGACATCTTGGAATGTATCCGATTTCCTCCAAATGTAAGGGATTTTTAATTTGAAAAAGAGTAGAAATATAATATAGTAGTCCTATAGAGTTTGTGTAAAATTTCCATTAATTATATAGTAAGAGACGTGTGTCCACCCTAATAAAAAACATCTTTATAATTCTCAATTTGGAGAAAATAACTTATGTTAATCTGCTGATAATAGAATATTATAAAGTGGATTCAAAGATATCTTTTCCTCGAGATTGTCTGCAAATATAGACATATAATTTGTGAGGGTCCTAATATGGTGGCTTAATTGCAAAAAAATTGGCCCTTTTATTTTGTATGTCTGGTGGCTTATGACTCATGGCTCACACATAAATTTTATTTGTCTCAAACTTTTTTATTAGACCTTTAGCTTGTGGGAAATATGTTAATACTCTAATTTATTCCCTTTCACACACAAAAATTTGAAATAAATAAATAAAGAAAGCAACATTTTCTTTTCTCATTGACCAAGAAAAAAAAGAAGACATGGTTGACTTTTGTTAGTTATGGTCAAAGTTGCATGTATAATTGGCTGATTATAAACTTTGGAACTGTCGCTCTACTTTATTTTCCATGTATTCTGGGGTTTTGTCAATAAAATTGAGGCATAACTAATTTTTATTTTTTTGTCGATTTTTGCGTTTGTGAGAACATAAGGTACTATTGACACAATTAATTATTGTACTACTATCTTATTATTATTTTTATTTTAATATCTCACTTTTTGGACATGACTTTATCTCTTAATTTCTGCTAAATTTGTCGTATTTTTTAAACGAAAAAGAAAGGAGAGTAGGCAATGAGGTATCCATATATATATATATATAAGTGTGTGTGTAAGAATTGACTTGTCCACCAAATGCAATGGATCTTTTCTGAGCCAGCTTAGTGTAAATTCTTGATTAAATTAAACTTGTGTTTCCACATAAACATAAGGTATGAAAAGGATTTTTTCCAACAATAAGTTTATGTTTTAGGAGTAGGATAGACAGTCTAGTCTACTGATCGTAAAGCTTATCAATAAAGATGATATATAATATCGCATAATGATGGAGTTGTGATTTTTCACTAGAGGGATTTAATTTTTTTTTAAAAAAAAAATAAAGGAACAAAGAAGTCAATTAAGGGGATTCAACAATATTTTATTATCTATGATGTAATGTTTTGGCGAAAGGATATTTAATAAACTTATGATTTCACTTAGAGTTGTTATTGAAGATTACAAATATTTATTGGAAGTTAATAAGGCTAGCTACCACTAAGCTTAGGTTGATGAAAACTCAAATAAAGGACACAAAAGCAAAATTGATACTAATATTTATTTAATTCAAATACTATAAAAAAAATTAAAATTATTTTAGCTTAGAATCACTTAAAAATAAATCAATTCAAAAATCCAAATTGGCACTTAATTCGTAGCTTAAGAAAGATATCATATTTGGTTTAAAAAACTATATAGTTCAACTTTTTACAAATAAAATGAGGTATAAGAATGACGATTGTGGTGATACAGGACCGGACAGAGCAGGACAGAATGAAAGGGTAGGACATGGCCAAATCATTTTATGAAAATAATTATCAAGGCAGGACAGATGGCAAGGCCTGATTGAGACTCATGAATTTAACTGGAATGTCATTATTTGTTGCAGATTTAGATGCTAATATGCTAAATTGTGTTTCACCATATATATATATATATATATATATACTTGTATAAGTGAAATATCTGGTCGTTGGATGTATATTGAGGACATTGGATCAAGTCTATATTATCGTACATATATGTTGTAATAATTTGGTCCTGTTTGTCCCCTAAATGTACTTCAACTACATTATTACACATTTACGTTGTTAATGGCAAATTAAGGATAAGAATTAAGAAGTATTTAATTGTTTAAATTTTCTTCTTGTCACTGTCACATTCACATTTGATAACATATTAAGAAAGAAGTTAAATATGACGTTAAAATGATAAGTATTTAATTTTAATAACAAAAATTAAAAAAAACATGTAAATGGGGTTAAAAGGGACTTAAAAAGGACTACAAAATTATCAATGTATTGAGCTAAATTATTATACTAATGATATGTGAAAACTATTTATCCCACAATCAAATTCTCAAGTGAATTAACATAAATAACAATCTCATAGTCTGTTTAACCAAAATTTTAAAACAAAATAAAAATTAAATGATTTTCAAAAAATTGCTTTTTAAGAAATTATTTTTTGTGGGAATCAATTTGCGTTTGGTATGCTACTTTCCAAAAATACTTGTTTTCCCAAATTGATCAAATATCTCACTTTTTATAAATAAGCACTTTTTAGAATTCATAAACACTTTTAGAAAAATAATAAGTTTGGCCAAATATGATATCATAATTATTAGATTAGTAGGTCACTTACAAAAATAATAATCAGTTTTTTGTTATTTTTAAGATTTTAATTTTAATACCTAAAAAACAGAAAAGATCTGAAAATATCATTTTCATTTATTTATTTTATTAGTTGGCCAAGAATTCTTGTCTCTTCTAATTATTGCCCACATTAATTGCTATTATAATAATAATAATAATGATAATAATTAGCTTAGATTATTGTCGTCATAATCTCCTGCCGCTACTTCTTTGGTACAAATGTGGAAAAACAACACGTTTTAAGTGGTGCATTATACTCATTTTGATATTCAAATTCCACAAAAGATAACAAAAAAACTTTTCTGTTTAGTGCTTATCACAAACAATAGATGTTTTTAGCTTCACACGGGTTAAGCTAAAGCACATAAAACTTGACCCGGTCAATTCAAAAAATACCCGCAAATCACGCTTAATGGTATGTGGCAAAGAGAATGCCACTTTGGCAATATCATACTTCCTCCTTTTAATATAAAAAGAGTTTTAAAATTTGTAGTCTAAAATGATTAGAATTCATTTCATTGATGATAAAATGAATATTTTAGAGTTAAATTGTTCTTAAATATAGAAATTTGTTTTTTTTTTTTTGGACATATTAAATAGGAAAATAAGTCATATAAATTGAGATAGAAAGAGTAAGTATATTCAAATGGATTCAAAATCTAATACATGATTCACCTACCTGTTAAATAAAAATTCAATTTAGCATACTCATTAAAACTATTCCTTATTAGAATTAATTATAAATAGTATTTAAATAAAAATAACATAATAAGAAAAAGATACTAGAACAACTGAATTTCACTAAAGATTATAAGATTCTCATTTAAAGTCTCCGTAGAGTTCTTTTTATGATACAACTCTTTCCAAGGCCATCTCTACTTATTCTAAAAAAATAAAATAGTTTTCTATAATAAACTCCACTCTTCACTTTCACGGAGATTCTAAAACAAATAAATTATCTAATATACTACTAATAGTAATAATTAATAAATAAATAAAACTCTAGCCGATTTCTTGCTGTCGCCGGTAAACAAAATTTGCCACTAAAGAGTAGCAAGCCGGGGACAGTGTGTTTGCTGGTCATTCATAGAAATGAAATTCAAATCGCCAACAGAGAATCAACACTGGAATAATCAACAACACTGTCTTGGGAAAAATCATCCATTCCTAAATCACCCAAATCATCAAAATTGCTGAATTCAGCGAAGTCAGCATCGTTAAACAAGAAATCATTCCCGAAATCCAATGAATCGTTGTACAATGAGCCAAAATCATTGGGACAATTTGGTGTCGTTGTTGTTGATGTTACTGATGTTATAGTTGAGTCTTCAAATAACGTCTGCTCAGCTGCTGAACCATCGAAATTGAAAAAATCATTTAAGAATGGAATATCTGTTGGCAAGTAATCAGGAATCATGCTGGTCTCGCCCTGACACTCCTCAACATCCTGCTGAACCTCTAATTCCAACTGCGGTTCAGCAGCACATTGAACAAACGGTTCAATCTCTTGAACCGTTTGCTCACATTCCATCGATCCTTGAATCGATGGACACTCTTCCGAAACATGGATCGGGTCGGACCCACTTTCTGACTGGCTCATTCTAAACCGCAAAACAGAAGTCGGAGAAGGGATGTTACGGGACTCATTCCCGGATTCATAGCCTGAGTGAGACAGAACACTGATTTCCGGCTCTGACTTTGGTTCTGGTTCTGGCTCAGGCTTGGGAGGAGTGCTGAAGTTTGTTAAAGCATCTGGTCCACGAAGCTTAATAGCAGCGTTGTCATAAACCATAGCAGCTTCTTCAGCAGTGTCGTAAGTTCCCAACCAAAGCCGAACACGGCGAGCCGGGTCCCTGATCTCAGCGGCCCATTTTCCCCACGGCCGTTGACGCACACCGCGGAACTTCCTAACAGCGCCAGCCGATTGAGGAGGCTGAACTTTCATTGGCTTCTGCTTAGTCTGAAGAGGCTCCGGTGCTCTTTTATTCACCGTTTTGCCATTGCCACTGTTAGGAATGCTAACTTCACACTTGACGGCGGTTTCAATACTGATTTCATTGATGTATTTTTTCACCCGTCGCCGTCCAAAAAGCATGTCTTCTTCATCACTTGAAGAATCCGTTGCGTCTGGGTCTGTCACAGAAATCCGAACAGTCCTCGGAACAGAGGGATTGAACTGAGAGGATTTAGTGGCTTCTGGGAATTTTTTAGATTTCACCAAAGATGGTTTAGTAACTTTCCTGATAACATTCCGGTGCTCGGTGTATTTTATCGGACACAACATATGATGATCCATCGAATAAACCTGAATTAGCTATTTTTCACTGCTAAGCCAAACCGATTAGAAAGAATGGAGAAAAAAGAGCCAAGAAAGGTAAAGGAGGATTGCTTTTGAGAGTGACACCACTAAAAGTAGCACTCTTAAAAGATGAGACCGAGCAATGGAACCGTCAAAGAGAAGCTTAAAACACGATGATTCACTGACAAAAAAATGACCCAAAACATTAAAAGATGAGATTATAAAAGGAGAAACACACCCACAGTCAGTCCCACACACGGAGAACAACAAAGCCTGAGACGATTAAATAAAGAAATCGAACTACAAAAATAGAGAAAGTAGCAAAGAGTTTATAAGAGAGAGAAAAAACAGTAATGAATCCAAATGGTTGAATAAGGTGATGATGTTTTTAGTCCTTTTTGAATGGTGAAAAACAGTGAGATGCTGATTATTAAGTGAGAGAAACATGAGTGTGGAGATTTTAGAGAGACAAAGTTTGTGTTTGAAACTGGCTTGAATCAATTGCTGTTTTATATAGGATCCAACAAGCCGAAATTAGAAAATTAATTACAAGCACACCAACTTTTAATTATATTTTCTTCATTTGTATTTATTCCATAATTAACTTTTTCTAAAAAGGAAAAATACATATTAATACATTCATACTCATCAGATTCTGTAAAAATATCTCAGTCACCGGCTAGTAACCAAAGATTCCGGTAACATCGACGGTAACTAAACCACGATTCGCCACATCTTTAACACCGTTAGTTATTATAACACGTGGGGTATATGGGCCCCCTTAACGGCGTTGGTCCAATGAGAGTTAATTTCTAACGGTGCTGAATCAGCACCTAATTGTATTTTTCTCGAAGTACGTGTGGCCGGTCACGTGAGGCCCAGGATACCCGGCCCGGTTAAAATATGTCGGTCAATGCCAATAACTCAGCTCTTTGACCAATTAAGTAACAGATTTTTACATAATTAATTTTCACTTTATTATTAATTTCTTCTATTCCATAACATTTTATGAGTGTGTTTGAAATAATTTAATTTAATTTAATTTTGAGCATTTTCAGTCAAAATAGCTTTAATTTTATATTTATTGTATGTCAACAAAAATTAAATAATAGGTTCAAAATCATAAATTGAACTTCATCCCACTAGATTTTGGGTCAAGTTGCTGAGTAGGCATGAATGTGATGAATATTTGTACAAACATTTAAAATCATCGTTATACAAACATTTAAAATTATATCGAGCGTTTTACATGTATTTTCATTTTAAATAAGTGATAATGATATAATTTATACTTATTGTTTTCAATGATTAAATAGAGTATTTTACGTGTATTTAATTTTAAATGAGTGACAATGATACAATTTATAATTATCATTTTCATTGATTATATCGAGCGTTTTTAAAGCGTTGATGATACAATTTATAATTATCGTTTTCATTGATTATGTCGACCGTTTTATGTGTATTTTCCTTTTAAACGAGTGATAATGATACAATTTATAATTATTATTTTCATTGGTTACGTGTATTTTCATTTTAAACGTGTGATAATGATACAACTATAATTATTCATTTTCACTGACTATATTTACCGTTTTACATGTATTTTTATTTTAAACGAGTGATAATGATATAATTTATAATTATCATTTCATTGTTTAAAAAATATCAAGTGTTTTATGTGTATTTTCACTTTAAACGAGTGAAAATGGTGAGGTTTAAAAATTCTATTTACACTTTTGCAACTTATGTGATTTTTCTGTTTTTTTTTGTTCTATTTAAAAACGAATAATGATGTATTTATATATTATAAAATTCTATAACGTTTCTCTAAATAAAATGAGAGCATAAGATTAAATAGCTTTCAAAGTTGTATTTTTTTTTTTAGATAGATTAAAATTGTATAAAAAAAATTAAACAAAATAAATAGTTTGAGTATGCATGAATATAACCTGTTGTGATAAATATATATACCGACAAATTTTATTTTTTTAATTAAAGACATATATACGGACAATTTAAAATAATATTTTTTAGTAATTTTGTGTGGAAATTGGAACGTTTCACATGTATTTTTATTTTAAGCGTATGATGATGATGAGGTTTAAAAATTATACTCTCTTTTATGCATTTTATGTGATTTAATTTTTATTTATTTTTAAAAAAATGAAATAACGTATTTCTATATTAGAAAACGGTTTAAGTTACATTTCTCGTTTTAATTTTTGATGGGATTTTATGAGTAGTAGATTATATAAAAAAAAATGACATGTGTTAGTAACTGAATTTGAATTAAATATTTTATTTTGAATGTTTTGTAGATTTCTTGACATAAATACAGGGTTTAAATTGGAGTTGTTGAATTTGGCTGAACATAGATATAAAAATAAAGTGCGACTCAATACAATCAGTAATTTAAAGCCAAAACTTAGGACTCGTTTGGCCCTAAAAATATTTGGGAAAAATTAGGAAAGTGGCGTTTGATCATATAACTTGACATATATATTTGTCAAGTATCCCAAGTTTTCAAATGCTAGAATTTTCATTATTTGGGCCAAGTCCTAATATTTCAAAAAAATTTAAAAAATAAAAAATTACCTTAAAGTTTTTTATTTTATATATATAAAAATATCCATTATTTATTAATTTCAACTAATATTTGTTACTATTTCCTCCGCAAAAGTTTTGAGTTCTAATTTGAGTGATAAAATTGAGAGAATGAAACAATTTGTGTTTAATTGGTTATAATTATAACTGAATCAGTGACAAGTTTGAGTATGTCATTAATGTATTGTCTTGCCTATATTCTTATTTTTTATTCTTAAATGTTATCAATCATATTATAAGGTTATTTTTAACGGAACATATTCATTATAAAATGATAATAAAAATTTATGGGTATTTTTATTTAATAATATGTAGAACTTATAGGTATAAATCATATTTTTTGTAAATAGTCAAATATTTTTAAAAAAAATTGGGGCCAAACACATGGTGAAACTTCACCCAAATATGATTTCACTTGGGGCCATACTCTAGCTTAATATGAATCTGTAACGATCTGATTTCCGTCGTTAGGGAAAATCCAATGGGAAAAGAATTGAACCAAATTTTTTTTTGAGTAGTAACTTGAAATTTCCTAGCCTAGTCCATATTTGGACGAAATCGGAGTCTCGCGAGTATAGGGAAATATGGTAATGAATGAGAAGTATAATAATGAAATTGATTGCGTGAGTGGATAGTGAAGACGTTAAGGAACCCGTACGACTTTACAGAATTGAATTCGGGCGAGTAGAAATTTCAAAATTGATCTTAGCGTGAAGTATTTTCTTAGTGTCGTGGGATGAATATGTGTTGTGAAATAGCGGTTTGGAGATCTTAATTCGACATTATGTTTCTGTGCAAGCCGTTGTGGCGGGCTAGGGGCCGTCATAGAGGGACAATCGCGATTTAAGTCAGAAATAAACCCCAAAATTGTTTTATTCTGCAAGTTTCGACTTTGAAAGCTAGGAGATGACCCCAGATGCTTTCTTGGCAGTTTTCCACCATTCTTGAGGCTAAAGGTAAGGTTTTAACTCCCCGAATCCATTTTTCAATCCGTAGAATGTAAATTCGTGGTTGATTATCGATGGGAGAGGGTTTTGATATGGAAATTATGGTGGAAAAAGCCCTAATCTGGGTAGTAGGATCTTGGGTTTGGTCTAGGGTTATTGGGTTTGTTATAATCCGGATAATTAGATCTTTGATTGTTGATCCTTGCTTATATTAATTGTTTGTAGACCTAGAACTAGCGGAAATAATCTTGAAAGGAAAGATTCAAGTGTCTTAGGGTATTCAAGCTTAGATTCGAGGTAGGTGATGGTTGTGTTCATGTTGTGTGATATATGTTTGTACTTGCTTCATTATAATGTATGTGTGTATGTATGTGAATGTTGCATTATTGATCACACTAATCGTGAATGAGGATAATTGTATAATTAAATGTCATGAATCACCTCTTGTTATATGATTATGAGAATATACATTGTGATTGTGATTGTGGTTTTTTAAATGGATCGGGTGTTACGTTCTGACACACTAACTTGGATTGGTTGCCACGTTCCAGCATAAATATGGGATCGATTGCCACGTTCCGACATAAATATGGTATCAGTTGCCACGTTCCAGCATAAATATGAGATCGATTGCCACGTTCCAGCAAAAACATTGGATCGTGAACCACGAACCGGTACACTAAAGTTTGGGTTTGGGTTTCATGAGAGGACTATTGAATTGGGTTTCATGAGAGGACCATTGAATTGTGTTGTGTATCTACTTGTGTTGATTACATTCATATCTAATGGTGATTGAGGTTGAAAGACTGTTTGTTGCTCTAAAATGATAACCAATGTGTATTATTGAGAAAGTGGAATGCTACACTGATACTGAAAAGATGACTAATATTGTAAATGTTTGGTATAAGCATGTTTTATAATGTTGTGGTTACTTGCATATGTTTCACTTATTGGGATTGTCGTATGATCCTACATGTACATTGTGGTTGTATACTGATACTGCACTTGCTTGTTCTTTGTTGAGTACATGGCATCTTCAGGCAACTATTGATAGACCTCAGCTAGGTGACTATTGAGTGTGACCGGATTCAAGGGTGAGCCAGTTCTTTCAGGCTGCCATGGATCTTTCTTGTTTAAGTCACTCTATTCGGATTCAGACTATTTGTTAACGGTGTTTGTTTAGTTTCGAGGTTGTACCCCTTGTTGTTAGACTTGTCGTTCGTAGAATTTTGGTACATTGACTTTCAGGTTCTAGGGGTTGAATTTCCGCATTAGTTTGGTTAGTTAATTGTTTACACCTTTGGAGTTTATAGGAACTCCATTTTTATTGTCATTTAAACCTGCTTCCGTATCTTTAAATGCCTTAGTTTTTAGTTAAGTTGTTAGTTGGGTTGTAGTAATGGTTCTCCCTCCGGAGGGTTAGAGTGGATTCCAATCACGACGGTCTGGGTCGTGACAGAATCATAAATATTTTGAATAAAATCAATGCATTTTATTTTTATTTGGAATTTACTCTTTTAGCTCTTTTAGATGAATAATTATATATTTATCTTTTAAGGAATTAATTAATTCAACGTAATATTAATTAACTAGACGCGTAGTGGATTTAATAGTATATTCATCCATTTTAATTTACGTGTCACTAATTTAGATTGATATACAATAGTCAAACAAATAAAAACTTCTGAAATAATATATGATTTTAAATATGTTATAATATTTATATTGTTATAAGAAATGAACCCCATGACCTTATATCTGTCACAATATTTTTGTGACTAGAGGCGAGACAAACATTCGAATTTTATGAGCTCTAAAATCTAGAATAGTGATATTATAATATATTAGTAGGGGCTTTTAAATTTAATATTATTTTTTTTGCTTATTTAGTAAATTGTATTGTTTGAATTACCTTTTGACTTTATAAATTGAAGAAAAAAAATTCTTTGTCAAGTTATTGAGTATGTATGAATGTTACATGTTGAGATGAATATATATAGACAAATTAAAATTATCCTTTTAGTGATTGCATCAAATGCTTCACGTGTATTTTATTTTAAACGAGTGATATGATGAAGTATGAAAATTCTACTCACTTTTCAATTTATGTGATTTTTTTAAATTTAAAAGAAAATGACATATTTATATATTAATAAATTTATTTAGTTTTACACTTCTCATATTAATATTTTATGAGATAATTTATTGTCAGATAAGTATATGACGTACTTTAAATCACAATTTTCAAAACCCTTAAATTTCAAGTTCAATTAAAGTGCAATATATAAATTCTAACGGAATGAATAATCTTATTCAGGATAAATTAACAACATAAGATTAAATAGCTTTCAAAATCATATTATTCTAGGTGAGTTGAAATCATATCTAATAAAATTTAAGAAATTATTAGTATGACAAATTTGAGTGTTTCAGTGAGGGACATTTTTCACTTTAAATTTACACAAATTTAAAATTTATTTTTAGTGTTAGGAATATCATGGTGAGTTTTATCTTTTATTTTTGGCAGATTGCATAAACATACCACTAAAAAAGTTGGGGTGTATCCTTTCAGGCACCTCAACTAAGTCATCTTACTATTGAACTCTTGAACCATCTATAATTTGTAATTATTAAACACACTTGGCCAGTGCCGGCTCTATGCTATAACAATTAAGGCATATGCCTTAGGCCCCCAAAAAATTGGGGCCTCAAATTTTTATCAAAAAATAAATTACATGTTAATCTTTTTTATAATTTTTTAAAAATTATTTATGATAAAATACTTTTTTAAATAGTAATAAATAATATATATTTTTTTTTTAACCCCATTCAAATAGAAGAAATAAAAAAAGTAGTTTTTTGCCTTCTTGCATTCTCTTCCTAACATTCATATTATTTTATTCTTTGCAACACCTTTTTTATTCTTCTTCTTCAATTTTTTGATTAGTTATGTCAAAAATATAAATTAATAGTCGAAAAATGTTGAACAAAGTGAAAAAAATTCATTCTTATAAGTACCTTTTTAATTACTAGCATTACAACAAGTGCATTAAGGTGGGATCAAGTTATTCAACTTCTTAAATCAAATTCTATGATTTTAACTGTTACCTTTATATAAAATTTATCAACTTATTACTTATAGGATTATGTTAACAATTCATATAATGTTCCTTAGTAAAAGGATATTTTTAATGTTGAATTGATAAATTTTACTTAAAACTAATAATTGCCCAAGAAAATAATCAAAAAATCATTTATAAAAAAAATTAAGCAACAATTTGCATTTAAAAAGTGTAAGAAAAATATTTTTTTAAATAAATACATATAATGTTTGTTTAGATTTTAGGCCTCTAGTTGAAATTTCGCTTTAGGCCTCGACTTATGTTGAGCCGCCCCTGCACTTGGCTGACATGACACAAAACTTCAATAAATATTTTTTTTTTGATTGTGTGCGTGAAATCCACATCTCCCAACGTGAAAAGTGCAACCAGTCAAAATACCCCATTCATTTAAATAATTTACACATCATCCAATCTAAAATAAAACCCAAATAAAACCTAATAAATCAAAAGGCACTTCATTTTCCCAAAATGCCACTTCGATATGACCCAAATGATCTTGTAGATGAGAAAAACCTACAAAATTGGTGTGATTTCAATGATTCTAGTGACATATTTATGCTATTTACAATTAAAATTTTAAGATTTTGAAATAATACAAAGTTGAAAAGATCGTATAGAAGTTGAGCGAAGCAGTTCAAATGAGAATGATTTGTTAGGAATATTACTAAATAAGATGCAAAAGAAAAGATCAAGCAATAGATTTAGCTTGAATTTGTACCTTATTATGGATGAATGCAAGACTTTTGCAAAGGAGATCCACCTATTGTTGAACACCTTCTAAAGCTTACTTTGGTATGTGCTGGTAGTAATTTAATTTTATTATACTTTTCGTGACAACAAATGAAGAAGAAATCGCTGAAGAAGAGAGATGCTCCAAATTTAAAATGGCAATAAGGAAGAAGAGAAAGAAAAGAGGAGAAATAAGAGAAAGATGGGGAAAATTAGGGTAACAACAACAACAACATATCCAGGGAAAATTAGGATTGAATAGACAAAAAATGGGAAGAAGATAGTTGTGGATTTTACATCAGCTTTTTAAAAATGTCTTCACGCGCTTAAGTGACATGAGAACACATTTTGTGCCATTTCAGCCTATTGTGTTTAAAAGGTACATATTATGGGTGCTTCAGGGGTTCAATAGGAAGATGGGGTAGTTAAGGTACCTGAGAGAAAATACCAAACAAGTTTAGGGGTCTGTTTATGTGTTCCATAGTTAATTTTTTATTTATGTATATTTAGATAAAGTTAACTCATGTGCGTGTGAAGCTCGTGCATATAAAAATTTCGATATCACCTATGAGTATATAAACACATGAGAAAGATATGTGGAATAAAGAGTGAAATAATTGACAAAGTAAATCACCTTATTATACGAAAATTATTGGAAAAAAGTAATCTTTCACTACACAAATAGCAACAAAGTTGGTTTGAGATAGCAATATGATTTAATTAAATACTTTTCTATTTTAATTTGTTAATATAATTAGCAACAGTCATATTTTGTGTTATTTTTTGTATTATTTTTATGTAGACATTGAAATTTTGTGGCACTCTACAAGACGTGTTCAATTTGAGTTGGGACTTTATAAGGTAGGTTCAAATCCAACTAGGATTCTTGGAGGCTACTCAACCCTAAACCCTAGTTCATGCCTATATAAATGTATACTATATTCTTTTGAAAGACATCTCAAAAATTCCCTAAAGAGATCAAAATCTCAAAAAATCTACCACAAATTCATGGAATATTCATAAAGAGACCAAAATCTCGAATATTCCGCAAATTCATGGAATATTCATAAATAAATCAAATTCAAACCAACTTAATTTGAGAAATACGCTACAAATGACTCTCGAGTTATGAAGATCAAGTCCAAATCATTTTAGTTCGAGAAATACACCACTAATGTCCCTCAAATTAAAAGAAATCAAGTCCAAATCATCCAAGTTTGAGAAGTACGCCACTAACGATCCTCAAATCATGAATAAATATTATTAGAGAAAATCAAGGAAGAAACAGAATTGTACCCGCAATATTTATCAATAGAGTTGTGTTTCTAGATATTTTATTTGTGAATGCAATTTATTTTCTGTCACTTTAAAATTTGTTGCAAACATATTAATTTTTACTTCCAGCCATATTGACGAGTGTTTCAAGTGTTTGTTTCATTTTAAGCGAATGATAATGAGCTTTATAAATTTCTACTGTTTGATAACTCTTTAATACGAATATTCTACCTGACATTTTAAAATTATAAATTTATATATTTCAAATTATTAAAAAGACAAGTAAATTATAGTAGAAGGAGTACCAAGAAAAAAAAATCTTTTGTCTCGATTTAAGATTTGAATTGATATAATTGTCAAATAAATAAAAATTTGAAATACGTTATTTAAAACGTGTTATAATATAAAACATAGTTATATAAGATATGAAACTCGCAACCTTAGATATGTTACAATTTTTTTGTGATTACTAATAGAGGCAAAGCAAGAATTTAAATCTTATGAGTTTCAAATTCTAAAAGAATGACATCAGGTATTAGTAATCGAGTTTGAATTTAGTGTATTTCTGCATGTTCAATAAAATTCTTAACATAAATACATTGTGTGAATTAGAATTATTGAATTCGTATGTAACATAGAGATAATTAATTTTATTAAATAAAAAAAGATTCTGCAATTTTTTGGTTATGTGTCATTAACTTAAATTATACAATAATCAAATAAATAAAAACTTTTAATGTATGTAATTTTAAATATGTTTAATTATTTGTATTGTGGTAAGATATGAAACTTGTGATCTTAGATATGTCACAAAATCTTGTGACAAGATGTGAGACAAACATTGAAATTTATGAGTTTTAAATTTTAGAATAACGACATCATGCATTAGTAACTGAGTTGTGAAGTTAATTTACTTTTACATATTTATTAATTTTTTTAAAACAAAAATACGTTGTTTAGATTTAAGTTACTAGATTTTGCGAAATCAATATGTAACCTTCTAACTCTCTCCCTACGTGTAGCTACAAAAATAATGGGCAACTCAATACAATCAGTGACCTAAAGGAAAAATTTAAGGATTAATTCATTCAACATAATATTGATTGACGAAATGTGCGACAGAGTTAATGACAGTTTGAAATGTTGAAGATTGATCATTCGTATAAAGGTTTCAGGTTAAGGAATAACTAAAATATAGTGTCTAGTGTGCAAGTTTAATGACGTAAAACATGTGGCGGGGATATGTTTTATTATTATCATTACTCTACTTTAACTTGGAGATAATTAATTTTAAAAAATAAAATAAATTCTTCAATACATTTTAGTTTATGTAAATTGTATTTAAATTGATATAACGGTCAAAAAAATAAGAACTTCAGAAATATCCAATTTTAAATGTGTTATGACATTTGTATTGTTATAAAATATGAAACTAGTGACCATAGACATATCATAAAACATTTGTGACTAGTGGACGAGACAAACATATGAGCTTTATGAGTTTTAGATTCTAGATTAACTACACTGCTTTATAAATCGAGGTATGAGTTTAATATATTTTTACATATTTCTTAAATTTCTCAATATAAATACGTTGTTTAGATTAACGTTGATGACTTTGGTCGAACCAATATATGACCTTCTTACTCCTTCCCTAGGTGTAGTAGCTATAGAAATAATGGGAGATGCAAATCTTAATATAATATCACAAATATTTTAAATAAAATTCATGCAGTTTATTTTTATTTGGAGTAAACTCTTCGAGATGCAAATCTATAAATTTGTCTTTTTAAGAATTTATGATTTAATTCATTCAACATAATATTGATTGACAAGAAGTGCGATGCAACTAATAATAGATTAGAGGTTTGAAGATAAATTTTGAAGTCTAAATGTCAAGATCCAACCCTTCGGACCGTTTCAATAACTATTTTAACACCTAAATAGGAGAATCCTCATCCCCTAATTTAATCATAACATGCGGAAGAGAACAAAATATAAACAAAACACCCCACTTATATATTGAAAAGAAATTCTTCACTTGAATTAAAACCAATGTTATTTGCAAAAGGAACATCCAAGGAACTAGTCTAATTAGGTACAAGACCTACTAAAAAGACTAAAAACATAAAAGCAAAACTATTACCAACTCTATTAACACCCTAATACTTGATCCATTTTAGTAAACCACACGCAAGCATTCACTTTTTGACTCTTTTAGAAGCAAAAAAAAAAAAAAAACTTTTAAGGGCTAATTCATTCAAAACACTGGAGTCAATGATGGATTGAAGTTTAGAGATATATCTTAAAGTCTAAAGGTTTCGAGTTTAGCATGATTGAAATAGAGCAGTAGACGTGTAAATTGAGTGACATAATGCATGAGACATTGTTGGATCGAAAATCGATGCACAAATTAAATTCAAGTGAGGGAGTTTTAAGTATCTTGGGTCCATAATGAAAGGAGACGAACAGATTGATGATAACATCGCACGCTATATTCAAGCAAAGTGAGTGAAATGGTGGCTTGCCTCTGGGAAACTGCGCAATTAGCATTTGTTGACAAGACTTATATGTTTGTTCTATCGAGTGATGGTTATATTTATATTGTTGCATGGAGAAATAAAAAATGTCCACGTCCAGAAAATAAATGTAACAAAGAAGCTCATGTGGATTATGTGGGCATAGAAGAAGTAATAATACTAGAAACAAAGTTAAGTGTAAATAAGGTAGTGAGTAGTCCCCATTGTGAACAAGATGAGAAAAATAAGGCAGAATTTATTTGGACATGTGAAAAGAAGGTGCACAAATGTTCCAATAAGGATGTGAGAGATAGAGTTAGCAAAAAAAAAATAGAGAATGATTAAATAAAATATGACACAAGTTCAATTAGTCAAAACATGTAGATAGAAAGATTTGAAAGGCCTAAAGGGCTTAAGCAAATACTTTGGTAACCCTACCTTTAAGCCACCATGATAGAAGCAAATATGAAATTATTTGATTCCAAATACATAAATATGTTATTCTGTTTTACGGAATTATAACGAAAAAGTATTCATATAAACTGAAATGGAGGGCTGTACATTAATTTTAGTTGCAAATATTAAATTATACTACTATTTTATAATTTTAATTTACATTGAGAAATAGTCCAAGGTGAAATTTCGTTCATTCCAAAAGTTATGAGAATTCGTAACATGAAAATTGAAAGGTAACACTTTTTTTTTCCATGGGAAGATTATAAGTTCCTTTAGTTTTATATTAATTAAAGTAGAAATAAATATCAAGAATAATTATAATTACTTAATTGATGGTAAAAATATGTAATTATTGAATTGATGATAGTAACTATAGAAATTACTAGAGAGTGAGTACCTTTTATTTCCAAATCTAATTGAAGTCAAATACAACTTTGCTTCATTTGGTAAGTAGTAATTAATGAGTTATTTCAAATAATTTGTTTCTTTTATTTTGTTCATACCCACATGTCATTACTCACCTTTTTAATCGTGTTTCTTAATGTACCTTTTAAAAGTGTTTTTAATGTCTCAATCATGACATTCTCATGGTCAATTGCTACTATTAAGTTTGATTTATGCTACCCTTTAAATTTACTTTATTGAAAAATAGTGTGCACTTTTTGCATTTTGGACTTTAATAATTAGCTTTAAAATAAAATTTGATCTTGGTTGATAACTAAAATACGAATTTTAACAAACAATTACACAGCCATAGTAATAATAATTTTTACCAACTATATTTTCGCTTTGTTTTTAAGAAGTATTCATTGTTCTAAGATTTCAATTTTTACGAGGGGATAAATAACTAATTTGCAATTATAAAAATGGGAAAATAATTTCATAATTGATTGTTTATATGTGTCTGGAACTAATATTAAGTACGATTAACTCTTACATGTAATTTCCTATAGTGGAAAATTTAGTAAACATATATCAGATTCACTCAATTCACAGTCATATATATACACCTCTAATTTCAATCACAAGAAAAAGATGAAGACATTAGTAGTATGAATTTTTACTCATTAGCAAAATTAATGCAAACAAGTAAGCAAATTAAAGAGTAAATTGACTAAATGAAAAATTAAAGATTACTTACTCCCAATTATGAATTTTCTATAGATTGACATAATTATCATAAAATTTATCCATTAAATTTAAAATGTATCATCATGGAAAAATTTGAGCGAAAATTAAATAACTTTTTCATTTTGTGAAAAATTAATTATTTTAGACTAAATTTAAAGGCTTTAAATTGAAGGAAGTAATGTCGTGGTGTTCAATGTTTTTCTCATTAAGAACTACTAGTATCTTCCAACCAAAAATTAATGAGTCATGTCGTGGAATTAATGTTTTTATGTAATGATTGATATTAGATTTTGTTGGAAAAGTCAAAGTATATATGCACAAGTTTGACCAAAAACTATTATAAAAAGAAAAAATCGCAATATTTGGTGTTGGGAAAATCTTACTTTTTATAAATGAATAAGTTCATAATAGATTGACTATATTCTTTGAATTTTTTTTTTTTTTTTGGCATATTTATTTTTATGAAATGAATAAGTAAATTCATAATTGATTGACTACATTTTTTGAATTGTTTTTATTTTTTGGCATATTTATTTTTATGAAATAAATAAGAAATTTCATAATTGATTGACTATAATCTTTGAATTGGACTTTCTTTTTGGCAAATCTTTTTTCTTATGAAATAAATAAGTAATTTCATAATTGACTGACTGTATTCTTCAAATTAGTTTTTTTTTTTTTTTGGCAAATGTTTTTTTTTTTTATTGAATGAATAAGTAATTTCATAACTAATTGTCTATGTTCTTCTAATTTGATTTAATTTTTGCAACTTATATCTATGAGGTGAATTTGATTTATTTTGGTTTGATGATATATTTTTGAATTAACTGACAATATATTTGAGTAACTTGTACATGACTAAAAAGGAAGAAATCTTTTATTACATATCCCAAGCAATTGTGTAAGTTAGGCTTCAACGTTCACGCATTATTAATGAAAACTCGACATATTATTTGTATAATCTGAGGTACATTGCCTTCTTTGTAGTTGTTGGATTTTTTTTCACTTGAAGTGTTAAACACAAGTGAAATTAATCGAAGGAGCTCACATGTGGAACCTTATTGATCTTTTTGGTTCTTCACATGCTTCAATAATAACATTTCTTTTCATAAAAAAAAAAAAAGTTTGTATCGTTACATTTTGCGAATCATAAATGTTAATGGGATTACATAAGAATTCCTAGGATCTCTAAAAGTTCATTGTTCATATTATATTTTTTGAAAAGCTAGTAAGTACAAACATTTTTACAGAAGTTGTTTTTTTTTATTAATTTTTTTTAATAGAAATTGAAACACGAGGGTCTAAATGTCTAATAATGATTGTCTCACTAAGCTAGGTACTAATTTGGTCACGACTCACGGAAATTGATGAAAGTAAGAACCAAAATTATTCTATCTACTTATATTTATCAACGATGAAAACTTTCTTTTTACACGGTCAAATAAGGATATTATAGGTTTTTGGTTGGTAATTGGTTAAAATTAATATTTAATTAATTTTTTAATTATTAAAATTAAATCAAATTAAATATAATATACATTTGTCGATTTAGTTATTATCGATTTTAATTTGATTCGATTATTAATCATACACAAAAACAAAATCAAAAGACAAGATAAAGAGTAAAAATAAATCAGTTAGCAAACAAACACCTTGCAACATCATCCATCATTACTTATTTTTCCTTTCAAGTTGAGTCTTCACTAACCGTGGAGAAAATGAAATCAAAGTCCAACTGTATAATGCCCTCAAATTAATTCCATTAACCCCCTCAAATTAATAAATAAAATTTGATAACATATATAAGATATTTAAAATTAAATAATATATTATGTATATATAATTTTAAAACATATGTATATATTTTGTCAGTTTGACTAAGTTATTTTCTTCAATTTATTTTGAATAAAATTAAAATCAAATCAAACATAATCGATTTTGAAAAGTGTAAAATCAAATCAAATCCAAACAAAATTATTATATTTAATCGGTTTGACTTTTTTAGTTTGGATCAGATTTTATCCCGAACCATGAAAAAAGTACCATTGATCATTTACCATGATTGGTCAGCTCAAAGAATTTTACTTTTCCAATAGAATAGATTTTCTAAAATTCAAATAAGGAAAAAAAAAAGCAAGAAGTTAGTGACTCAAATTATACTCAGAGATCCCATTACAAGTCTTAAATAAATGTATTTTTTGTATATAGAA